>NC_064824.1:67170329-67478107 GCF_024166365.1 Elephas maximus indicus | reverse complement strand
AAAATTTATATACACCTTGCTATATACTCCTAGTTGTTCTCCCTCTAAATAAGACAGCACACTCCTTCCCTCCACTCTCTATTTTCATGTCCATTCGGCCAGCTTCTGACCCCCTCTGCCCTCTCATCTCCCCTACAGACAGGAGCTGCGCACATAGTCTTGTGTGTCTACTTGATCCAAGAAGCTCACTCCTCACCAGTATCATTTTCTATCCCATAGTCCAATCTAATCCCTGTCTGAACAGTTGGCTTTGGGAATGGTGCCTGTCTTGGGCTAACAGAAGGTCTGGGAGCCATGACCTCTGGGGTCTTTCTAGCCTCAGTCAGACCATTAAGTCTGGTCTTTTTACAAGAATTTGGGGTCTGCATCCCACTGCTCTCCTGCTCCCTCAGGGGTTCTCTGTTATGTTCCCTGTCAGGGCAGTCATTTGTTGTAGCCGGGCACCACCTAGTTCTTCTGGTCTCAGGCTGATGTAGTCTCTGGTTTATGTGGCCCTTTCTGTCTCTTGGGCTCATGATTACCTTGTGTCTTTGGTGTTCTTCATCCTCCTTTGCTCCAGGTACGTTGAGACCAATTGATGCATCTTAGACGACCTCAGGTACCACTCTTCAAAGTGGGATGCAGAATGTTTTCTTAATAGATTTTTTTTTATGCCAGTTGACCTAGATGTCCCCTGAAACCATGGTCCCCAAACCCCTTCCCCTGCTACTCTGGCCTTCGAAGCATTCAGTTTATTCAGGAAACTTCTTTGCTTTTGGTTTAGTCCAGTTGTGCTGACCTCTCCTGTATTGTGTGTTGTCTTTCTGTTCACCTAAAATAGTTATTGTCTACTATCTAATTAGTGAATAACCCTCTCACTCCCTCCTTCCCTCCCCTCATAACCATCAAAGAATATTTTCTTCTCTGTTTAAACTATTTCTCAAGTTCTTATAATAGTGGTCTCATACACTATTTGTCCTTTTGCAACTGACTAATTTCACTCAGTGTAATGCCTTCCACATTCCTCTATGTTGTGAAGTGTTTCATGGATTCATCGTTGTTCTTTATTGATGCGTAGTATTCCGTTGTGTGAATATACCATAATTTTATCTGTTCATCCATTGATGGGTGCCTTGGTTGCTTCCATCTTTTTGCTATTGTAAACAGTGCTGCAGTGAACATGGGTGTGCATATATCTGTTCATGTAAAGGCTCTTACTTCTCTACGATATATTCCAAGGAGTTGGATTGCTGGATCGTATAGTAGTTCTATTTCTAGCTTCTTAAGGAAGCTCCAAATCAATTTCCAAAGTGGTTGTACCATTTTACATTCCCACCAGCAGTGTATAGGTGTTCCAGTCTCTCAACAACCTCTCCAACATTTATTATTTTGTGTTTTTTGGGTTAATGCCAGCCTTGTTGGAGTGAGATGGAATCTCATTGTAGTTTTGATTTGCATTTCTTTAATGGTCCTTGCTCATTTTTGAAGTAATTAAAGACAGCACAGAAAATAAAATTATGTGGCTAATTTTTTATTACTGGATTTTATGCAAATAACACACACTTTCTACATTTCTTTCCCAACCACCCCCTCCCCCCTAGGAAGTATTATCCCTAAGCACTGCTATGCCTTTTTTTTTTTTTTTACATGTTGTTGTAAATAAATTAAAACCCAGCAACCCAGTTTTTTTTTACATTTTGTTGTAAATTAGCATAGCATAATTTGGTAAACAAATGTAGAAGGCGGGTGTTATTTGCATAAAAATACAGTATAGTAGAGAAACAAAACAAGCAAACAAAAAACCCCTGGAAAGACGGAGGCTCTTTCAGCATAATCATATAAAAAAATACTACCACAAACTGGGTTTCTTGCTAGTTTGGAATCTGCAAAGAAAACACACTGAGAAATCTCCCTTGAAGAGGAGGACAGAGGTTTATTTTTTATTTAAAGATTTACTCTTTGATGCCTGGAAAATGATTAGTTGATGTTTTCACAGAAGATTAAGTTAATGTGGTTAATTAACTGGTAATCAGATGACTTTAATCAATTAACTCCTTGTTAACAGTTTCTATAAATTTTGTAAATAAATGACTAAATCAGTAAATTGTACTCTTAAGATTAAAGGTTCCTTCCTGATTTATTATATTGATGAAAATTAGAGATTTTCTCCTCATCTCATTCCCTCCCTGCCCCCACTCTTACTAATGAGAAACCTTAAGCCAGCTTTCATTTGAGAGGAACACACCAGGGTAACTTTTAATATATCATTTTTTTAAGGAAAAGTCAGGCTGTGGGACACCTTTGCTCCTTCACCTCAGCACATTTTGAAAGAATGATTTAGGGAACTGAAACTTAATAAGTAAGTGTGTACATAGTAAGTAACATTAAGCGAGAACGAGGGTGTAGCAAGTATGCTGACACTCTTGGATAAACTTTTACAATTAAGTCTTTTAAAGTTTTATTTTCTTTCTGGATGGAGGATATAATAAAATGAAACAGGGTTTGGCTCTTAGCAACAAGTGGATTTTAATGAATACCTTACGTGCTCTAGAGGGAGTTTATTGAACTATCTGGATGTGTTGACCGTGTTAGTCTCTAAAGCTTGATTGCATTTTTTTGAAATACCATACAGATATACAACTAAAATGTTGCTTTTTAGAATCATTATTGAAAATTCTCTTCTCTGTTTACATGACTTTATTTTGTCTTGAAACATATAAGCAGAAACACTAAAAAACTATATTACATGACCTCAAATATGCCAATGCATCTTCTGAAAGGCATTGAACACTCATGGGACTTGCATTATAGGACGGATGCTAAAGGATTGTTTAGGGTTGCCTCAAGGAGGAATATTTAACATCTTCAATAACTTTTAAGGATTTAATAAATGTTTATGTAGTTGAAAAAATCCTATGTTAAAATGACTCATATTTTGTAGAATATTAAAGAGAAAATTCCTACAATTTCCTTGAAGGTATAGAAAACCAAAAACAAAATCCATTGCCGTCCAGTCAATTCCAACTCATAGCAAGCCTATAGGACAGAGTAGAACTTCCCTATAGGATTTCCAAGGCTGTAATCTTTACAGAAGCAGATTGCCCTATCGAGGAGTGGCTGGGTTCAAATCACGGGCCTTTCAGGTAGCAGCCAAGTGCTTAACCACTATGCAACCAGGGCTGCTTTGAAGGTATAGAAGGTAGTCTAAATTGTGGGAATGAGTTGAGACCAGTAATGTAAATTTAAATCTCAGGTGGCCAAGCAAAACTTTGGGCTTTTCCTAGCATTATAGATGTTCTCTGGCCATTCCCCCATTGCCCTTCCTCCATCCCTGCCCACGGATCAACTATCGCAGCAGCTTCTACCTGGGACGTGGTCAGCCTGTGGCTGAACCATTCCTGGTGTTGGGATACAGCCTGGACCTGGAGCTTGGGGATTTAGCCTGGCCACTTTGCAATGGGGGCAGGGAGGGGACCCCTGGGACCACTTGACCTCCATGAGCTTCAGTTTCATAGACTTTACAATGGGGGTTAGCAATTTCTACCCTATAGGTTCTTGGAAAGATTTAAAGCACATTGTGAGCGTGCAAGGTTCTGCTCTTGGTGGGTATTCAGTAAACATTTGGCCCCCTAGGGAATCTGGTACTAAATCATTCATAGTTGACCAGTCTTGGTTAGGTCAGCACCACAGAGCAGCCACCATGCTGTGGTCTTTTGAAATAAAGAAACCACTTGTCAAATTCTCTATCCATAGAACTTGCTGGGGAAAAAGCAGCTTGTTTTAGGAGGTAAAACTATTGGCTAAGAGTGTGGCAAGTGGATGAAGGACTACTTTCTCAGTAAATATGAATCAAGACACTCTGAGGTACAAATTTCCTTATGCATCATTGCTAATTTTAGGTCATTCCTTAGACTAGACATAGTTTAGGTAAAGATTCTGTAACGTTTATTGAACACATACTCAGTTTGATAAAGTAAAGGAATAAACCCAATTATAAGAACAAAAGGATAAATACATTTGCTTTGTGTGCTTACAGTTTATTAAATCTCAGAATATACCCCTTGGAAATATTTTTGCCAGGTGAGTAGAATATTGGCAAATCATCAACCTCAAGCGTTTTTAAAAATATGAACAGTGTTTGGTGACATTTGTTTAAACTTAGAGTGACCTTATGGATTGGGAGAGGCTGTCATTTGACAGCAAAACATTTGGTGCTCCATAAATACCTGGTGAACGGCCCTGACTCCACAGACAAAGTGAGTAGCTTTAGAGGATGTCATAGATCTTGAAAATTTACATCTGTTATTTCACATAAGGGAATCAGCCTCAAGCACAATCTTTGTAATTTGAGGGGATCTGTCAGTGACATAGGTTGAAGAACTTGGCTTTATCCTGGACATGCTTTGCACATTTCCTGCTTCTTTACTAGTTCTAGTTTGTTCCCTCTGCCAAGCATACCCTCCCTCAGACCCACATATTCCTAGCTTAAGTGCCCTTCCTCTACAGTGCCTTTCTTCATCTCCGTTGAATGTTATGTGAACCTCTCTTACAATACCTGTCACCATACCATGAACTATCATTATTTGTACATGGACTTTATCTCTTCCTGTAGAATAGGATCACCGATGGTAAGATGATTGTCTTTCTCTGGTAACTTATGTCTGGCATAGTGCTATGCATAAACAGGAAATCTTTGTTGAATGGAAAGGTAAAAGAACAACAGGAGTTGTTGTAAAACATCTTCATAACCTAGAGATAGTGATTGACTTGCTCTGCTGTAGCAAAGATGACTACGTTTGGCTTGAAGAAGATAAACATTTTTGTCTGTGTCACATAACTTAGCAGTAGAGGGCTGGTCCAGCAGTTTCAGGGATCCAGCCACTTATCTTGCTTTCCACCATCCTCTGCTGGTGGCTTTCATCTTTAAGGACACCTCGTTGCCCAAGATGACTGCTGTAGCCATAGCCATCTCTTCTCTATGCCAGATAGTAGAAGCCAAAAAGAAAAAAAACGAAACCCAAACCCGTTGCTGTCGAGTCAATTCCCACCCATAGCAACCTTATAGGACAGAGTAGAACTGCCTCATAGGGTTTCCAAGGAGCACCTGGTGGACTCAAACTGCTGACCTTTTGGTTAGCAGCCATAGCTCTTAACGACTATGCCACCAGGGAAGCGAGGAAGGAAAAGAAGGGTGTGCCTTCTCTCTTTCAAGGAGAATTTCCAGAAGTTCTATACATCACTACTGCTTACATTTGACCTCACTGGTTAAACTTAGTCCTATGGCCACACCTAGCTGAAGAGAAGTTGGGCAATATAGCCTTGTAGCTGAGCACATTTTCAGCCTAAGTAAAGTTGTAATTCTGTAACTGATAAGGAAGGGAAGAATGAATGTAGTGGTAGGCCACTAGTGTGCTGGCCACACCTGTTCCAGTGACACTGGACATCTTGTGTTCCGCTATACAGCCCGCATTTCAAGGCAAGTCATAGACAATTTTAGCTGAGTTTAGAGGACAGAGACAAGGATGATGAGAGAACTGGAAACCAAGTTGTGTGAGGAATAATGGAAAGACTGGGGATGTTTTGTTTGGAGAAGAGAATAATCAGGCACAAAATGGTGAACACCCTTACGTGGAAGAACAATAAAACATATTCTGAATATCTCCGAAGGATAGAACTAGACCACAGGTGGGAAAAGTAATTATTGACAGTGTCTTAAAAACAGAGCTATCATCAGCCAGAGAAATCATCTACTAAAGAGTTTATTTCATTAAGTTGTTAGTCGCCGTGGAATTGGTCCCCAACGCATGGCGACCCGCGCACAGTGGAACGAGTTGCTGCCCGGTCCTGTCCCGCCCCACGGTCAGTGATCCGCAGGGTTTTACTTGGGTGGCTTTTGGAAGTAGATCACCAGGCCTTTCTTCCATTTCATTAAACCAAAAAGCAAACGAACGAGCAAACAAAAAACCCAAACCCATTGCTGCTGAATCTATTCTGACTCATAGCGACCCTATAGATTAGAGTAGAACTGCCCCATAAGGTTTCCAAGGAATGGCTGGTGGATTCGAACTGCTGACCTTTAGGTTAGCAGCCGTAGCTCCTAGCCACTGCGCCACCAGAGCTCTTCAATTTCATTAAGTAGTGATAATTTTTGAAATTGCACAGAATGGATGTGTGTCCCCAAATTTGTCTATCTTTGTGAATTAAGTTCTATTTTTCTAGTTCACTTTTTATTTTGAGTGTATGTATGTTTTCTTTTTTAATCTCTGATATAAGAATCAGTTAAGGAGAGAGTAAATAATTCAAACTAAAAATGATATTTTAGTAATAACACTCAGCTTTTTTTCGAGGGGGAGAGATAACATAATTATGTTAATAAAAAAAAACTCAATCTGGGTTTCAGGTTATGAAGATAGGAGAGCAAAGAGCACCTGGGTGGTGCCAATGGTTAAGCCCTCAACTTCTAGCTGAAAGTTTGGCAGTTCCAGCTCATTCAGAGGCACCTCAGAAGACAGGCGTGGAATCAGCTTCCAAAAGATCGCAGCCTTGAAAAACCCTGTGGAGCAGTTCTACTCTGCACACGTGGGGTCGCCATGAGTTAGAATTGACTCGACAAGCAAATATATAAGTTAGAAAAAAAAAAAAAAACTTTAAACTTCAGAAGGAAACAATCTTATTCTTAGTTTAAAAGATCAGAAAACACTTGTCTAAAAAGTAATAATAGGCAACATTTTTGAACACTTACTTTTGCACCAGACACTATTATCTCGTTCTGTTCTCCTTATCCCCGTTTTTAGATAAGGAAACTGAGGCACACAGATTAAAGAACACCCACCATAGGGTTAGTTAAGATGGAATGTATCCTGGGGTTTTGAACCCAGGCTGTATGACTCAAGGCATTTAACTCTGGAAAGTTACTTGACTTCTAAGCATTCTCCTACCGCCCACTGAAACTTTGTGGTAGTATATGAAGCATGCAGCCCTCTGACTTTGGTTCTCAACCTACTGTAGAAGCTGTTAGCTTTTAGATATTCTGGGTTAAATGAGTAAATGGAGGGAAATACAGAATCTTTTAAATTGAAGACATTATATATTAAAATTTAGTAGGCGTTGAACCAATAGGGTGGCAAATTTATTGAAACATGTTGAGTTAATCAAGTGGTGGGAAACAAACACATGGCCAAATGAGCACTCTATACAGTGCACTTTTAGGAATGAGAATCAAGATCAATTAGCTTGATCAATTTCTTGATCAATTAGCTTTGACACATTGGGCTCCCTTGTGTGTGTGTCTACATGGACATATACATACATATTTCGCATTGGGTAAAATACATATTTCGCACTAGGTAGGACTGGTAAATCTTGTGTTTCAGTGGAGGGGCTTCCTTGAGTTAGAAATAGTTGAGTGAAGGGTTTCAGATTACAAAAAACCAAATCTACAGTGTTTGAATAAATCGTGTTCATTTGATGATTCTCTTTAAGCTTTTGAAGTCATTGCTTTTGCAGTATTTCCTTAGGGCCTTTTTCTTCAGCCCAGATTAATCTAAAACACGTTACTGATCCAGAGATGTCACCACGTTCTCCTGGAAAACCCCTGAACGGTATTTTAACTAGCCTGTGCTTTTATGGGAGAATGCTATCTCACTGCTGACGAGGTTTCTGGCAGCAGCAAAGATGGCTTTATACACGTACCATAACCTATGTGGTACAATATTAGGAGACCTGATAAGACACTCTATCCTCCTAAAATCTGCCCCATAAGTTGGTGAGAAAGGTATTTGAACATTAGAGGATGCCTAAAATGCCACAATTAGAAAATTTATTTTTGTTTGAGGGCTTCCTATTTTCCTTTGAAAGTGCAAGTACCTATGGAAGACTTTAAAAATCACTTAAACCTTACTGTGAATCAGTCCACTTGAGAGAAGATTTTGAGGATCAGGGTGGTGAGCTGTGAAAACGCGGACCACCTACCTCACAAAGATCCAAGGGAAAGAGAAGGAAAGGATTTTTAGATGGGGTCGGGGGAAATGAAGCAGAGGTGGGACCATGTAAGTAGACAAGGCCCTAATCATCTCATTCCTGGATTATCAGAAGAGTCTGTTAAGTTTCAGTTCTTCCTTCTTCGTTACTTTACCTACCAGGCCTAGTGAAGTGTTGAGTGGTAATAGTAACAGTGACTATAACCTTGTCAGAGAACTGGCTTAACTTAGCTTTTGGCAGGAGATGGGGTGGTTGTACTGGCTTGCTTGCAGAGAGCCAAATCGTTGTGGGCAAAGGGTTTATTATTCCCTTACAGCACTTTCCTGACAATTGTTATTCTGCACATAGGTAAATGGTCTACCAGAGCTTCACTATATGACATATTTTTTTGGATTGAATTGGGTTTGGAGCATTTGCTCTGTGCAGTGGAGAATACTTAGGAGGGTGGTAAAGTCTCTGATTCCTTACCAGGGGAGACTGAAAGTGGGGTCATGGCACGAGGATGTCTTACTCTTTTTAGAAGAGTTAGATGTCTAGGTTTACACATTCCCATTCAACCAGAAGGAAGGTAATAAGGTAAAGTTTTCCTCTGAATGCATTGTAAAGAGTTATCACATTTTATTTTATTCATAAAAAACATGCTTGCAGTTATAGCATTTTCTATTAAATATCTAAGAGCAAATTTAGAAAGTGAGGAAAATGAATGTCTTTAATGCTTTTAGGGAACATTTAAAATTTCATGTCTTTGAGTTTAGGATGTGGTTGTTAGTTGCCGATTGCCAGCCTTACCTTCTGAGATGCCTCTGGGTGGGTTCAGACATTTTGGCTAGTAGTTGAGCACTTAGCTGTTTGCACCACTCAGGCTGCCTCAGGACCTGGAGAATCTCTGAACTTTCTGACTGGAAGGCTTTTCACCTTAGTTCCAGTTGATTAAAATTCTGAATTTCTTTACTTCCTCAGTTCTGTGCCTATGAGGCATGAGCGAAGGACAATATCAAATCCTTTTATGACTATAGAAAAACAATAGTGTCCAAGTTTAATGTGCAGCATAATGATTGGAGGTCTGCTCTGGGAAAGCCTTTATATTTATCATCAACTTTTTGTGTGTTTATATCCTTAGGATATTTCACATCAAAATTCTAGAGGATCATCTGAGATAGTGATTTAAACAGATAAAATTATAAAAATGCTTATTGGAGAAAAATAGTGGATACATAAAAAGATATCAGATATCAGTGACAGGAGAGGCTTGATTTTTGTCTCAATCTGGGTCTGTGTGTCCTAGGATCAATCTTAAGTTTTAGTTGCTTGTTTGGGCAACAGGTAGGGCAACCACCATCATCCTTGCTTTCAATGCTGAATCTCCTGCTAAGCAAGGTGACTCAGGTTTTGGAGATTTTCTCTCAATCAGATATTAGGGGAAGAAATGGATCCTGTTTGGTGAAGGTATTGATTCCCAATTATTTTACTTCCTAAACTCTTAGAATGTTTGAGTTGGAGTAGGGGTGGAGTGCCCAGGAGGGAACCACACTTCATGGAGGGACCGCTGCACTTCAGGCACTATGCTAGTGGTTTATAAAGATCTCTTTAATTCACCACGACCTGATTTTGCAGGTCAGAAATTTTGCAGGCTAGAAAACTGTCAATGAGAGAGTTTAAATCCAAGTGCACGATGCTAAGTCATCTAAGCAACAAATATTTAATGAGCGAAGATTCAATAGTGCATAAAACAAACAGTTCCTGTCCTCACAAGGACATTTGAGTTTAGAATGATGTAGGGGATGGAGTCAGTGCTATTGCAAAATTTGGAACTCATGTTTTATTGGTTTTTAGTATTTTTTCCCATTGGTGTCTTCTTATTTTAAGTCTTTTGAAAAATCTAAAGTTCTTGCTAAATTTAACATTCTGAGTATTAGTGCGTTCATTCATTGGCTAATTCAGAAATGTAACTATAGGTACTCTAATTCCCAGAATTGAGACAGCCACTGAAAACTATTTTGACCAGATAGATCCCTGATATCAGTTTGTTTCCTTGTGATCGCCTTTTCGAAAATATAATACAGGTAAAATTCCAGTGAAGAAATAGTTATAGTTATTTGTGTTCTAATTAATCGAGGTTTTATTGTATGTATTTTCTAGTGTAGTTTATTACTGAAAGCATAACTTTTTTCTAGCAGTAAAGTTCTAAGATTCCATTTAAGTGCAAGGTTAAAAGTTTATATTTATAATAGTGGTAATAGATACTTACTATAATTACTTAAAAAAAATTTTTTTTTTATGATACTTAAAATACAGATTAGGTAAAATCTTAGGAAATACACTACATTTTTTCTTCTTGTTTCTGTCAATCATTACAGAAAACTTGTAATTTTATTTAAGCTGCTATTCATATTGGGACATTATAAATTCAACATGTGGGCAGAAAACCTGAATACCATTTCATTATACATGGGTTTCAGTTGGTGACAATATATTGTTGATGCTGTGTCAACAAGCTATTTAGTTGCTTCAAGTCATCGCAATCACACTGTAACACAAAGTGATGACATTTATAGAGTGGAAGTGATTTGGAGACCTATAAATGTGGTTTGAGCCCAGGCCTAACAAACCAGTGCCGAAGAACTCCTGGTGCAGCAGATGTACCGGCGAAGTATGTGCTGCTGAAGTTCTTTTTGCTCAGTCGGTTAAAATCAATATGGCAGAGGAGACACAGGAAATTCAGTGTGCTCTTAATGTAATAGCGGGTTAGCAAAATCAGCTTTCCATTCGAGTCTGTTATAAACCAAAACCAAACCCGTTGCCGCTGAGTCGATTCCAACTCATAGCAGAGTACAACTGCCTCATAGGGTTTCCAAGGCTGCAAATCTTTATGGAAACATACTGCCACATCTTTCTCCCGTGGAGCAGCTGGTGGATTTGAACTACTGACCTTTTGGTTAGCAGTCAAGTGCTTAGCCACTGTGCCACCAGGGCTCGTTAAATTGGAAGAGACTGTCTAAATCGCAGGATCCATTGTAAAAGTCCACAAAACATCAGGATCTCAAGACTTCATCATTTTCTGAAAATCGTTTTGGCTTCATCTATTCTAATGCATCGTACATTGTTCATTTAATGAAGCCCAACCGGGTACCAGGAGATACAGCAGTCCCCTCTTATGCAGGGGGGATACGATACATTCCTAGACCCTCAGTGGAAGCCTGAAACCGTGGATAGTACTGAGCCGTATATGTACTGTGTTTTTTCCTATAGATACATACATACCATGATAAAGTTTAATTTATAAATTAGGCATCGTAAGAGATTAATAACTAATAATAGAACAATTACAACAATTATTACAGCAGTTTCATTTCTGGGATGAAGGATTGGTAGAACCATTCCATAAACAAGATGGCTGTCACCCACGGTTACTTGAAAACAAGCACTAGCAACATCACGACAGTCTATCTGATAACCGAGTGACTAAGTGACTGATGGGCAGTTTGTGTATACTGCGTGGATACGCTGGACAAAGGATGATTCACCACCTCCTGGGAGGGATGGAGTGAGATGGTTCGAGATTTCATACTACTCAGAACATAGCACAATTTCAAACTTGTGAATTGTTTATTTCTGGAATTTTCCATTTAATATTTTCAGACCGCAGTTGACCACGAGTCTGAAACCATGGAAAGTGAAACCTGGGATGAGAGGGTACTACTGTACTGTGCTAGGCACTGAGAATACAGAGCTATTTACTACTACCCTTAGGAGCTCACAGTTTAGAATGAAACTTTATTCATGGTGGAATCGTGATAAATTTGTCACCTTACTATCATCCTTCTTTTGATCACTTAACCTCTTCTGCTTCTTCTTTCTTTTCCAGTGTTTCAATTCAACTATCAGGTCATTACAAAAACATTGTGTAAAACATTAGCAAAACCAATTCTTTTAAAAAGGAAATGATTTATATGCATTTTATATTTAAAAATGTTGACTTCAGTAATGTTGACTTCAATTTACTAGGGGCTTAATTATCAGTACCTATTGCCCAAGAAAAGACTCTTAATTCTTTTGCCATTCTTACTGCACAATATTTCTTAATAGCTTAAGGAAATTCTTACTTTGGCAGAAACCATATATGTCCATAGCTATGTCACGATTGAGGTGTGTGTGTGTGTGTGTGCGCGTGTGTGTGTGCCCGTGCCCGTGCCTGTGCCTGTGCCCTTTAGCTATTTTCCTAATGGTTAAACTATTGATAAAGTTCGGTGCTTTTGTAAATAACAATGTAATGAACCCACCATAAACATCATCATTCCTGATAGGGGTTGTCATCAGAGTTGCTTATTGATATTGAAACATTGGTTGCTTCAGAATAAACGATATGCACCGGTTCATCTCTACTTACTGAAAATGTAGACTGAGAGGTTATTTAGTTGCTAGCATATAATTTGTGATTTATAAACCCACTTAGCAGTTACATACTGGGCCAGTTTGAATTTGGGCTATAGCTGAATAAGGAATAGTTGCCAATTTGTACCAGCTTGAGAGACAACAGTAGGCTTGGTCTTTTGGTTTGAGGTTAAGGTGCAAGATGCTAGGTCTCATTAAATCTAGTATCTGGACACTGATTGTTAACCTTGACACCCCACATTTCCTCCTTTCCTCCATTTTTCTCTTCCTCTCTCTCCCTTTTCTTTTCATCCTTCTCCATCTCTCCCTCCTCATTCTTCTCACTTCTTTAGTGATTATTGTTGTAACTTTTGGAGTAAGAGAAGAATACAGCAAGGTACTAGTATGACTCACTCAAGGAGATCCACCTAGTGGTTATGAACATTTTAGCCTATGACTATAGAGAATCACTAAAGCCATCAATTGGGAGTAATTTTCTTCTCTTTCTGTTTCTATTGTCAAAATTTCCAGTTATCAAGCAATTGTTCATTTTATAGCTTGGCAATCTAGTCTGCTTGATAAGATGACTGAAGTAACAGTGATGTTTGCAGCTTTAATGGCTCTGTGCCCATTTGATTTATGGTTCAACACTTGGGACTAATTAATGAAAAAAATCCTAGTTTGATGCTCTCTGAAATGAGAGCTGGTCTACCACACTATAAACCTAAAGCAGGAAAACTGCCTGCCTGGAGATGTGTGTAGTAGCTTACTTCTTTTGCGTGTCTATTTGCTTTTTCAGTGTTTGTTTCCATTCAACCAATTTCCAATTTACATTACTAATCAAGAAGCTCATATAGGAATCCTTTAGGGGATTGGAGTTGAAAAATCAGCTCTTAAATGGGAGTGATTTATAGTTTCTGTATAAAAACCAAACCAAACCTGTTGCATCAATTCAGACTCATAGCAACCCTAAAGGACAGAGTAGAACTGCCCATTGGGTTTCCAAGGAGTGCCTGGTGAATTTGAACTGCTGACCTTTTGGCTAGCAGCCCTAGCTCTTAACTACTATGCCACCAGGGTTTCTAGTTTTTGTATAACAAAAAACCAAACCCGTTGCTCTCGAGCTGATTCAGACTCATAGGAACCCTACAGGACAGAGTGGAACTGCCCCATTGGGTTTCCAAGGAGCCCCTGGTAGATTCAGACCACCAACCTTTTTTGGTTAGCAGCTATAGCTCTTAACCACTAAGCCACCAGGGTCTCCAGTTTCTGTGTAGGACATGGTAAATCATTAAGTGCTGAAGGGCATTTACTCTTTCCTTAAGTATAGTTTGATTCCTTGTGTCCTTATTTAACTAGTAGCAGACTATCTTAAATTTTCTTCTGTTTGAATAGCGTTCTTTTCAGTATCTTCTATCTAAGTACAGCTCTTTGGCCATTAAAAAAAAAGGGGGGGGGGGGCGGTAAATAACCAGGTAGTCCCTGGAAGCTTAGAGGAAGGAGGAAGTTCTTGGGCTTGGGTTTCTTCAGTGTGGATGGGGAGCCTCATCTTCAGGAACCTCAGTTACTTAGCTGATAGAAGAAGCACTGCGTGGATTATTCAGGGCAAGTACAGCAAAGACTAATACAAATACAATTTCAGTGTTTTGTAGTGGCTGGCAGGAAGTTTTCATTGCTGAATATTCTTGGTAAAAATTTGGAGGTTCTTTTGGATGTATGAAGCAATTTAAATGTTTTCCAATTAATATTTCTATTTTTTGTGAGTGTATATGGCAGGGGTGGGGAGAGGAAGTTATTTCCTGTTCTGATAATAATAAAATAGAGATGGAAAAATTGTACCATAAAGCAGGTGTGCTTATGGCTGTTTTCCATAGCAACAATCCTTTACATAAATGCAGAACTGCTTGAGGATTTTAGAGTTTCGGCTTTTTTTTTTTCTAATGTGACCACCCCCCACCTTGGAAACGGTAAGTCTGTGGAGACCAACTGACCACACTGTGGAGCATTCCAGGGTGAAGCAGGCCTCCCTGGAACTTAGATTCTTTATCACACTCCCAGAGAGTTCATTTTGAGTTGCTGGTACTAGCAGCTACAGCATGGTATTGCCCAATCCCAGGCCTTTTCATTGATGGGTGGGAGGGAATGGGGTTGCTGTTTAAGAAATTTTATTATCTTTAGAAGGGAAGAATTTATTATAGGGGCTTTCTTAGATGATCTCTTTCATGTGGGTTAAGACTTTTGAGCTCTGAATGTCCAAGCTGCTTAGAGGTTCTAAGTTGATCTCAACTGGGAGGTGGTACCGCCACTCTCAGAGGGTATTTGGATATGTTTGGGGGTATTTTTTGTTGTCCCAGTCCTGGGGGATGGGGACTACTGGCATTTAGCAGGTGGGGGCCTGCTTTGCCCAGGACAGTTTTTCAAGTTGAATAATTATCCCACCCTAAATATCAATGGCATCCTCTTAAAAATCACTGAGAAGTGTGGCTTTGTTCAATGCTCCGCTGCTGTGAACTGCCTGTCAGCCTGGCTGTCAGCCTGGCTGTAGGGGTAGGGGGTGCTCACTGAAAAGTAAATGGTGTAAGCCACTGGGGGGAAAGGGACAAAGACAGGTAGCTCGTGGTTAAATGAAAATGGAGAATTGTAGCTTAGTTAGAAAAGTTGGTAGCATAAGTTTCCCATTTCCTAGAATTGAGAGGCTACTCTGATAGTTGTTAAATGCTGGGGAGTCAGTTCCAACTCCTAGCAACCCTATGTACAACAGAAAAAAACACTGCCCAGTCCTGTGCCATCCTCACATATTTGAGCCTCACTGTGTTTGAGCCCATCATTGCAGCCACTGTATCAAGCCATCTCGTCTTCCTCTTTTTCACTGATGCTCTACTTTACAAAGCATGATGTCCTTCTCCAGAAACTGGTGTCTCCTGATAACATGTCCAAAATAGGTGAGATGAAGTCTCACCATCCTTGCTTCTAATGAGCATTCTGGCTGTACATCTTCCAAGACGGATTTGTTCATTCTTGGTTATATTCAATATTCTTCACCAATACCATAATTCAAAGGCATCAATTCTTTGGTCTTCCTTATTCATTGTCTAGCTTTTGCACGAATATGAGGTGATTAAAAATACCATGGCTTGGGTCAGGCACATTTTAGTCCTGAAAATTATATCTTTGCTTTTCAACACTTTAAAGAGATTTTTGGCAGTAGATTTGCCCAGTGAAATATGTCATTTGATTTCTTGACTGCAGCCTCCATGGGTGTTGATTGTGAATCCAAGTAAAAGGAAATCTTTGACAACTTCAATGTTTTCTCCATTTTTCATGGTGTTGCTTGTTGGTCCAGTTGTGAGGCTTTTAGTTTTTGGTATTAACTGACTGTTTTGAGGGCTGGCTGAATTCTGTGGGCTGTATGTTCAGATAAGGGGTTTGGGGAGCACTGGGCTGGCAGCACTGGGCATCCTAGGGAACCTGGTGGCAATTTGTAATATATATGGAAGTGCTTTGGATTAGGTCTGGAGCAGCTTTGTAAGGCCTGCAAGGTGAGATCCACCTCCATGGGCAGCCCCTTGGTGAACCTGCTCACTGAGCTTATGCTCCGGGTAAGGTTCTGGGGAATGAAGTGGAGCCATCCTAGCACAGGCTTTTATCCACCCAGAGTAATCTTTGGTTTTAACACAGTTACTGGCACGAACCATCTTTAAGCCTTTCTCTCTCTGGTTTCCCCTTTACACATATTTGTTCATGCCACTCTTTTGCTTGGCATTCAAGGTCCTTTACTCTCCAAGAAGTTCCTTCCCCATGGGCCAATGAGGCCTGCTCATTAGGCCTTGAAAAGGCTGCCTCTGGTCCTTAACTCCTTGTTTCCACCCTACACTTAGCCTGGTCCCTCCCTCTGCTCACACACCCAAATCCTGCTGATCTCCAAAGGCCCAGTGTAGTGCCATTCTCCTTCTTGAAGATTTCAGACCGCTCTAGCCCATGATGTTATTTCCCCACCATCCCTCAGACCAGTTGATTTTTATTGTCTCCGCTGCTCATTTGGAACCAAATCACCTACTTCATCCAGAATAGCTTTGGAGTCAGACTGCTTAGTTGTGAATCCTGGCTCCACCAATTACTAGCTGTGAGATTTGGTCAAGCCTCAGTTTCTTCATCTATGAAATGGGGCTACTAATACTGTTGTTGTGAGGATAAGTGAAATAATGTAGAGAAAACAGAATTGTCATTTGTTTCCTGGGAAGTGGGATTACAAAAGAGGAATCCCACAGGTCATGGGTCTGAGTCAGACTTTTTTACCTGTGTGACCTTGGGAGAAGTTGGTTAATGTCCCTGAGTCTCAGCTTTTCCTCCTGTTAAATAAGTATATTTCTCACATCATAAGTTTCAAAAAGAATCCAATCAATGTATATAAGGCTTTATATATTGCCCGGCACATAGTAGGTGTTCATTAAATAACAGTTATTATTGTTGCATGGCTATTTAATTTATAATGTATAAATAACTTGTCCTCAATTAACTTGCAAGCTCTGTGAAAAAAAGGACTATATCTTATCTTTTTTTTTTTTTTTTCTGGTATCTTCCTGAACATTGTATTCTTTTAGTTCTTTTTTTTTTTTTTTTCAGTTAAATGATGTGTCTACATGGTCACTCATCAATTGACTTTGGGTTTTGTCCCAAAGTCCTTGACTTCTTGAAATGGCCTTTCGATGTTGTTTTACTCTAACAAAACATCAGCATTCTGAAACAATAATTTGGAAAAAGCAATTGACTCAGTGGTTTGTAACGTGGATTAAAAAAACAAAATAATTCCAGCTACCTATTTGCCAGTCTACTCTGAAAACCAGGAAGCTGAGACATGACACAGAAAAGGAGTAGTAGGTTGGTTTATTGTGCATGTCTTGTTTCAGTTCCATCAACTGAGTCTTCAGTTCCATCAGTTGATATTAGGCAGGGCAGGGTCCCCCACAAAATTTGTTACTATTGCTGTCATGGCTAGAGAGTAAAGTTTTGGAAATAAGCAAGTGACCCTAAACTTTCAAAAGGTGTCAGGTCTTGTTGATGAGGGTAAAATGTAGGAATTGTAGTAAACCATCATCCAGCTTATAAATAGCAAAAGCATGTCTATTAATACAAAGGTAATAACAAATACAGAAATACAGAAAAGTAAAGTAAAAAACTATGGAAGAATTAAGGAATTACCCCTTAAAGTTATTTGTTTCTTTGAGTTCAGAGAAGGTAAGACTATTGACATGATTTAGTTGTACATGTTTTTTAAAAGAGCACATGTATCTCCTCATAGACCAAGTAACTGGAAGGATCAGCAGATGTTAAGAGGATCTAGCAGGGAAATAGAATTTGCCTTATAAATTACCTTACCCTGTTAACTTTGGACAGTGCTCCGTTGACTGTGGAAGAGAATTCATGGGAGAGAAAAGAAACTCTTAAAAGCAAAAGATACTGTATCTGTTTTTAATATGACTTGTTAATGTTTTCCTTTTTCTTAATTCTGGATATTCCTTTTATTTCAAATTCCAGATTTTATTTTCTTTCTATGGGTTTAAGATTGTGAACTTCTATTTAACATCTCATTGTTTGTCCTGATATATAGCCCCAATATATAATGGTCCCAAAAGACTGAATTTTACAAAGGGGAATCATTGTCACATGAATGTGTGTTGACTACCCCGTGCGTGCCCAGCGCTATGCTAGAGGCTGTAACGGATAAAGAAGTGTGTTCTTAATCCAGTGCTGTCCCCTCCCCTGGAAAACAAACAAAGGACTTTCCTCCCACTATCTGTTACTCTAGTATCTTATCCTAACACATTCTTAGTCTAACACTTAGATCAGGAAGCTTGGGATATGGCTATTTATAAAGAAAGGATTACTCTTGTTTTTCTCCAGCACTGGTGATCTATAACATCGGAAAACAAGTTTATCCCCAGGTCCAGATAACTTTTTCTGGAGAGGTCAAAACTCTTCTTTGATTTCCCTGCATTGCTTTTGATCGTTCAAGAATATTTAAGTGCAATGCTAGTTGCCAAGTAAACTGCTTTTCCTTCTTCAACCCAAGTATATAAACACCATGGATTCCACACTAGCTTGATTAATTAACTCATTTAGTGTTGATAGCAACTTTGGAAAAAATGTTCACATTTATTTTTGAGTTTGGTGGAATAAAAATTAGTGGTCAAAGGCAGTATAAATTAGTGGTCAATATAGCATAGATGCCAGAACCAGACTTCCAGGTTCAAAACCTTGCTTTAAACATATTTGCTCTGTAACCTTGGATGAATTCTGAGCTACTCTGTGCCTCAATTTTTTTATTTCTAAAATGTTCATAGTAATGACATCTAATCTCATGGGGTTGTTTTAAAGATTAAATGAGTTGATATTGGCAAAGTGCTTAGAACAGTGTGTGCCGTATGCCAAAAATAAAATAAAATAAAAACCGAAGCTCATTGCCATTGAGTCGATTCCGACTCATAGCGATGCTATAGGACACAGTAGAATTGCCCCCGTAGAGTTTCCGAGGAGCTCCTGGTGGATTCGAACTATCAACTTTTTGGTTAGCAGCCATAGTTCTTAACTATTATGCCACCACAGTTCCCAGTGTGCCATATAAGCATCATTTATTATGATTCTTGGAAAAGGCAGGGGCTAATGCTGAGGAAGGCAGGGTGTTCATTTGGTTCTGTTGGTTCCTTGTCAATGGCTGTCTGGTTCATAATAAGGTTTTTATTTCGCTATGAATCATGATGTTTTCCTCCTTGGTTTTTATTTGAGGGGGAGTGTTTTAAAGTTATAAAAATACTTGGTTGAAAAATTACCTTTTGGTTAAAGCAGGATTGATCAAATATGAGTGTTTAGAGATAATTTGTGGAAAAAAACTTTCAAATTTTACTCTATTTAGAATATCCCTTAAATTCAGTGGTTGGCTCCAGTGTACTAGCTCATTTTATTTTATTTTTTCCTCCAAATTATTAAACAACAAAGTGTAGATAATATCTAGTGACCTTTGGAGAGGTTGTGCGTAAAGGTTACTTATTCGAAATAAAACAGAAAAAGTGCATGAAACACACACGCACACACATGCACACAGACCAACCCACTGCAGTTGAGTTGATTTCAATTCATAGTAGACCCATGAATCAAGGCACCTGCAATTGTTGTCAGACCTGATCTAGGCCTTTTCAGCAGCTGTTTGTTTTTAAACAGCACAGGATCCTTTTATAACAGAATGAATGACAAGCTCCTGACACCAGAGGAGCATGGAGGCCACCTAGCAATGATAAAGTATCAGCTTGTTTTTTCTGGAGAGAAATTTCCAAACAGTTGTCATTTGGGAGTTATAACAGGCTTGGAAGTTGCTATTGAAAAGGTGAATTTGACAAATGAATTATGGTAGCTCTGTTGGTGAATTGAATAAATTGGATTTGATATATTACTTTACATAACTGATTTGGGGGACTTATTTGCAAAATTTCCCTTACCAGTTCCTTGTGTGTATGTGTGTGTGTGTGTGTGAGTGTGTGTGATTGTAAATAATTGGCTTTGAAGTATTTTAAAAAGTGATATTTGGGTGTCTTTTTATGTTCTTTTCATGGTGCGTTGGACATCATATTTTAGCTAAAATATTACATGGCTTCAAAATTTGACTTGTAATAAAAGTTGCTTAAGAAACAGCATTAATATATATTTTCAAAACAGACAATGTATTGTTCTGAGAATTTTCTTCTGTATACTGCATTTCTAAATTTACACTATTCTTTTTCCCACGGTAATATGAAGCTATTTGTAGGTAAACTGACCTTTAGGTTGTTATAATTTTTCAGTCAGAAGTTATTAGATACTAAGGGAGATGTATGTACTGAGTTTACAATGTATTGCATTGGATTACTAACAATAGACCTAATTGATAAAAGTGATTTAATATATGTTGTGTTAATAGCTAAACCTCCGAAGCCCCTAATCTCCTGTGGAAATATTGCTTTGTAGAACAAAATCCAATGAGAAGTTCTGGGATTCCAGAGTGAATTTGTACATTCCTTAGGGGCATTTTTGCAAGGGAGGTTGTTGTGTTTTAAAGGTAGTTGATAAGAGACCTGCACCACCAACCCCAGACCTGCACCACCAACCACCATCATGCATTAGTCTATAGAAGGTATTTGGGTGTACGTACTCCTGTACCACTCGGTACCACCATTTAGCCAAGGGAAGTTTCTGACCATTTGCAGCATACATTATAAATCAGGATGTCACTACCAGACAATCAGATTTGAACATTCCGTGAACAAAGTAACCTATATCCCCTAGGAATAGATCACTTAACTATGTTTATGTCATGCTGTTGATATGCCTGCCTTTACACAAGTCAGGATAGCACATTGTTTATTTATTTTAGGAGTAGGTAATTGATCTGTATATTTACCTTATTTTGAGTTAATTAGCCAAAAATTGAAATGAGTAATTTAACCAAAATTTAACATGATTGCTTAAATACATTGGGAAAATACAATTATCCTTCCAACCCTGAAAATTATTCCTCTACCACCTTGGGTTTGTGAAATAATAATTTTGAGTCTTCTCTAAGTTGTGCTGGTGTTGGCTGCTCTCTTCAGAAAAAATTTTCCTTATTTGGCACCTAATGCTGGGGGAGGTCACTGGCCAGATATTTAGGGAAGCTCAGAGGATTTCCAGTCCCCTAGAGAGACCCAGGGAAATTGCTGGATATATTTGTTGAATGAAATGAACTTGTTTAAGTTATATTCTAGCATCACCAGGATGACTTGAGGATGTGAAAGCCTTTGGTGCCAAGTTTGTGCACTCTGGCTGGTTGTAGGGATGTTTTTTTTTTTCCTGTTTTTTATTGTTTGCAGAGATGAGCTTACAGACCTGAAATCTTATAAATTATTATTTTTTAAAAGCCAAAATGTTAGCCTGAATCTAGGAATGAAGGCCTATAACTTGATATATATGATTTAGTAATAAAAGCCACTTTAAAAAATGTGGAGTGGGGAAGTAGGAAAAAATATAGTCAAGGTAATGAAGTTACTCATGCTGCTTTCATTTAGAGACAATCACTGTTAACATCCTGTCCTTTTTCTGTGTTTTTTTTTTCCCCTTCATATGTAACCTTATAGGTAAAATTTTGTATTCTTATATTATAAATATTTCTCCAAAACATTTAGGTCTTTGTAACCATTTTTAATAAGTTCCTAATGTCAGTAAATATAACAAATTATTTTTCTATTATTAGATAATTAGGGGGTTTGCAATTTCCATATTGTAAAAATAATTGTAAATAATGTTGTGATGAAAATCTTTATACATACACCTTTGCCTAGTTCCCTGATTAGTTCCTTAGAAAAAATAACTAGGAATGAAAATACTAAGTTGACCCATCTGTACATGGAAACCTCTTTCCTTGGCACAAATATCTGAGTAAATAAATACTTCAAAAAGCAAGGTAAGGAGCACTGGCGGTGCAATGATGGCTGCTAATCGAAAGTTGGTGGTTCAAACCCACCAGAGGCTCCCAAGAAAAAAGCCTTGGCAATCTGCTTCTGTAAAGATTACAGCCAAGAAAACCTTAGGGGGGCCAGTTCTACTCTGTCACATGGTGTCACTATGAGTTGAAATCAACTGGACAGCTCCTAACAGCACAACCACAAAAGCAAGTTACATCTTGTCAGGTTGTTTCTAGCTTTTCGGATGGTTACATCAATATACACTGTTATCAGCTATGTATGAAAATGACCTTCTTACTGCTGACCCCCAAACAGAATACTGACTTTATAAAAATGTTTTTCTAATTCTGTAACATTTAACATTTCTTTGATTAGTAACTAGTTAAATGGTTTCGTGTTTCTGATAAATCTGTATTTCTTCAGCAAAAGGTCTGTGTGGCATAAGTTTTTACTGTTTTCCTGTTGCTTGATGTCTTACAGAATGTGACAGTCAGCATTTTCGCTGTGGAAATGGAGTTTGTATACCTATAGCCTGGAGGTGTGACAGGGCCAGAGACTGTTCTGATGATACGGACGAAATTGGCTGCCGTAAGTGGGGAAGGGCCAGGACAAAAACTAAGAAGAGCTTCACAGTGGTTTCTTCCGTAAGAGAGAAAGAGCTGTGCCTTTAGTGTCACAGCCAGGACTGAGCCCAAGACTTTTGAGATCTCTGTGGTTGAATAAAGAACCGATGGTATTAATATGTCATTCCCTTTTTAGGTAGAGATTCAGTTCACATTCATTTCTATCTTAACTTTATCCCATGACCATGACCTTGATATGGAAACAAATTTGGAAAAGGTTATCTAAAGCCTATAAACAACTATATCTGTTTATTGGAAACCCTGGTGGCGTAGTGGTTAAGTGCTACAGATGCTAACCAAAAGGTCGGCAGTTTGAATGCGCCAGGCGCTCCTTGGAAACTCTTTGGGGCAGTTCTACTCCGTCCTACAGGGTCGCTATGAGTTGGAATCGACTCGACAGCACTGATTTGGGTTATCTGTTTATTTACTGTGGAAATTTTGTGCACCAGGAAGAACAAACAAAAAATAATGATATCTGAACTACTGTGATTTGTAACTAAAGAAGGAATCATTTTTATATAAAGAATGCAGTGTAACTTGAGTGGGTGATCATAAAGAGATCACAGAATTGGCCAGTGTGGCTTCATGTTTAAAAAAGAAATTCTAGTTAAAAAATATGATCATATAGTAACTCAGGAGCCCTGGTGGCACAGTAGTTAAGAGCGCAGTTGCTAACCAAAAGGTTAGTGGTTTGACTTCACCAGCTGCTCCCTATGGGGAAGTTCTACTCTGTTCTGTAGGGTCACTATGAGTTGACTTGTCAGCAATGGGTTTGGTTTTGGTTACAGGTATAGTAAGTCAACTTTTAACTAGTTATAAAATTACTTTCAAATGTGTTTCTTCATTCTCTGAACAATATTCTGAGTTAGGTTTCAGATTAGTAAACCGAGATGTGGAGAAGTCATTTGCTAAAGGCCTCACAGTTGGTGAGTGACATGCACAAAGCCCAGCGCTTGAGTTTTCCCAGCTTGCCCATAGTCTCTCAGTCACACCACTGCAATTTCATGCATTTTGATAGGTGAAGGACCCAGGGCTAATATCCACAAATCAGGAAGTGAGCTGAAAAATTAATTTGGCTTTGAATTGTTGGCCAAACTATGACACAAATAGAAGAGGCAAAACTTGGTGTGCTGTTTAGAATGACAATGCATTTGAAAATGGGAGGAATGAAAATGTGAGGAACAGGTTCTAGTAGGGCTTCTCAAACTTTCATGCACAAATGAATTACCTGGGAGCTTGTTAAAATGCAGATTTGATTTGGTATGTTTGAGGCCTGAGATTCTGCATTTCTACAAGCTCCCAGGTGATGCTGCTGGTCTCTAGACCACATTTTATAGGAACATGATCATCTACTGTTTGCCTCCTCGGGGCTTATAGAGTTCATTTTTAGGTCAAACACTCCGGGCTTACAGTGTTCGGTTTTAGGTAAACCAAGAACAGTATATTCTTGGATTAAGGAATAAATGACTGATTATACCAACAACTCTTTAGCGATTGTTATTGCATTTCAATGTCACATAACAATAACAACGACAGCAGTGACAGCAACTAACATTACATGGCACTGACTTAATTTTTATAACCAACAATAAGATAATAAGTCCCCATTTTATGATGCATACATAGAGTCTCAGGAAGCTGGGTCTTTTCCAAATCTCATGGACTTTCCAGTTCATCATGAAGCTTCACTATCAGTTATTGCAAAACTTTTCAAATAATGATAAGGCGCTCCTTGGAAACTCTATGGAGCGGTTCTACTCTGTCCTATAGTGTCGCTATGAGTCAGAATCGACTCGACGGCACTAGGTTTTTTTTTTTTTCATGGTTAATTTTAAATAAGTTTTAAGTAACTTTAAAGTTTTAGTTTAGTACTTTTGTCATAAGTTTGTGGGTAGGTGTGTTTTAGCTGTTTGTTTTATTCTCTGTTTTTGTGTTACTTTGGATCTTCAGTTTGTTGTAATGCCATTGCTGAGATTATTTGATAGTAAACTCTGATTAAAGTCCACAAAGTATAATATGAGGCAAATTACTAATTTGCCTTGAAATAAATTGAGCAGGAGTTTATATATATGTTTGAAAATAAGCATCGCTTGCTGGCCTAGTGGGCTGGATGTTTGCCATAATGAGTCCTTTTCTGGTTTGTTTTAGCTCGCCAACCTTGCGAGACAGGCCATTTCCAGTGTTATATTACTGGGGTGTGCATCCCTCAGTCCTGGGTGTGTGATGAGGAGATAGACTGTGAAGATGGCTCAGATGAACATCAGCAGTGCTGTAAGTGTTTCTAGAAGAATCTCATTTTGTCCCTATATACACTTAAAATCTAACCTGCCACCAATATGAAAGCAGGTCCTTAAAAGACAAGGGAGTCTATGCAAAGCAATTATACTGAGGGGCTGGATGATACTGAAAATGTGAATGTGTTGAAAAATTATGAATATATCCCAGAAACTTCAAAATGGGATAAGTTTTCTGTATTTTAATTTGGATTATATTATATTCAAGGAAGAAAAAATACATTACAGGTAGGGCTCTTCATTTGTGTGGTTGGCAGTTGGATGAGTTCTTTTGCTTGTGTAGTACACTCTGCATTCAAATCTGCCGCCCCTTCCACCCCAGGACATTAAACCCTCTTCTTTTGGATTGAATGAAGGTGGGAAGTAGTAGGTGGGTCTGTTGGAGGCATTCTTTGTAGCTACTTCAGTGACTGGTGTTGCAGCCGCCATCAGATGATCTGCAACAAGAAAGAAACAGCGATGAAAAGAACCTTGGCAACTACAGCATTCCTGGACATTGCCGGAGTTGAGAGCAGTAACCTGAAAGAACCCCTTAAATTCTATTTTCTTTGGGATCAAACAAGAAAGGAGTGTTTTAATGGGTTTGAAAATACTTTTGCATGAGAGTAATCTTGGGTAAACGTAAAAAGGCAACCTGTGACAAAAATGTCTATTATGTGTATCATTCCATTGCTTTCTCCATTAAGAATACCTGTATAATTTAACTATTATTGTATCAGTGTGACTGTTTTTAACTTCAAGGAAGCAAAACCAACACAAATGATTTAAAAAAAGGGGATTTATTATCTTACGTAATAAGAAGATTAAATGTAGAGCTGCTCAATACAATAACATTATCCAAGTTCTCTCCATTTTTCTGCTCTGTCATCTTTATCTAATTGGCTTTTCGTGGTTACAAGAAGGCTGCGGATGTCCCAAATTTTACATCCCCATAATGCAACTTTCAACATC
The DNA here is from genome assembly GCF_024166365.1 of Elephas maximus indicus. Lineage (NCBI taxonomy): Eukaryota > Metazoa > Chordata > Mammalia > Proboscidea > Elephantidae > Elephas > Elephas maximus. The sequence goes on along the minus strand of NC_064824.1, from coordinate 67,452,442 downwards.
TAGAAGAGAAAATATCAATATTCTTTGACCGTGTTTCTTTGTAAGACCAAAGAAAACTTTCCACAAGTCTAGATTCAACTGAGATGGAAGTTGGGGAGAAGATACCAGGCTGCAAGGAGCCACCTCAGGTTCTTGACCAAATTGTTCTCTGGGAGAGTTCAGGTCTAATCCCTGTGTGGCATTCACCTTTGAACCTTACATATTCTACTTCATTAAATGCACATTCCACAAATCTGTGCCAGTTTAGCTCATTCTAAATGTCCAAGATCCTGCTGGCATTTTTGCGTAGTCATTATCTTCAAAGATCAAAGAAGAAACAGATATTTTTGATGGCTCTTCATATGGGAATGTGTTTAGTCTTTAGATAACTGGTGATGGAGATTCCTTGGCCTTCAGTAGGTCCTGGATGCATTTATAAAAGATTGGAATTTAGCCCAGGAATTTAGTCCAGCTTGAATGTGAATTCTTTTCATTTGGCATTAGATGCCAAGGATCCTTTGAAGAAGAGACTAGAGATCCTTAAAATTCTCATGGGTTTGGCTTTGGTTTAAATCTGGAATAAAGACTATAATTAAACAGCCTGTTAGGGCACATCAGTGCAAAGTGGTGAAGGGGAAAGCAGCAAACTATGTAGGGTCACGGAGGATGGCAGTGGTGCAAAATGACAGTCCCAAGGAAGGAATAGACAAGGCCTAGACAAGTCAAAGAGGAGCGTGGCATATCCGGACTAGGCCTAGTTATATTTCAGAATTTAGAATTTGAGGTGGAGTGGCAAAACGGGCGGACCATATCTCAGAGTGGGAGATGGGAGATTGTAGTTTGGAAGTACTGAGGGGAGGAAGGAAAAGAGCAAGGCATAGTAAGAAGCAGGATGAAATCCTTGTTGCTAGGAAATCCATTTGCAAGAACAAGGTCCTGCAGGCTCCTTGTGGATCTAGGGATATGATATATTCTGACTGGCCTGAGTATATCATATCGCAGGGGATCCATAAGGTTCCATGGTAAAGATGGGGTGACCTAAGGATAGTTGGTATGCAGTGGGAGCAGGATGCGGCTAAACTGTGAATCTCTGGAAGGCAATGACTATGCTTTGTTATTCCCAAGGCTTGGCATGATGGATTCATCTTTTGGCCAGATGTGCCATTTTGGTTGCGTTTTCCCTTGCTTCCCAGAAAGAGTAGGATGAATGCTGAGCTGTAGATTGTGATGCAATGTGTGAGTGATATTAAGAACAACCACTTGGGGAAGGGACTGGAGATAAGTTTATATATAGCAATAATTTATAAGCAATGGTACATACCATTTTAAATGAGTATGGATTTCATAAGATAATTCTTGCATTTCTTTAGATATCCTCTAACCACAGACAAAATATGCCACCACTATGCTAACAAAGAAGAGCCCTGGTAGTGGCTAAATGCTTGGTTGCTATCTGAAAGTTTGGCGGTTCGAACCCACCAGCCACTCTGAGAGAAAGTCGGCTTCCGTAAAGATTCACAGCCTTAAAAACCCTATGGGGCAATTCTACTCTGTCCTATAGGGACTCTGTCCTGTAGACAACATGTTATGCTGACTGACGTCACCATGGAACTCCTGATTGCCAAATTCAGGGGTCACTTTTTCTTCCTCATATATTGGATGGATTTTTCTATTGCACTTGACTCTGGTGATCACTCCCTTCCTTTTGACACTACTTCTTTGGGTGCCATGACTCTACATTCTCCTGATCCTCTTTACTGCTTTGATCATTTTGTTTTGGTTTTCTCTTCTGCTCAGTCTTTAGGTATTGGTGTTGCTCAGAGCCTTGTCCTTAGCAGCTCTTGTCATTCTATATATTCTCCCAGAATAATATTAGCCATTCTCATAATTTCACTGACCCCTTAGGTTTTGATGAGCCCCCCATCTATGCCTAGCACCCAGATGTCTCACCATACCTCGGTCTTATACATTCAGTTGCCTTAGGTGCCTAAAACTCAAGGTGTCCAAACTGGAACTAATCACCTTCCCCCTGAACTTGCTCTTCCATCTGTATTTGTATTTTATATATTTTATCTCTACTATTGGAAAGGAAACCCTGGTGGTATAGTGGTTAAGTGCTACAGCTGCTAACCAAAAGGTCGGCAGTTCGAATCCACCAGGCACTCCTTGGAAATCCTATGGGGAAGTTCTACTCTGTCCTATAGGGTCGCTATGAGTCAGAATTGACTCAATGGCGGTTGATTTTTTTTGTTTTGTTTTGTTTTAACTGTTGGAAATAAGCTTTAAACCGCTGTAAGGTACTGGCAGAAAATATAAAATTAGTATTAGAAATGGGCAGTATTAATCTATAACCTCATGAAATATATTTCTTAATGAAAACATTTTATATTTCCATTGTTGGTATACTTTGTGGCACTTAATAGGCCTTCCGTAGATGTTTGTGGAATGAACAAACAAAATGAATCCCAGCATAGGATTGGTTGAGGGGAAAAACATAATTTTAATTTGTCGTTCTCTATGTTTGAGTTAGCTTTTTTAAATTCAGACTCTTGCTCCCTGGTAAACCCCTTGAAATCTTAAGCACAAAATATAGAATGATTCAGGCTTGAGTTTTAGAAGAAGGCCAAGGTAATTAAATGAGTACTGGCACCTGATCCAGTGTCTTTTTTATACTTTGTTTAAAGTCCTCATGACTTTCAGGCATGAAAGTAAACTCTGTGATTTTATATTTAAATTTATGTGTAAATTGCAAATATATACTTAAATTATATGGGGATTTAACAGGGAAGTATTAATCTTCAGATAAAATGGTGTCTGTGCCATGGGCAGAATTCAGACACTTAAATATCTTCTTAAAATTGGTCAAACAGGAAGAAGGGGAAAGTTGAGAAGAAAGATGATCAATTAAGCATGGAAAAGGGTGGTGAATTATGGTTTATTTTTTGTATCTCATTTATGACATGGTAATCTTTATATGTTTGAATTTTCAAGTATCAACTCTAAAATGGCCATTGTCCACTTGTCTTTTCAAAAGGTTTTTCTTTTTAAGTTTTTGATGGCTCATCCGTTAACAGATCCCTATTTTATCAGAAAATCAAAGTACAAGACACTAAGCATCTTTCTTACATAGAATTGTAGGAACTGCTGTAATAATGCCCTTTTCTCTAACATCAGGGGAAAACTTATTTCCTCCTTAAGAGGATTATATTCCTTTTTAGAGGATCACATTTTCCCTGAAAGTTTCTCTTTATGTGGACAATTTAAAAATCCCATGATAGGAGTCTACCAAGTCCTGAAAATTCCTGCTCAGACTTGCAGAATAGTTTTCACATCATTTTTGCAGTCATCAATTCCATTTTACCAAGAGGCAAACTCTGTTTATAAAATTGACACATAGTCAATGTAGAAAGTTTACATAAGAGAAAACTATAAAGAAAAAAAAATCACCCATAATCCTACCACTCAAGAATAACAGGTGTTAACATTAGGCTCATTTTCTTCTTGTTTAAATTGGGATTTCAGTGAGGAGGACTTATCTTCATTTAATACCTATATCTGCAGATCCTCCATAAATGCCTATATCTGCAAAATTCTTATTTCATTCATCTTCTTTACAATCTACCTTTTCAATCTATATTGTATTCTTGGCACATACTGATAATATGGTGGCCTACACTGACATCTCTAAGTGTTGACACTATTCTGTGGGCACTATTTTACCATTGCTCTTGCACCCTAACAACTTCATGTTCAATGTATGCACCACCTGCCCTTGCTTTCAAATATCCCCAGTAATATTCAGTAAGTACCAGTGCATTGGTCTGTGTTTGGCAGTAATTATAAGTAATTTTTTTTCTCCTTGACAGCTGGGAGGACATGCTCAAGCCATCAGATGACATGTTCCGACGGTCTCTGTATCCCAAATGAATACAGGTGCGACCATGTCAAAGACTGCTCAGATGAAGCTGACGAGAGAGACTGCCGTGAGTTCACTTCAGCCTTTGCACTGTGTTTTGTTTCACTGTTGTCCCTCTGGCATTTTAATCAATTTGTTAGATTTGTTGATGGACAGAAATGCCTACAATATGCCTCTTGTTATTGAAATCTCGTGACAGATTCTTTTGTGGATTAGGGGTGATGTTCTGATATGAGTCTATTTTTAGCAAGACATACTAAGTGTATCCTGCCTCAGCACATCAATTTTCTGTATTTTTTGACGTGAGGAACTTTTGATGTTAACATGGAATCCCAAAAGATCATTGAGTACATCAAGTATGAATTTCAGTTTGGTCAATTTTAACTTTTATTACATTGCTGTGGTAAGTTTCTAGGTCAATTTTCTCAGTGCTTTTCTAATCTTTGGCACTCAACATTTTCCAGATTACCTTTGGTATAACTTCCAACTTAAATGTTCTGTTTTGAAGGAGATTATATTGTCTTCAATTTGGGTCTCCCTTTGCTTAGAGATGGTGGTGGGTGTCTTGGTGCCTGGATGCCACAAATTAGCTGAAGAAATGTTCAGGAACTAAGACTTCTCCTTTCAGTACTTGTGAAGAAATAGCAAACAGCAGATCCTTTATTAAAGCAAATGAGGAAAATATTCTTGATCAATAATAGTGATAAATCATATTTTGTAGCCTTTTGTAACTGTGAAGGCTTATATAAATTCCAGTTATTTGGCTCTCTATGAATGCAATAGGGTAGGCATTACTACACTCTTTAATGAATGAAGAATCTAAAACTTCGAAGGTTAGAAGGCCTTATTCAAGGTTGCACAATCAGTGGCAGAGCTAGGGTTCAACCTAAATGATTGGCTTTCATGAAGGACTTAAAGAAAGGGGAAGTCCTACCTTAAGCAAATTTCAGAGAGAGCCAGAGGCCTGCGCCACCAGCCGAACAGTCTGTGTCTCTATCCCTTATTTACTAGTAGATAAAAATGAGTGCTTTATTGCAAATGCAATGGAACTGAATGAAATGCTGTTGTTGTTGTTAGGTGCCGTTGAGTCGGCTCTGACTCATAGCGACCCTATGCACAACAGAACGAAACACTGCCTGGTCCTGTGCCATCCTTACAATCGTTATGCTTGAGTTCATTGTTGCAGCCACTGTGTCAATCCATCTCGTTGAGGGTCTTTCTCTTTTTTCCGCTGACCCTGTACTCTGCCAAGCATAATTTCCTTCTCCAGGCACTGATCCCTCCTGACAACATGTCCAAAGTATGTAAGACACAGTCTCGCCATCCTTGCCTCTAAGGAGCATTCTGGCCGCACTTCTCCCAAGACAGATTTGTTCGTTCTTTTGGCAGTCCATGGTATATTCAATATTCTTCGCCAACACCACAATTCAAAGGTGTCAACTCTTCTTCTGTCTTCCTTATTCGTTGTCCAGCTTTCACATGCATATGATGCAAATGAAAATACCATGGCTTGGGTCAGGTGCACCTTAGTCTTCAGGGTGACATCTTTGCTCTTCAAGACTTTGAAGAGGTCCTTTGCAGCAGATCTGCCCAGTGCGATGCGTCTTTTGATTTCTTGACTGCTGCTTCCATGGCTGTTGATTGTGGATCCAAGTAAAATGAAATCCTTGACAACTTCAATCTTTTCTGTTTATCATGATGTTGCTCATTGGTCCAGTTGTGAGGATTTTTGTTTTCTTTATGTTGAGGTGCAATCCATACTGAAGGCTGTGGTCTTTGATCTTCATTAGTAAGTGCTTCAAGTCCTCTTCACTTTCAGCAAGCAAGGTTGTGTCATCTGCATAACGCAGGTTGTTAATGAGTCTTCCTCCAATCCTGATGCTCCGTTCTTCATATAGTCCAGCTTCTCGGATTATTTGCTCAGCATACAGATCGAATAGGTATGGTGAAAGAATACAACCCTGACACACACCTTTCCTAACTTTAAACCAGTCAGTATCCCCTTGTTCTGTCCGAACAACCACCTCTTGATCTATGTACAGGTTCCTCATGAGTACAAGTAAGTGTTCGGGAATTCCCATTCTTTGCAATGTTATCCATACTTTGTTATGATCCACACAGTCGAATGCCTTTGCATAGTCAATAAAACACAGGTAAACATCCTTCTGGCATTCTCTGCTTTCAGCCAGCATCCATTTGACATCAGCAATGATATCCCTGGTTCCATGTCCTCTCCTGAAACCGGCCTGAATTTCTGATATACTGCTGCAGCCGTTTTTGAATGATCTTCAGCAAAATTTTGTTCGAGTGTGATATTAATGATATTGTTCTATAATTTCCACATTTGGTTGGATCACCTTCCTTGGGAATAGGCATAAATATGGACCTCTTCCAGTCAGTTGGCCAGGAAGCTGTCTTCCATATTCCTTGGCATAGACGAGTAAGCACCGCCAGCACTGCATCTGTTTGTTGAAACATCTCAATTGATATTCCATCAATTCCTGGAGCCTTGTTTTTTGCCAGTGCCTTCAGAGCAGCTTGGACTTCTTCCTTCAGTACCATCGGATCCTGATCATATGCCTCCTCTTGAAATGGTTGAACATCGACTAATTCTTTTTGGTATAATGACTCTGTGTATTCCTTCCTTCTTCTTTTGATGCTTCCTGTGTCGTTTAATATTTTCCCCATGGAATCCTTCACTATTGCAACTCAAGGCTTGAATTTTTTTCTTCAGTTCTTTCAGCTTGAGAAATGCCGTGCATGTTCTTCCCATTTGTTTTTCCATCTCCAGCTCTTTGCACATGTCATTATAATACTTTACTTTGTCTTCTCGAGCCACGCTTTGAAATCTTCTGTTCAGTTCTTTTACTTCATCAATTCTTCCTTTTGCTTTAGCTGCTCGACATTCGAGAGCAAGTTTCAGGGTCTCCTCTGACATCCATCTTGGTCTTTTCTTTCTTTCCTGTGTTTTCAGTGACCTCTTGCTTTCTTCATGTATGATGTTCTTGCGCAACTCATCTGGTCTTCGATCACTAGTGTTCAGTGCATCAAATCTATTCTTGAGATGGTCTGTAAATTCAGGTGGGATATACTCAAGGTCATATTTTGGCTCTCATGGACTTGCTCTGATTTTCTTCAGTTTCAGCTTGAACTTGCATATGAGCAATTGATGGCCTCTTCCACAGTCGGCCCCTGGCCTTGTTCTGACTGAGGATATTGAGCTTTTCCATCGTCTCTTTCCACAGATATAGTCAATTTGATTTCTGTATGCTCCATCTGGTGAGGTCCATGTGTATAGTCGCCGTTTATGTTGGTGAAGGAAGGTATTTGCAATGAAGAAGTCGTTGGTCTTGCAAAATTCTATCATTCGATCTCCAGCATTGTTTCTATCACCAAGGCCATATTTTTCAACTACTAATCCTTCTTCGTTTCCAACTTTTGCGTTCCAATCGCCAGTAATTATCAATGGATCCTGATTGCATGTTCGATCAATTTCAGACTGCAGCAGCTGATAAAAATCTTCTATTTCTTCATCTTTGGCCCTAGTGGTTGGCGCATAAATTTTAATAATAGCCGTATCAACTGGTCTTCCTTGTAGGCGTATGCTACTTTGAGGAAAATAAAAGGAAGCCGAAACAGATTGGATTTTTTCCCTGTGAACATCCTGCAGCCAAGTCTAAAGTAACTAGTACAACTGCCTCACAACTTTGCCCATGAACCTTCCAGAAAAAACCTTGCAGGATACGAGCAATCAGCTGTTATAAAAAGGAATAAAGGAAAAGAAGTGAGCTTTACAAAATATCTGGGCAGAAATTTTTAATCAGGTTTTTTTAAAAGTACAATTAATTGGTAAAATAAGGATTTCTTAAGGAAAAAGAGTGAAATTTATACATTGTGTCTAGAATCATACAGGTCATGAACCCTTCAGGGCACATGGCAGCCCTAAAATAAATCTCACACATGTAAGGGGTTTTGCAATCATGGATCCTTATTTTTTTCTACTCTGCATATTTTGTGTATATTTTACTTATGGAGAAGTGTAAAAACTTAACAAATCAGAGAAAATGAAGAAAAGAATCTTCTTACTTCCTCATTAGTGTTTTGATGTCCTGGTCACAGCTAGATGAATATAAGAAGGAAATGAATGGCCTGGATCAAAGTCCTTAAAAAGTACAACGGTGGCCAGGATTTTCCCCATTTTATTTTCCTTCTTTGTTTGAAGCTGTTGGAGGAAGTGGAAAAGGGAACTGTCGTTCACTGAGCACCAACCACTGCTCATTGATGTAGCCAGTGTGTCAGTCCTTCTCGATGAAGGTCTTCCTCTTTTTCACTGACCCTGTATTTTACCAAGCATGATGTCCCTCACCAGGGACTGTGATCCCTCCTGAGATGAAGTCCTCACTTCAAAGTCCATCTGCACTTCTAAGGAGCATTCTGGTTGTACTTCTTCCAAGACAGACTTGTTCATTCTTCTGGCAGTCCATGGTATATTCAATATTCTTCACCAACACCGTAATTCAAAGTCATGAATTCTTCCTTATTCGTTTGTCCAGCTTCCGCATGCATATGAAGCAATTGAAAATGCCATGGCTTGGGTCAGGCATACCTTAAGTCTTCAAGGTGACATCGTTGCTTTTCAACACTTTCAAGAGGTCTTTTGGCAGCAGATTTGCCTAATGCAGTGCGCCCTTCGATTTTCTTGACTGCCGCTTCCTTGGGCGGTGATTGTGGGTCCAAGTAAAATGAAATCCTTGGCAACTTCAGTCTTTCCTCCATTTATCATGATGTTGCTTATTGGTCTAGTTGTGAGGATTTTTGTTTTCTTTGTGTTGAGTTATAATCCATTCTGAAGGCTATGGTCTTTGATCTTCATCAGTAAGTGCTTCAAGTCCTCTTGCTGTCTGCAAGCAAGGTTGTGTCATCTGCATATCGAAGGTTGTTAATGTTGATGTTAATCCTGATGCTGCTTTCTTTATCAAGGACACCATACATGAAGATTAAACATATGCTTAATTTAAGCATACAAAAGTGGGGCGAATTGTATAATGAACCTTTTCATACTCATCAGTCAGTTACATCAACTCGTAGCTATATTCCTTTATTTTTCCCCCATTATTTTGACATAGTTCTCAGATCATATAATTTAATCTGTAAAAATTTGGGTATTTATTTCTAAAATCTAAGAACTCAGTTTTTAAAATTCCCCATCTTGTTAAAAATTTGATTATTTGAATCAAAATCCAAATGAAGTTTATATTTTGTAGTTGCTTGATACGTCCTTAAGCCTTCCAATTTGTAGATTTGCCTTCCATTTCTTCTTTTCCTTGCCATATTGGAATCCCTACCAGGTTATTCTTCCTGGAGTTTTCTACAGTCTAGATTTTGCTGGCTGAATCCTGATGTCCTTTAACATGTTCTTCTGCTCCCTATATTTCCTGTAATTTGGCTCCTACATATAGAGTTTCTCAATGCTAGCAGTAATGACATTTGGGGCCAGATAATTCTTTACTATAGGGGCTGTGCATTGTAGGATGTTTACAGTTTTCCTGTACCCACTAGATGCCAGTAGTACCCCACATTTTGTGACAACCAAAATGTCCCCGGACATTGCCGAATGCTTCCTGGAGAGCAAAATCGCCTCCCCCACTTCAGTTGAGAACCACTAATCTAGAGGCTTGAACAGATATAAGAATTTTTTTGGGCTGGGGCAAGAATATTTGTATATAAAAAAACCAGTTGCTGTTGTGTCGATTCCAACTCATGGCAACTCCATGTGTGTCAGAGTAGAACTGTGCTTCATAGGGTTTTCAGTGGCTGATTTTTTGGAAGTAGATTGCCAGGGCTTTCTTCCGAGGTACCTCTGGGTGGACTTGAACTTCCAACCTTTCAGTTAGCAGCTGAGTGCCTAACCCTTTGCACCACCCAGGTACTCCAAGGTGTATGTTTCCGTCAGGAGGCACATAATCTGTCTTGCGATGTTACAAGTCATTAATGATCCTCGTCGAGATCCGTTAGTGGTATTTTAAATGTTACTTTATTTTTTTAGATATATGGCAGCTGTTAGTATTTACTTTAAACGTCCCGCATGATCAAGGATTAGGTGAGCTGTGGTCAGAAATCACTTTCGTGAGACATGACACTTTATTCTGTGATGCATAGGAATCATTATTTGTGGACAAACTTAGAACCAGCTTATGAATAAGGCCAGCTATAGGAATTGACTAGATGACAATGCGTCAATGAGTTTAGGAAGATATTCTAATACATTAAACCAAAAAAACCCACTGCTGTCGAGTCAGTTCCAACTCATAGTGACCCCATAGGACAGAGCAGAACTACCCCATAGAGTTTCCAAGGAGCGCCCTGGCGGATTTGAACTGCCTAACTCTTGGTTAGCAGCCGCAGCACTTAACCAGTATGACACCAAGGTTTCCATTTTAATACATTAGGCACCTAGAAACCTCAGAAACCTCTTAAGTATAGTAATGGATGTTGGGAAAGCTCCAAAGGACTTATTTTTTTTTTTTTTAATTTTTCCCCCCGAATATTTGGAAGGGTCAGGAAGTTGACCCTTTAGTTCATAGTCCTATCAGACCAGACCCCTAGGTTATAGGCTCTACCCTTTCAAGCTTCAAGATCAAGACATAGAGCTCCAAGACAGAGCACCTTGTGTCCATTCCAGGCATTCCTTTTACAGAACAAAGACTGATGTGTAAGCCTTCTCCCGGAGAGCCAGGGGGCAGGGAGGTAAGAGAAAGCTCAAGATGGCAAGGAAGGCAAGAGTATTAAGGTCCCAGTAAAAGATTATCCATGAAATAAATCTGGTATACTGTGAACCTTTTTTATTACTTGGTCATTTTGTCTGGTATGTGGCTAAATGCATAAGATATTTTCAAGAAATATTTCTGAATATAGAAAAAGCTGCAAAACAGGTAAAAAGTCATTTTTTTCTTCCTAAGTTATTTTACTGTGCAATCTGGCCATCTGTGAAATGGTACCTGGTATTAAACTGCTTGTCAATTAAATTTTTAAAAAAGGAACAGAGAGATTCAAAACTGCAGCCCATTCTCCTTGTAATGGGATTAGCATCAAGGAAAAAACCACTCATGCAGAGTCTAAGATAAACATCAGAACAATGCAGCAATTATTGTCACATTGAAGTGACTTTCGGTTACTCAAAAATAGTACAGTTTTTTCCTGTAGTTATGTAAACATTGTTTTGTTGAGTACCATACTAGAATGAGTTAGGTATGAGGAAAACTATTGCTAGTTTTCTTCGGTTTCCAGCACTTCTTTTTTTTACTTAGGAATGCCAAAGAAAGGGTAAAGTCCCTGTTACAATACAGGCTTTCTTGCTGGTAATCAGGAGTATTTGGTCTGCCTGTTACTGGGGCTGCTTTGTCCCTGAAGTTTTATTTCTATTGACCTTCCAGTCATTAGAATTTAAACATTTTCCTTTATATATCTAGCAGTTGGAGGGGAATATAGTGGATGGTTAAATTAAAGTCATTCTGTGGACGGTGAGGGCTCGTGAAGAACATGCTGTTCTCCAAACTCAATTCCTCATTTAAGCTGCCCAGTGAGCCTTGCTCTTGCTGTCCTATCTCTACTCAAGGTGAGAAGAGAGAAGGGGAAGGACTTGCCACTGACCCCCTCTTACCTCATACGTCACAGATTCCCACAGTTGAGACAGGATTTAGAACCCTTAAACCCTGAGGAAAGAAAAAATCTTTTATTCAGTCTCTGTCATACAAGCACATTATAAATATTTCCCATGTTTAACAAAAGTCTTTGATCCTTTTAAGTGGCTGTTCAATTTCTCTGCTCTCTTTCTCTTTAGGTAACAGTGTTACCTAAAGTGTTGTTTTTAATGACTCTATTTCTTCTCCTTTCTTGAACCTACAGGAAACAGTCTTATTTCTGCTAACCTCCTGAAAACATTCTTGGCAAAGCCATCCATCAATGACTTCCATTTATCTATATCTAATGGATCTTGTTCAAATATCACTTTATCAGAGAGCTACTTCGCACTGTCACTGTTTCCTCATTTTACTGCTTTATTCTTTGTTACTTTTTTTCTACTTGATATATTTATTATAATACCCCCCTCTCCCCCCACCATCCTGACCATTAGAATGTAAGTTCCAGGAGAGGAGAGACTTTATCTCCAGTGCCTATCAAACCTGGAGGTGCATAGTAATTATTTGTTGAATGAAACACTCTCTGTGAGGATTTCTACTTGTAATTTTGTTTACCTTTTTGTCCAATTTTACCAAATCTAGGAAGTAGGATCTCAGTAAGTATGTGTTGACTAAACAGAATTTTAACTTGTTCCCAGCACACTGCCATTCACCCAGCATTGAATTATCTGGAGCCAGGTTCTCAGCAGGGGGCCTGGCCCACACCATTTCTAGTTGTGATTTGAAAGTGCTGTCTCATACCCCTGGGGTGCAGCCAATCTTCCTGTCTCCTCCATTAGACTTTGCCTGTTTGCTCTGCTCAGCTGGGTCACTGGGGATAACCATAATGAAGAGATAATAAATGAGACCAAGGCGTTGTATGGCTCTGAATAAAAACACATAGCCTCAGAACTCCTATGTGGAACTGAAAATCAATTCGATTCCAACCCATAGCGACCATATAGGATGGGGTGGAACTGCCCCGTAGGGTTTCAAGGCTGCAGTCTTTGCAGAAGCAGACTGCCATATCTTTCTGCCTTGGAACAGCTGGTGGGCTTGAATCACCAACCTTTCGGTTAGTAGTCAAATAGTTTAACCACTGCACACCAGGGCTCCTTTATGCAGAACCAGTGCCAGGAAATCTGTTGCACATTATAAATATATGTTCATTTTTTCATCTTGGTGCTCAGTTACTTCTATGTTAGGACCAATGTGAGATTTTATATTTGTTATTATTTTATTTAAGAATTTAGAATTATGGGAGTCCTTACCTCCTTTGCAGATTTGGGTGATAGTTTTGTGAATGAGAAGAAAGAGGTGCTATAGATTCAGAGTCCTCGGAGTAGACTTTTGAGGCACAATTAGGTCTAAGATTAGCTTGCTAAGGATAGAGACCAGATAGGGATTTGGGGCTTGAGACCCAGCTGGTGACAAAGAGAGTAGGTAAGGACAACTAGATAATGTGTTTCCCTTTTTTACTCTGGCTTCCTGAATGCTGCTTAAACCAAACTTGATGTTAGTCCAATTCTGCTAATCTTCAGATGACCATGTTTGGTTTCTCTTCCAAGGTGTTGCATTTCTATTTCCATTTTGTAAATCCTATGTATATGCTTTTATTGAAAGACATTATTTTGGAAAGAGGCAGGAAACAACTGTTTTGCTTTTTGCTCCTAGGTGCCATTCTAGGATGGTATTCACTTCAGGAACTTGAAATTGACTTGGGGATACAGGGTTGCTCCTTCTACTTTGTGTTCAGCTTTTTGGTATTGAGTTTCCTGATCATCCTGGTTCTCCTTCTAGAAACCCTAGCATGGTGTTTCCTGGGATTCCTGGATTATAACAGATTGAAGTGCTTTGTAGATTATGCCTCAATTGCTGAAACCTGGAATGGGCCTCACTTCTCCAAACTTCCCCAAGTGGGATGAGAAACTGGAAGACAGGAAAACTCTTTTTTCCTTCTATTATCTCTTCTCTTTCTTTCCATACTCTTAAAATTTTCTATTTCCATTTCATTCAATTTTTTCTTATGTGATTTTTCCTTTCTTCCTTTTACTCACTCTGAAGCCTACGAAAGGAGATATATCTATTTTAGGATTAGAAACATGGATTCTAGAGCATGTTGCCTGGGTTTGCATTCTTGTTCTCCTGTTTACCACCCATGTGTCCTCAGGCTTCTTATCTGTAAAACGAGAATAATAATATCATCTACTTCATAAGGCTATTATAAGGATGAGATGAGTTCATACATTTTGAGTACTTAGACAAGTTATTGCTTATTTAACTTTGCAAGTAATACTTGCAACTCAGTGCAGGTGACCAAACTAGTAAACTAGCAAATCATTACTTTGACTGGATTAACCTACCCTGAAGCCAGAGTAATTTATAAGGATGACACTGGGACTTTGAAAAGTCCCAGGTGTCTGGACAGCACATGTGTGTATCAGTAACTTCCTGTTTTCTTTTGAAGCCATGGCTTAAGTTTTTTAACCTACCTTTAAGATACCTTTTTTCTTTATAATCAATTTGAATTTTCTATGTTCTTTTTGCTCATTTTGTCAATATATTCACAGGCTTCCTGTCAAGATAATACAGAATACTGCCCTATATTTGTATCCTACTGTGTTATAAATGATTTTCATTCTGGGACGCCTACAAGGTCCTCAGACTATAGCATGGAAATTTCTTGCTCCAAACCAAATCATTAGCAGAGAAAAGAGAGCAAGCTTAAAGCACCAATCTTGGTGTATGTATACATACATAAGTATGTGTATATATTTTGGGGCGACTCAGTTTGTGGGAAACAGACATGAACAAGCATCATTTGGAATTGGGAGTAAGCAAGGAGTGATGAGAGAAACAGTGTTCTCACAATGGCTTTTCGTGAGAAAGAAACTTTAGAGATTTGGGGCTTAGTTAATAGTCAAACTTGCCAGTAAGACAAAATTCAGAAGACATTTTCCTGGTATTGTATATGATCTCCCCTCTTTTTACACTTTCTCTATACTTAAATCCTGCCTGATGTTGCAGCCACATGATGGATTTACTCCATCAGGGGAAAAAAAAACTGTCTTGGTTAAAAAGAAATTTGAAGACAATCTGAGAAACACTAAGAAACAAATAATGACAAAACCAAGGGAGATATCACATTTGTGAGGAGGGCAGACCATGTAGGGTAGGAATTTAAAATATTTTTAAATCATCAACTGCCTGGGATAATTATCAATTCGCTTGCAGCTTCAACATTGCCTTGCATTTCAAAATTATTTGTAGTTTATAATGACTTGCAATCATATGAATGGAAGCTTCAGAGAGAATTTGAATTATGCAACTGAGCAGATCATCAAAGGATATTTGTACCAGTACTTTTTTAAAGGAGTATTTGGTTGGTGTGGTGGTCAGTGCACTTGGCTTCTACCTGAAAGGTTGAAGGTTTGAGTCCACCAAGAAGCTCCTTGGAAGAAAGTCCTTGTGATCTACTTCCAAAAAAATTAGCCATTGAAAACCCTGTGGAGTACAGTTCTGTCTGTTCTGACACTCATGGGGGTGCCATGAGTTGGAGCTGACTCTACAGCAGCTCTCAGCTCAAAGGTCACTTCTTGAGGGGAAAGTTCCCTGAGCCTATAGATCCTCTACCCATACTTTTCACTTTAGCACTTAATCCAGTTTGTAATTTGCTACTCGTGTCACTATTTGATTGTCTTTTCCCCCTACCCACCTGCGGGGGCCATGTGTCTTCTGGTTATCAACATATACTCAACATTTAGTGCCAGGCATATAGTAGTCTTTCAAGAAATGTTTGCTGAAGAAATGGCTTAATTTAAGGTTTGTCTGCTGTTGCCATTTTTTTTTTTTTTTAGATTACCCAACATGTGAGCAGTTGACTTGTGCCAATGGAGCCTGCTATAACACTAGTCAGAAGTGTGATGGGAAAATTGATTGCAGGGACAACTCTGATGAAGTCAACTGCAGTAAGTAACTCCCACTAGATGTGTAGTGGTGTGCTGGAGCTGGCTCATAGTTATGCACATCTCTTCCCAACTCTGGGTTCCACGGAAATCAGCAAATGCTACAAACCAGAACCTGGAGAACTAATTGTTAAGTATTTATCAGCACACCCCTGAGTAATAAAAATCTCTTTTTAAACCTGAGGTAGAATCTTCCTGTGAGATTAAATGACTACAACCCTTTTCGGTTTGGTTGGGACAGTGAAATTGAAATTTTCTCTTTTCTTTCCCTACTTAACTTTGTGTCCTAGCTAACCTATGTGATCGCTCCGAATTTCAATGCAACAATGGAGAGTGTGTTCTTCGATCCTTTGTCTGTGACCGTAACAATGACTGTGGAGACAACAGTGATGAACATTCTTGCGGTATGATGATTTTCTTATCCTGGGTCATGTTGTTAGGAGTTTTTTTTTTTTTTTGTTAAACACTCTACACTCTTCTTAACAAAAGGGGCTGATGGAGCCAGAAGACCATTTAGGGGCTGTGGCAAGATCCTTAGCAGTGTTGCTGGACCTGAGCAATTTTACCTTCCAAGGATCTGTGTAGAGTTGAATGGCTGATGTTGGACAGCTTGCATTCTTCCTTTAGACTCTCAAGTTACTTCGGTCTCAGAAGTGAGTCTGATAATCTCAATAGTAGAGTGAGAGAAGGGCTTGAAAGCAGAGAGAGGAAAATTCCTAATAGCAATGGTTTTACCTCTCCTCTTCACTATGAAATTCTTTTTTTTTAATTTTATTTATAGGGTGTTGTATGAGGTGTCTGAATTTTTGGTAGGAAAAACAGAATATTTAATTGTGGTTTGGGTGAAAGTTTGCAGTGCAAAGTAGTTTCTCATTTAACAATTTGTACACTTTTTTTTTCTTGTGACTTTAGTTGCAATCCTGTCATCCTGTCAATGTGACAGGACTCTACTCACTTCCTCCCTGGGTTTCCCATTTCCATTTGCCCATCTTTCCTGCTACTTCCTGCCTTGTGAACTTTGTTTTTGGGCAAATGCTGCTCTTTTGGTCTCGTATGGTTGATTGTTTTGAAAAGCACATTCCTCATGAGTGTTACTGTTCACTTTATAGACCTGTTTATTGTTTGGCTGAAAGCAGGTTCAGTTCCAGGTTTGAAGGGTGTCTAAGGGCCATAGTTTCGGGGCTTCTACTAATCTCTATCAGATCATTAAGTCTGGCCTTTTTTATGAATTTGAAGTTTGTTCTACATTTTTCTTCCACTCTGTCCAGGACCTTCTATTGTGATCCCTATCAGAGTGGTTGGTAGTGATAGGCAGGCACCATCAAGTTCTTCTGGTTTCAGGCTAGTGGAGGCTGTGCTTTGTGTGGTCCATTAGTTCTTTGGACTAATTGTTTCCAAAGTAGAATGTAGAACATTGTCTTTCTGAACTATGCATGCCAATTGACCTATATGCCCCCCAAGACTATGGTCCTAAGCCCTTAAGCCCAGTGACTCAGTCCCTCAAGGTGTCTTTTTTTGTATTTTCGAGATTTTGTTAATAAATTCTTTCTCTTAGTTTTTTGTTTGTAGTTTTTTTTTATTGTGCTTTAAGTGAAAGTTTAGAATTCAAGTCAGCTTCTCATACAAAAACTTTTACACACATTGTTATGTGACCCTTGTTGCTCTCCCTGCAATGTGACAGCACACTCCCACTCTCCACCCTGTATTTCCTGTGTCCATTCAGCCAGCTCCTGTCCCCCTCTGCCTTCTCATCTCAACTCTGGACAGGAGCTGCCCACTTAGTCTCATGTGTCTACTTGAGCCAAGAAGCACACGCTTCACCAGTGTTATTTTATGTCTTATTATAATCCAGTCTAATCTTTGTCTGAAGAGTTGGCTTTAGGGATGACTTTAGTTTTGGGCTAACAGAGTCTGGGGGCTATAGCCTCTGGGCTCCCTACAGTCTCAGTCAGACCTTAAGTCTGGTCTTTTTACTAGAATTTTAGTTCTTCATCCCACTCTTCTCCTGCTCTATCAGGGACTCTGTTGTGTTCCCTGTCAGGGCAGTCATTGGTGGTAGCCACATTCTTACCGCATTAGAGTGTCAGGAAAGTTTTAAGAGGGCATTATGTGGTGTAGGCAGCTTTTGTTGCCTCCTCTCTTCACTCTGATCCTACTTTTTCTTTCATGCTATGGCCTGCATTATGAACCACCTCTCTCTTATTGTTTCCACTTCTGGACCCATTTTATTGGGATGTGTAAAAGATAGAGGATTCCATGAGGGAGTTTTACCAATTTCAATGAGTTGGCAGCTCTTTGTGGTCACTTAATTACTAGAATGAATGATTCCCTCCCCTCCCCCCCCCCACATATTTTGATCGATTGATGCCCATGCCTTAGGGCGTTGTTAAATACTTTGAATATTATCCCAGTTTCCAACGAGGCATGCCTGATTTCCTTTCTGGCACCTGGGCTTATTTCAGTGAATATGAGATCATGGAATTGGTGACTCAAAATTATTTGGCCCTAGATAGCAGCTTTAGTGCCTGTGATAAAGCATGAGAATGTTGGACACTGGCACGTTTGTAGCATCTTCATTCTCTGTCAACCCATAGTACACCATCTTGTTTTTAATCTTGGTAAAAGGAGATTGGAACCTGAATTAATTCCCTGGATCAAAGATGCTGTTCTCCTCTTCCTACTTTATAATTTTTTGAAAAAAATTATTTTGGCCTAGATACTTGAGGGATTAAATTATGTAGAATTTTCAGTGTATAGGCTCATTTCAGACAGTGAGGTGAGCAGTTTGAATTTTCCAAGGGATTTATGTCTTTGGAGTGAAAATGTTGTTTTCTTCCAGCCTATGCGAGCTGCAAAAGTGACGAGTTCACTTGCCCAAATGGCAACTGCATTCCTCAATATCAGGTTTGTGATGGACAAGACGACTGCGATGATAACGGAGATGAAGATGGATGTGGTACATGTTCTCAGAACTTGTTTATCCTCTTTTCCTTGATAGAAAATTTCTGCATGAAAAAGCCAGCCTCAGGATTGAGTGGTGTTTAAGGAGTGGTTTAGCGACTTGGTGGGTGGGAAGAAGGGGATGACTCCACCATCTTTCTCACCCTCATAACCTGGCAGGGAGTTGTCTCCACTAGAAAGACTGAAACAAAGAATTATTTTTTTCCACTTCTTAGAATTTCAATAAAAGGCTATAAGAAACTATTAATTATAAAAGATAGGTTATTTGTAAATTTCTGTTGTTCATCTGGTCAATCCTCTCATAACCGTGGTTAAAAAAAAAAAAAAAAGAGCTGGCTCCATCTTTTATGGCCTGTAACTCCTTTTGTCCTTAGAAAGTGGTAATCAGTATCGTCATAATTGTTACCCAAGAGAATGGGCTTGTCTAGAGTCTGGACAATGCATCCCACTTGAAAAACTTTGTGATGGGACTCCAGATTGCCCAGGAGGAGAAGATGAAACCAATATCATCACAGGAAGATACTGTAGTGAGTATGGCAACTTAACCGGGTAGCTTTCAGATAAATACGTTTCTGTTAATAGATTTCTCAATATAGGGTATATCCTATATATCAGCATTTGCATAACAAGATCCCCCCAGACTTAGTGGTTTAAACCAATAAACATTTATTATTTCTTCACAGTTCTCTGGGCTGGCTAGGTAGTTCTTCTGGCCTGGACCAGCTCACTGCCATGTGAGAATAAAATTTGTGACTCTGATTTTACAATACTGTACTCTAACTAAATTATATAGTGGATACCTAGAAACGGCCATACAGGTGAAACCCTAAGCTAATTTTTTTTGACAAAACTTTATTTTAGTATGCAGAGATTTCTATGGCCATTTTTTGCCATTTTGTTTTAGAGTCCTTTTCAAAGAGTTCTAAGAATTATAAAAGAGAAAAGTTAGAAAATAAAAATTAACAAAAAGGAAAAGAAAAATAATCACCTAAAATTCCATCACTTGATGGTAGCCATGGTTAACATTTAAAGTGTATATTCTCACTAAGAAGTTCTATATATAGTCACTTGGAAGTTTTTGGCCCCTTCTACAGTATAGACACAAAGATATATTTATGACCTGATTCTTCCATAAACAGCACTTCTAATGACTTTTATATAGTCATAATCACTCGGAGAAAGCTTGTTAAAAAAATATCAGTTGAGCTTTTTTTGTGTAATATTGCAGTAATGCTTAAATGTTGGTAGATCTTCCATGTGTCTGCTACATGCTTACTTAACTTTCACTTATGAAAAAAAGAAGCATTTATCTCATAGTTGTCAAGAGGTTACCAAGCATTTAACAAAGTGTTTTGTCTGTTTAGATGTGTCTATGTGTCCTGTCTTGAGCTGTCAGTACCACTGCCGCAGCTCGCCTTCTGGAGGGGTGTGTTATTGTCCTGAAGGTTATATCGTCAATGGCAGTGATTTTCGTACCTGTGTTGGTAAGTGACAGGTGGGAGCTCTTGGTCTTTTATGACAGATTCTATGATCTCTGACATCAGGGAGTTTGCACCTGTGGATACGTCTCTCATAGCAAAGAGCAAACCAGTGCTCACAGAACACCTGGATCATACATACAAAGTTTTAAAAATTCTGAGAAGCTTCTGTGAGCTGCACAAGGCGAAACAGTGGCTCTGTGATGAGTGAGTTGATTTACTAATCTACCCACTCCTTGATGATGGAGAAATCTTTTTGTGTTCTCTATTTAAGTATTTGGAAGCGGGGTCCGTGGTGCCATACTGGTTATTAAATACTGAAAGTCTTTGTAGTTGGTAAATAAGCATTTTCCTAAGTCACCGAGCACCCCTACTCTGCTCCCCGGGCCTCTCCTACAGGATGCTCAAACTCCCCAGGATCCAGCAGAGAATCACTAGGCTGCTGCTCTAGTGACCATGCAGATGGTTGGTACCCATGTGGTGCTGGTCGTCTGTTCCTCTACCTTGAACTAACATGCTTTTTCATGATGCTTCAAGCTGTTGGCTAGCATTGAACTAGTTGCCAGTGCACCAAACATTTCTTCATACATTTCCTATCTGACTTATAAGAATGATTTCTCCTACTGGGAGATTGATTCTGATGTGAGCCAGCTTTGTATCCAACTGTGATTAGGATGAGTTCTCATAATGGAAGAATTAGACATGGCCAAGTGTCATTTGAACAATTAGCTTTTAATGGTCTGATTTCTATTTCTTTTTTCTGCTTCCTGATTTTTAAAAAATGGTCAAAGTATATACAGTAAGAAGTACACCAATTCAACAATTTCTACATATTCAATTCCGTGACATTGATTACAGTCTTCAAATTGTGCAACCATTCTCGCCATCCTTCTCCAAATTGAGATTCTTCAGAGCTTTCTGGGTAAAAACAAATACACCATGCATAAGTTCTTCTAAAATAATATTATTTGGCAAAAAAAAATGTTGCATTTGGATAAACATAATGAATGTAGTCTTTGGTCTTAGCTTGTGAGTTGTAACCTAGTTTATCAAATGGTTGATCTTAATAAATACACATAGCCAAAAAAAATTTTTAATACCAGAAATAAACTCTTGTTTGCCACTTGGAGCTTTTAGGAAATCTATTATTCTTCCTTATTATTGAGAAGTATAATATTGGGGCTCATTTACCTGTCATATGCCAAGAAAAACTGGATTTTTATACTCCATTTGAGGTTGTCCTCAGTGCGTTCAAAGCAGGAAGTTTTAGGTTTTTAATATCAGGACTGTGTCCCAATGTTTGCCCATGATCTGATTGCTTCTCTTAAGTAACTGTGTTCAATAAGACATGTTCAGATCCAATGAGTTATACAAGCCAGACCCAGAGATCCTGGAGACTCAGAGAAAATGCTGAATTGTTTTAGAAACACCCCCTTCTCTAATATTAATCATTTCTAGACATTTTGTAAACACTATAATCTGCAACTGGCATTAAATAAAATTGCAGGGCACTTTTTGTCTTATTATTATTATATAATTAGATTACATTTGGGATGCTTTCATGTAATTTAAAAACACTTTCAGAAGAACATCCTCATTCGCTATGGGGCTTTTCCACTTTGGCACTCCTGCCTATGCTTCCTGGCATTTCTGAGAAGGCAGCATCCCCTTTTTCTCTGAGTGGTGCTCATCTGTGGGCGTGAAGCTGCTCCTTTGTCTTTGCCAAATGTCAGACCCCTCCACCCCCCTTTATTGCCACCCAGCTGCCAATCCCATTTCCAGTCTTTTAGTTCTCTAGGCATTTTCCCTTTTCTCTTAGTAGAAAAGGAATTCCAATAGAAATACCAGAAGACACATTCTCAGTATTACGTCAGCTTTTCTCTTTTTTTCTCTCCCAACCCCCAAAGAGGAGTTGGAACTGGGCTGCCTTGCAGTTGGAGCTTGAGAGGCCATGAAATCTTTTTAGTAAAAGTGATTTGCTTTTTCAGAATTCCTAATTCAGTCTTGTGCTGCCCCACAATCTGTCCTCAATCTTTTTTCTACCCTAAAGCTCAGATAGCACATTTTCCAACATCTTTTCCAATATCCAGATCTGTGTCCAGGGCTTCTTAAAATATCAGTGTTCTGGGTCCCTTAAATTTTTTGCAACCCATCCTAATGAAGTTATTGTGTTATAAAATTTTACATTTAAGCTATTAATCAATGTAATATGGAAAATTTCAGTACTATGCCATGCAGAAGATACTTTGACAATTTTTATAAATATCTGCTCTTATCACACTGGGGATAGTTTGGGCTGATAATGGTGCACTAGCTCTAAGTTCCATAATGAACATCTTTTAATCCTGACAATAATATGCCCGGGACTTTAGTACAGACAACCTCATTTGGAGACTCAAAAGTCTACGTATGAGGGTCTTTGTGAACGTGAGGCCCCGTGCCACCTGCAGAGACCTTTTCTGTTAGCTTTCCTATTCTTCATTTGCCCCTGAATTTTGAAGCCGGGTGTAATATTTATTCCATATTTATTTCAAAGACGACTGATTTACCCTCCCTATTTCAGTCTCCTTGTAAAGAGAATTCTTTAGTTTAAATACATGACATTATCAAACTAGTTACACTTGTTTCAGCTGAGCTTTTCGGAGAATTGCTGTTTTGATTTGCTTTCTCAAGCATTTCAAGTTAACAAATACTCTCTGTCCTCCTCTGCATGGCTGACTCGTTACAGAGGCTTCAGGTGTAGGAAACTTCTGCAGTGTTTATCAGCTGAGACATGGCTCCCCAGCGAATGCCTCAGTGGTGATCAAGAATAAAGTTGAACAGTTCTGACATGAAATCTTGTGTCTTTCTACCATTCATCTGCCTCTGATAGTCTTGACCTGGCAGTGGAAGCTCTGGGGCTTGCTGAAGCAGTTTGCCGGGTTCATTGTTTCTGATTGACAGGACATGCTGTTTGTTGACAGAGTGACATCGTGGTGCAGAGCGAGGGCAGGAAGGTCATTCAGCACGGTGGGATTTCACACAGCCAGATGGATCAGAGAGTGTCCAAAGACATCTAAGCTAAAAAGGTTTTTTGTTTTTTTTTTTAAGGCATTTTTTAAATTATTTCCAAAGCAGTAATTGCTGGTAGGAGGGAACAAAGAATAAAAAAACACGGTTTGTAAAGCAGTGTTTCAGGGTTTTATGCAGTTCCACTATCTTCTCTACCCTCATGAAGACATTTAATTGTACTTTTTCATGGTGAAGTGGGTATTAATTCACTTTTCTCCACAGTAATCGAAAGGACAAAATCACTGATTAAGAGGGCTAGAGATTTTATATAATCATTTCACTCTTTAAAGCAATTGTAGTCCAGGTGATGGAAAGAACATTAATGCCCAAGGATTTTTCCACCTTGGGTTTCCTTCTGCTTGACTTCAGAACTCCTGCTCCCAGGGTGACTCTGGACTCTTAAGCATAGCCTCATGGGTCCTGCATTCAAAATGAGGTCATGACATTCTGGAGGTTTGAGGACGAATGTCCTGTACTTTCCTACTGGGGCGAAGCCTCAGGTGGAGTTTTCTCAGGGCTGAGAAGAGGGCACAAAAGAGATTGATAAATAAGGGCTTTTTTTTTTCTATAACCACAGTCCTTGGAAAGAAAGGTATACTGGCCCATGTTGTTGTTACATTTGGTTTAGAGGGACAACTGGACCCATTAGCTTGCTCCCAGGGTCATCTTGGACTTTTCTAGTTGGAAGTCACCAGATGGTGGACCAAGTAGCAGGTGTGGGAGAACGCAATTCACAACTCTGACATTTGTGGCAAATGTAATTGGATTTTAGAAATCTGGGGAGTGGGATGGTTTCAAAAATTAAAATTAACTTGAGCTAAAGGTCAGCCTCCCAGCGAAGGGGGAGGAGGATTGAAAGCGGATGTGAACCTGGAGGGTCAAAAAAAGATATTTGGCACACTGACTTGTTCTCTCTACCCCATGTTTATATGTCAATTATATTGAAACTCTTTTTTTACTCAGTATAACCGTGACTTCTGTGGCAATGAACAGAGTTCTGTAATGTAATGGACTTTGAATAATAAATAAATTAGTAGAAGAGGACATTTTTGAAAATTTTAATTTTGGTTATGATTTTTTAACCTTGGAGAAAAGGCAGCTGTGCAATAAAACTTTCTGCAGTAATGGAAATGTTCTGTACTTGTGCTCTCCACTATGGTAACCACGAATCATATGTGGGTATTGAGCACATGAAATGCGGCAAATTTTAAATTTGAATTACCACGGGGGGCTAGTGGCTACCATATTAGAAAGCACTGTTTTGATAGGAAGCGTTTACACCAAAATTCAGATATTTGTAAGCACCATTAATATGAAATGCAGTACTACAGGACTGAATCCAGATGGTGTTGTACATCTTCTACACAGTTATCCTTCATATAGATTTAAAAAACTATTTAAATATTCTTGGGTTTTCCCTCGTATGAAGATGCTTGTTCTGAATTCCTATTTTTTATTGTATGCCTAGAATCTGTTCAGAGGGTGCTTATTTTGACATGGACATCACCGTATTGCTACACATCTTGTCCAGAATTTTTGTCAAACGGTACACAAGAAACGCTGGTAAACATGATGACAAATGTTTATTTCTCATGTGGCAGATTTTGATGAGTGCCAAATATGGGGCATTTGTGCCCAGGTGTGTGAAGACCGCATTGGCCATCACCAGTGCCACTGTGCAGAAGGCTATGTCTTGGAGCATCAAAGGCAGTGCAAAGCTAGTACTTCCTGTGAGTTAATTATGGACACTTGTCATATATCTGAATAGTTTTGACTAATATTCTCCATCCATGGCAAATGACAAAAGAAATATGCATTAATGCTGATGGCAGGGTTTTATCATCACAAATCGGAAGCCACTGCTGGCACCCAATTGCTGCCAGGAAGAATGGGTCAACATTAATTTGATACTTTGATTATTAGGGATCTATTTGTGGATTAATGATAACCTTTATCAATATAGGAAGCCCTGGTGGCATAGTGGTTAAATCCTACGGCTGCTAACTAAAGGGTTGGCAGTTCGAATCTTCCAGGCCCTCCTTGGAAACTCTATGGGGCTGTTTTACTCTGTCCTATAGGGTCGCTATGAGTCAGAATCGACTCGCCAGCACTGGGTTTGGTTTTTTGGTTTTTATTAATATATATATTTTTATTGGCTTTTGGTTCACTTTGAGCCTGGGCTATTCCATCACCCACCACACTTAATCATGGAATGCTTATTTATTTTTAAATTAACTTGCTTGTCATAAATATAAGGAGCCCTGGTGGTGCGGTGGTTAAAGCACTTGGCAGCTAACAGAAAGGTTGGTGGTTAAACCTCCCAGCTATTCCATGGGAGAAAGATGTGGCAATCTGCTTTTGTGAAGATTTACACCCTTGGAAACCCTATGGGGTAGTTCTGCCCTGTTCCTATAAAGTCGCTGTGGTTGGAATCATCCTGATGGCAGTGGGTTTGGTTTTTGGTATTACAACTGTAGATGACAAATATCTACAGAAATAATTTTGATATTTATTATTACCAGTAAATTTGGTAAATTTATGCAAAATTGGACAACTGAGTTTGAATTGATATATGGTCCATTTTTTAGTTGTTTTGGGATAGAAATACCTGATTTCCTGTGTGATTTTTAACAGTTATATATATATGTGTATATATATGAATGTACAAGTACAGATATTTAACCTTGTGCAATTTTGCTGATGTCAATGTATTGCATAACACATTACCGCGTATTACATATAGTACAGAAAGCTCCTACCCATTTTTTTAAATAGTATCATGATATTCCATTTTATGGCTGTACATTTAACCAGTCCCCTACTGATAGACTTTTATATCATTTCTTATCTTTTGCTACTGCAAAGAATAACCTTATACGTATGTTATTTTGCATGCTTAGTTTGGGTGGATTATGAGTACACAGGTAGAGCAGATTTGGATTTGCCATGTTTTTCACAGAGTGATTTCTTGGTAGTCCTTAAAATGTGTTCTCTGTTTAACACAATTTAAAATTGCACATGGATATAAGGTGCCCATATGATCGATAACTCTTGCAAATACCCAATGTATTTTCCTCAGTGTCATTGAAGGTGCATTGCTAGAGTCAGGTACTTCCTGATTATGTACCTTAATTTGTCCATCTGTAAAATGGATAGAGTGACACCTGTATGTTTACCTCAGAGGTTTTTTTAAAGCATCAAATAATACTGAAGAAAGCATTCGAAAAAAGCATGAATCATATCAATTGTAAGTTACTTCAGCATTCTTGCTTCCCTAAAGGAGTAGTAATGCCTTTCATCTTTGTGTTTAGCTGGCCAGGCCTCTGTTATCTTCTCCAATGGTCGGGATTTGCTAATTGGTGATATTCATGGAAGGAGCTTCCAGATCCTGGTAGAGTCTCAGCATCGGGGAGTGGCCGTGGGTGTGGATTTTCACTATGAGCTGCACAGAGTCTTTTGGACAGACATCACGCAAGATAAGGTAAATAGAAATTTCAGGAGCCTATCGTAGGTGCTTATAGAACCCTGAGCCCAAAGTGTTGATGGCTTTTCTTTTTAGGGGGAGTAGGGAGGAAAGTTCCTTTGTTTTCTAACAAAAGGCCCTTGAGATATTTTATGTTAATCAGCACCTTTTCCATACTATTCTATTACATGTGACCTGTTAAACAAAGCAGTCTATTATATGGATAAGCTTTGAGCAACTTTTAATTTTATTCGAAATGGAGTCCAAAAGCCTAATTAAAAGAAATAGTAGACATTCTTTCAAAACTGGATAGATATTTGGTAGTAATTTTTGAAACTTGATCATTTAAAATGTAAAAAGTACTCTGCTTTCCTAGATGATAAAAATCAGATTTTACTTGCATCTTCTAAATGGAACTGTAATTGAAGCTTGGATAACAAATATTGACAGTATTTTGTTTAATGGCCAAAATTTTGTTACACTGTCTTATTTGGAAAGTGTGAGGGATTTAGTTTCAACTTTGAGCAATGCAGTGGAAAACTTTAAAACATAAATTTTAGAGATGCCTCTCAAGTTATGGAATTTTATTTCTTCATCTTACATTCCTTGTTTCATTAATAAAGTTTTAATTTACTTAAATGAAATGTATAAATTTTGGATTTGGATTGTTAACAATTGTGATTTGAGTACAACTAATCACCTCCTCTACCAGAAAAATCACACGCTTTAATTAAACTTTTTATGGAAACCAATGGTGGAGCATTTAGCTGCCCTCTTGATGTCAAATTGCCAAGTTAGTGCTTTTCATCCTGTTATTTGTTTTATTATGTTTTATTACCTCAGAGAGGTAGATGGGGATAGGGTCTCGCAAGTAAGAGGCCACCTGTCTTATCTTGAATTTAGAAATTCGTTTCCTCATTTAAGCATGAATAATACATTTATTAATATTGTTAAAAGTACAGTATTGGTGTACAAAACTTCAGAGGCTGATGTCATAAATACGTTAGTAGTTCAAATATTTAGTAGAAAAATTATTCCCATTGTTCCTGTGGTCAGAACATTCACCAGCCTAGAGTTTAGGTTATCTTTTTCTCCCCCTAGGCTGTAGGTATGTCATGTAAACAGGCCGGGTATTCACACACAGCACTAGATAGAAATGGTGGTATTATGGCAAACCGGAGAGCCATGCCCTATCTGAAGGGCCCATTTCTGCACACTCCAGCACACTGTTGCCAAGTAGTATTGAAGGCCCAGTATTGCCAGATCTTTTTATATTTTAAAGAAAACTAGAAATGTGACTTTTTCTGCATGCTCTCCTGGTGTTGGCTCAAATTTTTAAGAAACACCCATAAAGGCAGGCCAAATAACACATGCCTGTGGCCTGTGGGGAGGGATATGGGGTTGGGAAGATGGTGGTGGCTCATTTTGTATAGCTCTTGTAACAATGGCTTTCTTAGGTCTCTCCTTGGACCAGGAGAGCTTCTTGAGTCTGTGCCAAAATTTTACCATCTTAAAGCTCGAAACAGCCACCTTTCTTTTTGAGAAACCTGTGACTGTATAGAACCAGACTGTTTTTTTACATGTAGCTCTTACCTGACCTATAGAAGGCAAAATGGTGATATCTCAAATGCCTTTCTCACCTTCCTTAGGTCTATAGCATGTACTTGGCTGAGGATTTGTTGAAGATACTAATGTATTACAAATTCTTTTTTCATCTTAGGACACACATGGACTGTATTGATTTTTTAGGTCCTGAGAAATGCTTTAAGCAAAATGTATGTGTGTCTCAGGGCTAATGGTTAGGATGCCAGGCCTTGGAGTCAGAGAAAGCCATGTACAAATCCTGGCTCCATCACCTCCTAGGCTGTTTGACTAAGATTCGGTTTCCTCATCTGTGATCTGAGGATATTATTAATATTAAGTACTAATTACATAGTTTTGTTTAGAGGGCTAAATGAGATACTGGGTGTTAAGCTCTACATATTGTGTCCTTTTTGTTATTAGTTTCAAAGTTATTTCAGTTTGGGTTTAGTAGAATTGGGCTTTTATGTCTTACTAAGAAGGAGAAATGTAGGCTTTAAAAAGTAAGAACAAAAACAATGTTACATTGAATGAAGTGTAAGAAAACAGTGTCCACAGTTAGTTATGCTTAAGAATTAAAATAATTTTGATTTTTCTTTCAGGTTTTTTCAATTGACATTAATACTTTAGATATCCAAGAAGTTCTCAATGTTTCTGTTGACACTGCAGAGAATTTGGCTGTGGACTGGATTAATAATAAACTTTATGTGGTGGAGACCACGGTCAACCGCATAGATGTGGTAAATTTGGATGGAAGCGACCGGGTTACCCTTATCACAGAAAACTTGGGGCATCCTAGAGGAATCGCCTTGGACCCAACTATTGGGTAAGTGCTGTGAATACATACTCATCCCTCTATTTTTGGAGTTTTATCTCTCCCTCTATACATTGAACATTTGTTGGAGTAATTGTAGGTTAATTCTCATTTCCTTTAGGTCGTGTAGTCAAGAACCCATGTTCATTTTATATGTCTATTCATAGCAGCTTTAAAGGAGTTGATGAAATACAATTCCGTTTGAGCATAAGTAACCAAACACACCTACTGGTCTCCTTAAAATAGTTAATTTTGGGGGGGTTATTTATGTTTCAGCTTTCTTAAGGTGATTACTCTAACATCAGTCAATTTAAATAGTGAAAAGGGGCACTTTCTCCTTACCTACTGGGGTTGAATGTCAATGCTCTTCTCTTATTATGAGTTGTTTAGCGTGCATCCATCCCACAGGACTGATGATCATTACTTTTCTTCAATTTAAAAAATTTACTGACCTCCACTTTTGAGGAAATGTACTTCAAGACGGAGCCAGGAAGAAGGGAGAAAGTTTAGAAGGGGAATAAGAATTTTTAGCTCTGCTATATTATAACCTGTGGTTCTCTAGTCAGCTGGAGGAAAGTTCCATTAATTCAAACACACAATCGAAAAAAATATTTTCCAGGTAAATTAGTAAAATAACAGACCCCTTTCATCTTTCTTTTGTAGTTATTTATTTTTCTCAGATTGGGAGAATCTTTCTGGGGTGCCTGCAGTGGAAAGGGCTTTCATGGATGGCACTGCTCGTACATCTTTGGTAAAATCAAAGCTGGGATGGCCTGCTGGGATAACTCTGGATATGGTATCAAAGCGTGTTTACTGGGTTGACGCCCGGTTTGATTACATTGAGACTATAACTTATGATGGACTGCAAAGGTAAGAAGTTTTATTTATTTATTTATTTAAAGCTTTAAAAGGACCAGAATTAAAATATTCCTTTTTGGTTGACATTACAGCTTGAATGATCTTTACCATGAAGTGACCTGCTCTGAATTTTTTAGCTTTTCTAGTGTTCCATAATAACACACACTGAATATTACCTAAAGCATTTGTTTCTTTACCTCTTTTCCCAATCCCAGATGGAGCATATAATCTTTATTAACTCCTGGATTCCCTTATGCTTTGGGGTAAAGGATCACTTTGTTTTTAAGCTTTATTATTCATTAATGTTATCCTAATATATTTAAGATTTCAAAGATAATTTATGATTTGAAGGTAGAATATGGCATACTTTTTTCTTCATCTTCTTCATCTGATTGGAGCTAACTCTCCTTTTGATATTTAAAAAAAATGGTTAAGATATATTCTCAAATTTTGGCTGATAAAAATTACAGTTTGTGAATTCAGCAAATAGGTTGGTAAGTTGAATTTTTTTCTAAATGACTTGATTTTATTATTTTCTTGATGAAAGGAATAACATAGCTCTGTTTTCTCTTTATCTCTATTTGGTGCTATCTCTGTTTGCCCCTGAATTTTATAGTCTTAGCCCAATCTCTGGTTCAATAAAGTGGTTGGGTATAAAGACTCTGACTTGTTATCACTGAAACTGGTCTCCCAGTGAGAATGTGGAGTAATGTAATAAAAAAATTAGTAAACTGGATATATTGTATAAAAACAAAAATTGACGAATTGTCTTAATTTTCTTTTTCAATGGGATGTTTTGACATTAGATTATATAGTCTAAATATTCTTATGCCAAGTTAAAGATTTAACTCGTTTGCTGCCTGTGAAGGAACATTAAAGCTTGTGAATACAACTAAAATCATCGCCATTGCACCTTACTCTGCCAGCAGGTGGCATTTAGGGTTCTGGAATTTGCTAATGTACCATGTTATTATTGGCGTGCACTAAATGTGCCACCGTAGGTTCTTTTTTTTCCCCTCTTTACTGTGTACCTCAGCTTTCATACTGTGGGTTGAATACTCACTGTCCTGCTCCCTAATTGCCAAGAAATGGTCAGTGATTCAGTGGGAAATAATTTTTGAAGGCATCAGATTTCCGGGCCCTGGATACTGTCTTTCATCTACGGAATTCAAAATGCTATTACAGATCTTTGCCGTTTTATATATGTATATGGCAACCCTTAAAAGAAGGAAGGGTAGGTGAGGAAACAGCAAGATCTAGAAGAAGCTAGAGAAGTGACTGGGACTTGAATGTAAGTCTCAAGGATCTTTCCCAAGAGACAACATGAAAATCCTAACAAATGTTGATGGAAATACACATGTATCTTTAATGTATATTTTCTATATATTCTATGTTAGTAATAAGGCAATAATTTTTTTAGGCATTTTATTGTACTGACTCCACTTTAATCAAAATAAAGCAAAACAAAAAAAAATCTTGCAATATACGCATATATTTCTTTTGTAACAGGAAGACAGTAGTTCATGGAGGCTCGCTTATTCCTCAACCCTATGGGATAACCTTGTTTGAAGAGCAGTTGTTCTTTACTGATTGGACAAAGATGGCTGTAATGAAGGCAAATAAGTTCACAGAAACCAACCCACAAGTGTACTACCAGTCCACCCTGAGACCTTATGGAGTGACTATTTACCATTCCCTCAGACAGCGCAAAGGTAACCCCCCAGATCCATAGAAACTGTGCTTGGACTCAAAGGTTTTCTCAAAGCTCATCTCAAAATGATGAGAGATCCCATGACATTTGGGTGTTATTTTCAAATACATGAAGGGTTACCTAAAAAGTTACCTAGATGGGTACTCGGGAGAAATTGATGTACTTAAGATCTATTTATTGGTTACTGCAAGTGCCAGGGGTATAGCAGCAAAGAAAACAGGCCAAAATGGCTATCCTAAATCTACTAGGAGAAATCTGTGTCAATCCTCTAATATTACCATTGGGGAAACTGAGGCCCAAAAGAGCAAAATGACATGCCTAAGTGCTCATTTTTGGTGGTCTCAGAGAGATTATTTTCCTTCTCCTCTCTTGTGTATGTAGTATGCATAAGGTGTGTATAGACCACCTGGGTTTGATGTCTCTAGTTGGTCACTTATCAAAGAAAAGAAATATTTTGATTCAGGGACTGGTTAATCTTGTTATTTTTCAGCCAGCTGCTTGTGTTTCATGGTTTTAACTGAAATTTGAAATGATATGTTGGTATAAAGTTTAACATTGGTGAACAGTAATTTAGAGGAAGACAAGTTTAGCTTTAAAATTCTCATGTGGAACTAGAGACTTACATCATCCTGAGACCAGAAGAACTAGATGGTGCCCAGCCACAACCCATGACTGCCCTGACAGGGAGCACAACAGAGAACCCCTGAGGGAGCAGGAGAACAGTGAGATGCAGACCCCAAATTCTCATAAAAAGACCAAACTTAATGGTCTGACTGAGACTAGAAGAATCCCTGCGGTCATGGTCCCCAAACCTTCTGTTGGCCCAGGATAGGAACCATTCCTGAAGACAACTCATCAGATATGGACTGGACTGGAGAATGGGTTGGAGAGAGGTGCTGAGGAGAAGTGAGCTACTTGTATCAGGTGGACACTTGAGACTGTGTTGGCATCGCCTGTCTGGAGAGGAGATGGGAGGGTAGAGAGGGTTAGAAACTGGCAAAACGGTCATGAAAGGAGACTGGAAGGAGGGAGCGGGCTGACTTATTAGGGGGAGAGTAAACGGGAGTATGTAGTAAGGTGTATATATGTTTATATGTGAGAGACTGACTTGATTTGTAAACTTTCAGTTAAAGCACAATAAAAATTATTAAAAAAAAGATTCTCATGTGAAGAGATGGGTTTGTTTAGGGTGGAGAAAGACTAGGTTGATTTAAAAAGAAAACGACTCAACCACTAGAACTGTTAGATGACTATCCTTCAAAGTAGTCATCCTGGGGAAATACATGCTGTATTGGGTGAATCAGAGCTGTGACAGTGTTGTAATGGGTGTACAGTGAATCTCCTAAGGTTGCTACTTTAAAAGGTGGCTTTTGGAACTATAAAGTAGTTTGTGTTTCAGACATACGGGGTTTTGAAATCAGATCTGGGTATGAATCCTAATTTAACTGTTTAGTCACTGAATAATCTTGGGCAAGTTGTCTAACCTTTTGGAGACTTAGTTTCCTCTTCTTTGAAATGCTTAGCTCTTAGAGTTATTGGATGAAAGTTAGCATACTTACAAAGTAAGCATTCAGTGAGTAAAAGCTATTTATTACATCTTACAAATGGTAAAAATGGCATTAAAATTTTCTTTAATTATTTCTTACCACTGAGGTTAGAAGACAGATCCTGACATAATTGTTGGGAAGAAGAACTACCGAAGTTATCCAGTTGTGATAGTCCTGCTTTTTGCCACCATTAATTTGAGAGCAATGAAATTGGGAGGGCAATTGTACCCAGGTCTTCATCGAGTTTCAAACCCATTACTGCTCTATTTCATCTATAGAGCTCATATTGACCTTACATGCCTTGGATAATTATACATTTCTAATTGGTACTTTTCCTTTACTCCAGCTGAAAATCCTTGTGGAAATAACAATGGGGGTTGTGAACAGGTCTGTGTCATCAGCCATATATTAGATAATGACGGTTTGGGTTACCGCTGCAAGTGCACCCTTGGGTTCGACCTGGCTGAGGACAACCGCCACTGTGTTGGTAAGAAATCTGTTTTGGACTGTTTTTCTGGCAGGCAGCACACAGATATGGGTGTGCATGCCTCTACCTAGACAACAGACAACTGCTGCTTTTGGACTGGGCCAGCTCCGCATCTTCCCTCTTCGCCCCGATAAGCTTTCTGTAGCGCACAGAGCATCTCCCTCCTTTACACACAGAGCTGTTTGAAGACGTAAATTCTGTCCTTTGGTAACCGAACCAGTTGCCATGCAGTTGGCAATAGAACTGTACTCCGTACAATTTTCAATGCATTGTTGATTTCTTTGGAAGTAGATTTCCAAGCTTTTCTTCTGAGTCATTTCTAAGTGTCTGAACTGTTTGTACTTCCCAGGGACTCCTGTCCTTTAATTCAATGCCTAAGGTTTTCTTGGGCTTTCTTTCCCCTTTGCTTCCTTCCTGAAATCCTTGTCTCCTTTTATTAAATATGGACCCATATGATTTAATTTTGAGTTCTTTTCTGTTGCCATTGACAAATGCTGACTCCCCAGATGACGTTGCTTCTGTCTTACTCTTATTCTTGCTCAGACGAATTTGTTAACTTTCTAGGTAATTCTAGATTCAGATAAAAACCCCTCATTTTAAAAACAATGTCAGTGTTGCATTGTTTTAAAATCCGTCTTTCAATATTTATTTTTGTCATTTTTTTTTTTATACCTCCAGCTCTTTTTCTCATTTCTTGACATACTGTCACTCTCTCCTCCCCCCTCCCTTCTTTCTATCCTTTATTTCTTTTAAAATAATTTACCTGGTTGCTGTTGCTTAACTGTTTTCTTGGTCTGGATAGGTCTCTATACAAATGTTAACACGAACTTGGAAATTTTGATGTAATAATTACGGAGTTCAGTTGATACTATTTATGGTCAGCATATATATATATATATATTTTATATAAATAAATCTTAAGGATAAGTTTTCTTCGATTTCTCCCATTATTTCTAAGTTTTCCAAAAGTTTATTTTTTACTTTCATACATACATTTTTGAATGACCATATGTTCTTTATGGACATATCGGAGCCCTGGTGGTGCAGTCGTTAAGCATTCGGCTGCTAACCAAAACGTTGGCTATTCCAATCCACCAAACCACTCCTTGGGAACCCTATGGGATAGTTCTACTCTGTCCCGTAGGGTTGCTATGAGTCCAAATGGACTTACCTGCAATGGGTTTGGTTTTTTTGGTATGGACATATAGGTAATTTCTCTGGAATTTGGGGAGGGCAAGAACCATGACTGTGGCTGACTGTGTTGCGTTCCTTTTCCCACAGCTGTTAAGCAGTTCCTGCTGTTTTCATCCCAAGTGGCCATTCGTGGGATCCCAAACGTCTTCACTTCCCAGAAAGATGTCATAGTCCCAGTCACAAGAAGTCATTCTTTCTTTGTTGGGGTTGATTTTTGGGCCCAAGAGAAAACTATCTTTTTTTCAGATACAGCACGAGATACGATATGTAGACAAAATATTGATGGCACAGGTAAGAATTTTCCCCCCATGTTTTCTCTGTGAGTTTTCAATAATAATAATAATAATTTGCTCAGTAAAACTTAGCATCCACTTCTTAAACGGGGTCTTTTGCTAAGCTTGCTAAAAATTGGTTTCTTTTCTTATGAATTAACTTAAAGCAAATGCCTTTCCTTTATTTTCAAAACAACTCATAAATGAAGGTATATTTTAACAATGATAAAAATTAACATATAAGTAATTTTCATGTCAAGAGTAGGGCAGGTGTGTATAGGTTATTTGGCTAGAGGCCGTTTCCCATGTTCCAGCAGCCAGGTCGATCCAATGAGATGACCTCTCTGTGGTATTCTGGAATGTCTTTGTTAATGGTTGTGCTAGAATAATAATTTTGAAAAAAGACATGAATTATATGAAATATGGTAAATTAAGTTTTTAGCTGACTGGAATTCTGTTAAAATCTACACAACCATCGATTGTAGTCAGTCACACTTTTCCTTGGGGTACCTTATTGGATAGTGACACGTCTTAGATATCTCGTGGTGCTATAACACAAGTGGGTGGCTTTAATGAACAGAAATTTATTTTCTCACGGTTTAGGAGGCTGAAAGTCTGAATTCAAGGTGGTGGCTCTAGGGGAAGGCTCTCTGCTCTGAGGAAGGGTCCTTGTCTTGTTTCAGCTTCTATTCCAAGGTTTCTTGTCTCATGTGCTTAACCTGCTGCTTTATATCTCAAGAGATTGACACACCCTGTGTTAATACTACCTCTGCATAACAACGAAAACCCATTCCCAAAGGAGATTATAACCACAGGTGTAGGGTTTAGGATTTACAACACATATTTTGGGGGGATGTAAGTCAATCCATAACAGGAAGGAGCAACACCTGCAAATGAGAGTTGTACTCCTAATTCTGTCCCCAATTAAGATCACTAGATTAGAGTCCTTCTCAGACATCTTACAGCAAAAATGTTCTGAGATTCTCTGAGGGACTGAATGCTTCTTGACTTGGCTACCAATCAGAAAGATTAATCAGTGCACGCACCTGAGTATATTCATAGATAGAGGTTGGTTATTTTCTCTCTCATATTGCTAGTGGGTTGAAAACCTACAATTTGAAATAAATAGCCAATCTAATGTGGTAACTAAGAGGGCCATCTCAGGAGCTAGACTACCTGTTTTGAATCCTGGCTCCCTGCATAACCTTGCCATGTAATTTTGGGTAGATTATTTTCATAATCTGAAAAGTAGGGATGATAATATAGCTACTCATACCTTGTAAGGTAGTTGAGAGAATTTTAACTTAACTCATGTAACAACCCAAAACCCAGTGCCGTTGAGTCAATTCGTAAAGCACCTAGAATAATTCCTGGAGAATTGTAAATATTCAGTAAGTGTTGGCTATCATTATAGCTATTATCAATGAAAAACCATATTAACCTGTTCCACTCCACTTCCAACCCAGATCTGCTCTCCAGAGGTAATTGTTTGCCACTTTTTTTTTTTTTGCTGTTTTATTATTTGTCTCCGTGTTTCTAAATACTTTGCTTATACGACTATTTCTTGATTTATCCATTTTAGATACTTACTTCCTTGTTATAGATAAGGAGTTAGCTCTTGCATCCTCTCCCCCAATTCTCCCTGAAAAGCTACATTGTACTTGTAGGTTAAGTTTATAGTAGGTGTTAATATTTATTAATAAGATTTAAATATTATTTACTGCTAAGCCAAGTAGTATTTTGTGATGACATTCCTGAACAAATTTCTGGAGTTAACAATTGTCCCATTTTCATTTGCTTAGCTTTCTATGTAACTATCATATATTTTCCCCAAATGCTCAAAAGATTGATCAAATGCCTAACCAAAAAAGACAGTAATATTATTTGCCGCCCTGGAGACCTCTCTCCCTTGTTCTAATTACGATTTGTTTCTGTCCGGATGTGGTGCACAACTCTTGTCTTCCGATTTCCCATTGTCACCTTCCTCATATTTCTGGCAGCCTCATGTTTCTGGCAGGCCATCCACTTCCCAGATTTATTTCCTCATTTTGCTGAAATGTTATCTAGTAGCTTCCTAAGGAGAAGTAGGATGGCTTATTATTATTTTTTGTTGTTGTTGAGGTTTTGACTGTCTAGCTGTATAGAGAAATTTTTACCACTGTCTTCTAGTACCCCATGCTGAAAGTCCATTGCCATTCTGAGCACCATTTATATTGTTATTATTGTGTTGTGTTTTTGTTTCTCTCTGGGAGCTTTTAGGATCTTTTTGTCATTCCTTTAATCTTGAGATATATATCCTTCCATTCTAGGAAATCTTCTTGCCTCTTTTTTTTTTTTTTTTTTTTCCTATTCGCTCTTTCTGTTATTCCTGGTAGCAGAATGTTAGATTAATCCGTTGTTTTTTCCTATCATTTTTTTTCATCTCTATCATTCTGTTCTGTGAGATTTGGCATTTTAATTTTTATTTCATTTATAATATTTTCAATTTTGAAGAGCTTTCTTGTTCTCTGATTACTTTGTTTCATAATAACTTGTTATTGTTTTATTAATTACATTTAAAAACACAAATCTTCCTGTTTCCGTTTTCTCTGGGTTCCTTTTTCTTTTTGATTTGTTATCTTTTTGTTTCATGAAGCATGCTTTTTCTAAATCTCGGGGAACCTCATTTGGTATTAAAGATGGGGTTATAAAAAGCTGACCAGAAGGTTTCTATGCGTGGATGGGTCATCTCAGCCACCGGTCTGTATCCTGAGCCCACAGTCTCTCCGCTTTACACTCTCCAGAGAATAAATTCTCTGATCTGTTAGAGGAGGTAGACAGGAGAGCAGCACAGCTGCACAGGATCTGGGGGGGCCTGGGGTGTAATTGTTCTTTGTACTGACTTTTAACTAATCCTCCTTAGTTCCTTGGCCCTTGCCTTTCTCAGAACCTGTTGCTGATACACTGAGGGCTTCTGCGTGTATGTGTCTTCTCCGCAGGCCTCGGTGGATTTGAACTGCTGACCTTTTGGTTAGCAGCCTGAACTCTTATCCACTGCCCTACCAGGGCTCCTAATTAAGCTTAGCTCAACGAAAATGTGGTGCTGTGTTTCTAAGCCACATGGAGGCTAAGTCTCTGTAGGTGCCTCCACAGGTCAGCTTTGTAAAACTGGAATTCTCATGATGCCTCTTATCAACTTCAAGTCCACCGGCTGAGCAAGGTACCTTTTAAAATATTCTTATAGTCAGTGGTTAAGCCCCTCCACTGAGAAGATTAAGTTTTACTGAGCATAGGTGCAGAAAATGAGTTGTCAGACATCAAATTAAAGTCACAATTGGCTGATTGAAGCCCTCAGGGAACCTGCTCCTTCAATTATCCCTTCTCTTCACCAACTTCTCTTTTTCTACTAACTTTTCTTCATCATATTTATATATGCTCAAGGCTCTCCCTTCCTAAAAAAACGCAACCCACCCTTAACCTCATTTGCTTTCTTTATCATTTTATGGACAAACTTCTTAAAAAGGGGAAAGTGGTCTTTTATCTTCTGTACCCAGTTCTGATTTCCTTTCTTGTATCTTTGCCAACTTTGCCAACTTGTGTCATTCCAAACTTGGCAACCATGTGGTTGTGAGAGACTGTTGGTGAGAGGGTTGGGCGGTAATACCTCAGGGTTACCCCCTAGTTGTACCTGGCGGTGTCAGCTCATCAGAGTTGTCTGTGGGTGGTGTTTGTGAGTGGTGAACTCAGGTATCTCTTATTCACATGTTCTGCAATGAGAAATTTTTTCTGGAAGGGAGTAAATCCAGACCATACCACTCCTGGTTCTGTTTGTCAGAATCATATCTATTCTTTGAGATCCGAACTCTTGAACAGATAGATTTTAGGTTTACCTCATGTTTTATGTTGCCGCTCAACATTTCTTTTTTTCTTAAGAATTCCACATGTGTTACTAAAATATGCTGTAATACTGATGCAAAATTTAAATACGCAGTAGTAAAATATATGTCTTATATAATATCCTTAATTTAAGGATATTATATAAGACATATATATATGTCCATATTTTAACTTACAGGAAGAGAAATTCTCACGGCTAACAGGGTAGAAAATGTTGAAGGTTTGACTTTTGACTGGATTTCAAAGAATCTGTATTGGACAGAAACGTCTTACAGGTCTATCAGTGTCATGAGGCTAGCTGATAAATCGAGACGGGAAATAGTCCAGAATTTAAATAACCCACGAGCAATCGTAGTTCATCCTGTCATGGGGTAAGTGTGATTATGTTTTTTCCAAGAGCTTGAAAAACTGTACGTCTTTTACAGTCATTGAAAAGTGATCCCATAGGGATATTGCAAGTTCAACAAATATAAGATTGAACTGTACAAATTGAAATCACCTTAAATTTTATCTCTTTAGCATAAAATAATCACTTTAAGTATAAATTGGAATCACCTTAAATTTTATCTCTTTAGCATAAAATAATCACTTTATTGGCTTCAGAAAACTTTCTTCTTAGTTTCAGCTTTCTCAGTCTTCACTGCTTTGTGGTTTTTTTCACAATTGCAGAGGACCAAGCAATATGATACAGATGCAGCAGAGAAGGAATGAATATGCCGCAGTATTATCAGGAAAGGCTCAAATTCTTTCCTTGCTTTAGTGTATTGATATAAAGCTTAGCAAAACTTACTTAATCATTTGTTAGTTTTCAGATTAAAAAGGCTTTCAGACCACAAAGTTTCATGTTTTGCTATTTTGTGGTTGGTAGCGTCAGACAGGAAAAGGTACACAGTATTCCTTTTTGGTGCTTGCCTTTCTTATTTAAAGAACAAATCTGAAGTATGTGGCGTGTAGGGAGCACTCTACATATATTATAATCTCATTTAATCCAAAAGCTAGTTTATGAATGAGGTATGTATAACACACATTTACTGATAAAGACTCTGAGGCCCAGAGAGATAAAGTAACTTGGCCAAGGACCCAGGGTGATTAAACAACCGTCAGTACCCAAATCTAGGCCTGTCTCACTGCAAAGCCTGTATATCTAACAATTCATATACTGCTTCGTGTGTGTGTGTGTGTGTGTGTGTGTGTTTCTATTTCAAAAGAACCTTATTGTGCTTGTGATTTTGGTCATGTGTTGATAACGGAGCTTGTAATTACAAATTAGATTGTCCACGAAATCTGCTAAGCACAATAACAGAGAGAATGAAATTAGTTGCAGCAAGTCTCTGGGGAATTTGTGTTTGTCCCAGTGTTAATATTCTAGATGTATTGCCTCATTTTATAGGTATATATTCTGGACTGATTGGTTCCGTCCTGCTAAAATTATGAGAGCATGGAGTGATGGATCTCATGCTTTGCCTATAGTAAACACTACTCTTGGATGGCCCAATGGGTTGGCCATAGATTGGAGGTAAGTAGGAATCGTTTGCATTACTGAGCTCCCTTTTATTTTGGAACACATGAAGCATACTGGAGCAATATGAGGGAGTGAGGAAACTGATACTGATTCTCCTTAGCTTCTTAAGGAGGCTATTGGAGAAGGATATAGAATGATATAAAAACACAAAGGGCACAAACAGTTGGCCAGCTACTGCTGGGAATAAGTGTAATGCATTCATGAATATTCTCAGGACATTGCTAGGGGAACCAGAATTATAGGAGGTAGTGGAAGGTCAGTATGGAGGTAAGTCCTGAACCTCATTAGCAGTGGGACAGTGGTGCATCTTGAGGATAAGAAACCTTTGGAATCGATTAATCAAGATATCATTTGCAGGTATTAAATGCCAAGGGGAAGATATGTATTTTTCATTGTCATTTCAATTTTCAACTCATAATGACCCCATGTGACCAAATAGAACTAACTGCTCCTTAGGGCTTTCTAGGCTGTAATCTTTACGGGAGCAAATTGCCAGGTCTTTCTCCCACAGAGCCACTGGGTGAGTTCGAACCATCAGCCTTTTAGTGATCAGCCAAGCGCTTAACTGTTGTTCCACCGGGGCTTCTTAAACATAGATTACTACCAGTATCTTTATTTCACAAGGAAAGAAATGTTAATTTTTTTCAGGAATGTAATATAAGTCTTGGAAACACACTCTTTTTGAATGCCCTCAGTGTAAAGGGTTGCTCTGATAGTGTCTGGATAACATCTAACTGCAGTATTTTGTTATTTTAGTGCTTTACGATTGTACTGGGCAGATGCCTTTTTTGACAAAATCGAGAACAGCAATTTTGATGGTTTAGATAGAAGAACCCTGGACCGTGTAGAGCAGATGACACATCCATTTGGACTTACCATCTCAGGAGGTATGTTTTGAAGCAGTAAAACTGTATAAAACTGTATATTGTAGGAGTAGACTCATTTTCTCACAATTCCAGAAAAGCTGGTTACATTAGAATATAAAAAAATGTTCTAAAAAGTGTTCTAAGAGTTTAAGTGTTTTAAGAGTTGGGATATAGGATGTTTCACCTGGTAGGGCGCTTAGAGAAAAACTAGTCCTTCAAGGTTAAGTATTTGCCTGAGGCACCCAGCAGGCTAATGTTTCAGCCTTACGTCTTACTATGCCCTGTCCAATGCTCTATAGGAAAATCCTGAGGTTTTTTTTTTTTTTTTTAAATCTATATGTGCCTAAATCTGATTCCTGGTATATAGGTTTTCCAAAGAGTCATTTCTAGAGACAAACACATCATGGAAAAATATTACTGATATTTGTGGGAGACAGTTCTCACCCTTGCAAGAAGTATTTATCAGCCACTTGCAATTTCCCAAGGGATTTATAAACGAGCTATGACTAAAAATACTAATCACCTCTTTTTCTTCTTAGAGTATGCATTTTTTACTGACTGGAGATCAAATTCTATTGGTCGAGTTAGGAAAACGGATGGTGGGGCACTGACCATTTTCCGACAAGGCATTAGTAACATAATGAACGTGAAAATGTATGATGC
Organism: Elephas maximus indicus; assembly: GCF_024166365.1. NCBI lineage: Eukaryota > Metazoa > Chordata > Mammalia > Proboscidea > Elephantidae > Elephas > Elephas maximus. The sequence continues at coordinate 67,410,559 of NC_064824.1, read as the reverse complement.
TGACACCCAGACTGGTAAGTAAGATTGCCAGATTCTCTTATATGCATGGTGGCTCTTTTTCCCTTTAAATACTTATTATTTATATAACTCCTGATAGTTTTATATTCCTATCACTCTGAGTGGGTGAAAAGTATAAAACTCTGCCTAGCTCTGCTAACCCTAAAAGTGTTGCATGGTGGGATTTCAGGACAATCATTTTAATAATTGTACTGCATTCTAGTGCTTTTCTGTATTTAATTGGAATGTTACACTTTGGCATGTTGATCACCAAGAGGAAGCTACTTTCTAGTATCGGGTCTGAAAATGTTCTTTATTATTTGTTTTCCTTCGCCAGCCAAACCTGTGACCAACCAAGTAGAAATGTGCATAACTTACTACCTCTATGCGTTGTTTTTCAGGTTCTAATTACTGCAGTCGACCCACCAACCCTAACGGCGACTGCAGCCACTTCTGCTTTCCAGTTCCAAATTTCCAGCGGGTGTGTGGTTGTCCTTATGGAATGAGCCTGAGCTCCAATCATGTGACATGCGTGGAAGACCAGTCCCATGAACCACCAACGGAACAGTGTGGCCTCTATTCCTTCCCCTGTAATAACGGCAGATGTGTGCCCAATTCCTACCGCTGTGATGGAATTAATGACTGCCACGATAACAGCGATGAACAGCAATGTGACACATTTAGTAAGTAGCTATACACTGGAGATATTTCCCGAGATGAATTGTACATAGAGAAGTGTGCTTTTATAAAATATAAATAAATAAACTTGGGCTACCCATAGACATGGACTTCAAAAGCTTTTAGGAAGCTAGGTAATAAATATTATTCATAGGTAATATTAAAATAGGTGCTAATATTGACTGGGGCCTGGCATTGACTGGGGCTAAGAAGGCAAAGTATTCCATTAAAATAAAACAAAAACTAAAATAAAATAGAGGACAGTTGAAATTTAAAAAATCTCTATCAATGTGAGATTAGTAGTAATAACAACTTGTCTTTTTGGAGAGAAAGAATACTGTACATTTGTACGTTTTTCTAAAATTTTCCCCCTTTTGTGTATCATCTTCCTGTTCGAAGAGTGCAATTTTTTTTTATTGTGTTTTAAGTGAAAGTTTACAAATCAATGGAGTGCAAAATTTTGCCGGAGTATTTTATCTATATGCACTGTCAAGGTTTCTATGGACTGAGTTAGACATTGTGATTGGAAGAAGCACAGCTTAGAAGTTAAGAATGGGCCTTAGAGTCACATCAGCTGGATCTTGAAACTAAAGTTCTCAAAGCCTCAGTTTTCTCATCTGTAAAATGCAGACCTCATAGTATTTTTGTAAGGATTAAAATGGAAAATGTATGTAAAAAAAAAAAAATGTATGTAAAGCACGTAGAAAAGTGCCTGGTAGATGGTAAGTACTAAACAAATGTCAGCCAATAATAGTGTTGGTGATGATGATGTTGTCATCACTTGATCCAGATTTCTCCTTATTTTGTACAATGCTTCCAGTAGACTCAACAGCAACTAACAACAACTATCCACTGTAACGAAGCCAACCAGAAAGAGAAAAGGCTATAAAAACAAACGTCTTAATGACCCCTTGTCTTTGTTATAGACAGTACCTGTGCACCCTCGGCATTCACTTGCAGCAGTGGGCAGTGCATCCCTTTGGTCTGGCACTGTGACAAGTACAATGACTGTGAGGATGGCAGTGATGAGCAGAACTGCCCCACTCAACCGCCTGTTTCCTGTGCCGAGAACCAGTATACCTGTGATAATAACCTGTGTGTCCCAAGAAGCTGGGTCTGTGACACAGATAATGATTGTGGGGATGGATCTGATGAAAAGAACTGTGGTAAGTTTTTAAATGGCTTCTCTTGATTGGTCAGCCTAGTAAAAAAAAAACCTTTAAAGCTGACACAATTTGCATTGCATCTTAGCCATTTTTATTCCATGTGTCAATTTTATAATGTATACCAATAGGCTATAAAAACAAAGGTATGTGCCTACACATGGAATGCTCATGGTGTTCCCACAGGTCCTATGGAAACAATACAATGCCTGTCTCTGATGACAAACATCTAGATAGAAACTGAAAAAAAAAAAAGTTCCTCAAACAAATACACACATTTCTACACGTTTGGCTACTGTTTTTTTCTGTTCACTTGATACAGGCAAATAGGCAATCGAATAAAAGGCACAGAGAATTTAAATTTCCACCCATCTTTCCCACCTGCATTTTTATCCTGTCAGTTTTGATTTCCTTTTAGTTGGTGCGTATTCTTATCTTCGTAGTACCAGTTTAAGGTGGAACAAATTTTCCTGGGCTAAATTCTAGTCTTGGTTGCAAGAGTAGTCATGTCACTTTTTATCTAGGGTGGATGAGCTTTATGATGTGGCCAGCACATTGACTTCAAGGCAATGCCTTACCAGCAAAGTGTGAACCTGGTTTTTAGAATTATTTTGCTGTCTGCACACTGTTGCTACTAGGCATGTGGGCCAGACCCACCATACTGCCCTTTGGGCTCCATTGCTGAGCTTGGTCTAGAGTCATGGACTTAATGGTACTTATGAGGTGTAGTCCCAGTTCAAGAACATGATTCGGGTTTTCCAAGCATGGCCTGTTTTTCAAGGTGTAATCACAGTTTCAGGTTCTGCCCTATTCCTGGTTCCAAAAGCTGTCCTGGCTTTGAGTTCTCTGGCTGATGGAAGGAATCTTGAATACTTGTACAACTGAGACTTTTGTAGCTACTTAACATTTTTCAGTTTGGCTTTGGCACACATTGAACAAGAAATAAACTGTTACTTGGTTTTATTTTTGGTGATGTTAGATTCTGCAGAGACATGTCACATTACTCAGTTTCAATGCCCGTACCATCGATGTATTGACCTATCTTTTGTCTGTGATGGAGACCAGGACTGTGCTGATGGATCTGATGAGGTTGATTGTGGTAAGTGAATTGCTTTATTTTTATTTAGCATGCTTAGAAAACTTTCAGTGTGTTTAGCAGTTTCCGCTCTGAGCTGATTTCTAATGCTTTTCTCTTTTGTCCTTAGTATTTAACTGCACTGCTTCTCAATTCAAGTGTGCCAGTGGGGATCAGTGTATTAACAACGTAAAATTTTGTGATGGTGTTTTTGACTGCCGTGACCACTCTGATGAAATAGGTTGTCGTAAGTACCATGTACCCAACATACGTCAGGCGAAGGTATCATTCCATTTTTACCAACATGGACGTTACAGCAAAAGTCAGTCTAAATTACACAGTATTCTCAGAGGAATGCGGTATTGAACATGCGATAAAGCTAACTAGGCATTACCAAATAATGATTTGTAATTAGCAAATGAAGTAGTTGTAAAAATGAGTACTTCTAATAGTCTCCTAGGGTCTATTCCTCAGCAAATTCTTATAGGACTGCGGTCCTGTAGGACTATTTCCTAACACTTCCCAAATTAGTGGTTTCTTTGGAACTTCAATAGGGAGGTCTAATCATTGTATAAAAATGGTACTGAGCTGTATTCAGTATTGATTCTAAAGAATTCATTCTTTCAGCTATTATTTGTTGAATACTTGCTGAGGTGGTATATATGGCCTTTGTCTTTAGGTTTATATCTGGCCTAAACAAGAGAGAATATACAAAGTAGGGACTTAAAAATGGTACAGATATAGAAGATCAGAAAACAGATTTTCCTTCTAGTTGAAGGATTCGAAGAGGACTTCCTGGAATATAAATCTGTAAATTTATAATCTCCACAGGCTGGAGAACTATAGTGGAGATGATTTATTATTGCCCACTTTTTTGAGGTAGTCATTTTGTACCTTAAAAAGTAGGTTTTCATTAATTCTTCTCCCCAGCCGGAATTCCTTAAATCTATGAATAAAGAGGAAAAGTTAAATATGACACCCAGACGTTCACTAATTTTCCTGTTTAATACTGAAAATAGGGAATTCTTCTGTGACTTGCTGTTGCCTGGGATGGAGTTCAGGTTTATCCCTGTGTATTCTCTATCTCTTAAGGATTTCTCAGTGAATAGTAGAAAGTTTGATTTCTGCCATCTTTTGTGTGCTGGATTCATTGGGTATAGTTTATTTGAGGGAAAATTACAATATCCATATTAAACATATGAAGTTCAAAATCACCGTAACTATATTGAAATGCTCCGGTGATTCTTTATTAGAGAGTGAGGATATATTTTGTTATTCAGTCTGCACATGAATGAAAATTAGAAACACAGGAAAAAAATGTTCTTTTTGAATGTTCTTTTGAGTCAGGTACTGATCTGACACATGCAAATATTTCTATGTACCACAGTGTGGGAGAAGACCTTATGTTATAGTCACTATATAGACTTACTATTGACCCAGATAATTTTCTCGGAATCTAGTCTGTAAAAGGGATTTTGCACTGCATTCACAAATTCATTTTTTCAAATGCTTTTCTCCCAGCAACCAGGCCTCCTGGTATGTGCCACTCAGATGAATTTCAGTGCCAAGCAGATGGTGTCTGCATCCCGGACAGCTGGGAGTGTGATGGGCATCCAGACTGCATCCATGGATCTGATGAGCACCTTGGCTGCCTCCCCAAGACCTGCCCTCCAACTCATTTCCTCTGTGACAATGGAAACTGTGTCTTCAAAACGTGGATCTGCGATGGGGACAATGACTGCAGGGATATGAGCGATGAGAGGGACTGCGCTACTGAGGCCTCTCATTGCCCCAGTTGGCAATGGCAGTGCCTCGGCCTTAGCGTCTGTGTGAATCTGAGCGCACTGTGTGATTCTACCCCTGACTGCCCCAACGGGGCAGACGAGTCTCCGGTTTGCAGTAAGTTTCTTGACCGCAGTTTATAGGCCATAAATTCGTTCTGAACAGTAGCCTGGTGGACATCATCAGCGTCAGAATCACTGTGTAGCTTTTTAGAAAGGCATTTTACTTCATTTTGAGTTCCAGTCTGCATAGGGTTAACTATAATTTGATTGAAATAAATCATCACTGGATAATATTTCTCATAAAATCCATTGCACTTGGTTATGTGTTTTCACTTCTTTTTATGCCATTGTTTGGAAAAATGAGACTAAGTGATGTCATTAGATTGTTACATTAAATTTGATTTCCGCTTGTGATGTTCTCATACATTTTTCTAACTTCTAATTTCAATCAGAACTTGCCGCAAAGCAAATGAAGTCTGGTGATTTGTGTTTGCTGTGATTGCAAATGCTGTGATTGGCATGTAATCCTAACTACTGTCATTTCTTTCTTTCCTTTTTAATCAATGCCCATTCTCAGATGAACCTAAGCCAGGTATGGTTGTGAAGTGTTGTCATTTCATATGTTTTGTGTTTGTGTAGGAAATGTCCTAATCATTTTGACTTGCTTTTCTTTCTAGTGCATGATCTATATTATGACTCCTATAAGTAAGTGAGAGCACACATGGAAATGGAGGGCATTTGTATCCCCAGGCATATGTAGATTCAGCCATTGCCATTTTGGCCCTGAAAGTAAGGAATGATGGTGTATTAGTGGATCGGTGCCCTCTAATGTTCCAGTTAACCTTTCCCCTTCCATTTATTAACGTCTATAGATCTTCTAATCCTTTCTCTTAAATGTCAACGTCCTGTCTTCATTTCTGTGTAGGTAGAAGAACGGCAGAAGAGGCAAGTGGGAAGCAATTTAGGTCTATTTGCATCTTTATGAATGATAATTGTGTTTCTTGATGTCAATTTTTCCCCAAGGGTCTCTCATTGCACTAAGTAGTTATAAGAGGGTTGTAGTGCAGAAGATGGTGTAAGTCCAGTGGATGTGAAGAATAGTAAATTCTCAGGCAAATCAGAGCAGACACTGAATTGCCTGTGGAACTCTTCCAAGAGGGCATTACATTGGAGGTGGAATGAGACTGTGTAGCAAATATCACTTGAGTGTGAATCAAAGAAACAAAGATCCCTGAATTTTTCCCTTTGTGATTTTCTTCCTTTATTCTAGACCAGCTGAGCTGCTCAGAGAATAATGCTGGTTGTACTCACGAGTGTATTCAGGGGCCTTTTGGCGCTGAATGCCTTTGTCCAGTGGGATTCCTGCTTGGCAACGATTCTAGGACCTGTGAGGACATCAATGAATGTGATTTTCCAGGCTTTTGTAGCCAGCACTGTCACAATATGAGAGGTGCTTTCCGGTGCTGGTGTGATGCAGGCTACGTATTAGAAGGTGATGGGAGAACTTGCAGAGCTCAAGGTAATGACTGAAAGTGAACTAACTCCAGCCAGTTTAACAGCACATCCAAGAACTTAATATCATATGTCATATGCAGACATTTGACAATGTTGACTAGGAGTCAGATGGAGTTCTGGACAGGTTACATAACCTAACCTTCCTAAGCCTCAATTTCTTGTGAGGATTAAATGAGGTAATATACAAAAAAATCTTAGCTATGGGTTTGGGGAAATAGAAGTTAAAATATGCAGGTGGAAGGTGATTATTCTAATTATTTAAAATAGCATCTAAATGTTTTTTTTTTAATTATTTAAAAATAATTTTTATAGGCTCCATAACTATGAATTGAATACTCTGGTGGTGCAGTGGTTAAGAGCTACAGCAGTTTGAATCCACCAGCTGCTCCTTGGTAACCCTATGGGACAGTTTTACTCTGTTGCTGAGTTAGAATTGACTCAACAACAATGTTTTTTTTTTTAATGTTAATATATCTTTCTTTTGTTATCAAAAGTATTGCATAAAATATTTAAGAGATGCTTTGTGTTTTCATCCAAAATCATTGCCATTTTTGCATTTTTTTTTCTTGGACAGCACTTGACAGTCTGTTGCTATTGGTGGCAAGTCAGAACCTAATCGTGGCTGACAATATCACTTCCCAGATCCACAATATCTATCCACTGGTCCAAAATGGTTCTCACATCGTAGCTGTTGATTTTGATTCAATCAGTGGCCGTATCTTTTGGTCTGATGTAACTCAGGATAGAATCTGGAGTGCATTTCAAAATGGAACAGACAGAAAAGTAGTAAGTACATCTCTCCTGACTGGTTTTCCTATCTTGGGTCTATTTGCTGTAATTTATCATAATTCCCTATTATTATAATTCACTGTAATTCACCAGTAATAGAGGCCCTCTTTTCTGGATAGCTCTCAGATTCCCCTCTGGATGTTGCACCTAAGAGGCCTGGATGTTCATAGCTCCTAGTCTATGGCTATTTTGGGTAAGAGTGTGGTTGCTGAAGGCAAACCTACGAGTCTGAAGTCCAGGCCATGTAATGGAGAACCTTCACAATGTCTCTGAGGTCCCTTCTGTAAAGCTTTCTAGTGGATGAGAGCATTTAAGTATGTTTCTTAAGGCACGTCTTAGAGCTTTCATTTTTTGACCCTTGATTTTTTTTTGGCACTTGGTCAATAAGGAAAATACTACTGTTTACATGGTGGTTTGTTAGCTCTATAGGACAAATTAGATGCTTTGTTCATATAATTTCCATGTATATATTCATTTATTCACTTTATTTCCTTTTCTCTTTAGGTACTTGACAGTGGCATCACCATGACTGAAAGTATTGCGATAGATTGGGTAGGTCGTAATCTATACTGGACAGACTCCGCTCTGGAAACAATTCTAGCCTCTAAAATGGATGGGAGCTACAGGACTGTGCTGATCAGTAAAAATATAACAAATCCAAGAGGACTAGCATTAGATCCCAGAATTGAGTAAGACTTTTTTGACTTTGTTTTAAAATGTTTCCTTGACATGGTAATAATGGGAGAAAAAACAACATGATGCGGCTGAGATACATGCTGCAAAATTTAAAATAGGACTTTGTTTAAACATCTTTATAGGAATGGTAACCAGACAATTGGCTATTGCTATGCCTCCTTTATCTAAAATAGTCTTCATAAAGTAAATAAGAGCAATTGTTTGTGTACTTTATCTTAAGAATACATTGATTTATTAGCTTGGTGGTACAATTATTAAAGTGATTTTTGTAGAATTATATAATTAAGTTTCTAATTAATTCAGCAATATCCCATGGATGGATCAGTTTGAATTTACATAGATCCTATAACTTAGATTGTATTCTTCAGGATGGTGAATTAGGCCAGTTATTTCAGGTAGTCCCCGACTTATGATGGGGCTCTGCTCTGATGACTCTGTGAGTTGGTTTTGACTTAAGTCGAATACCTCTTTTTTTTTTTTTCAGTTTTCATTATCACTGTCTTTTGTTACCAGTATCTTTATAAATCCGATCTTTATTTGTCTTTGGGGGTTGGCATGAGTATGATAACATCAGCAAATTACACACTGCAACACTGTATGCAGTACATCTTACTAATGATAATATGTACAAAAACTCAAATACTTCTTAGGTTGGGGACTGCCTGTATTCAATGTGATGCTGAATTTCTGGGTATCGCAAGGTATTACTCCTCAGTTTAATTTATGATGAATCCCTGTTGATGACTGTTACCTGAAACATGACAGGGTAGACAAACAAGGATGGATGGCTTTTTCTAAATCAACTATTTGTGGAATGTACACAAACATGAATTGGCATTGAGACCACATGTTTTATGAACATTATAAAAACACCCAGATAACTAGTGATTGCATTATGATTACAATTTGTGACACTCGGATGAAGTAATAAACATTGTATTTAAATGAAATATGTGTCCTCCAATGGGTAACTAGTTTCTTTTCACAGTGACCATCTATTGTTCTGGTCTGACTGGGGTCATCACCCTCGTATTGAGCGAGCCAGCATGGATGGCAGTATGCGCACTGTCATTGTCCAGGACAAGATATACTGGCCCAATGGCTTAACCATTGATTATTCCAATAGACTGATCTATTTCACGGATGCTTATCTTGATTACATAGACTTTTGTGATTACAATGGACATCATCGGAGGCAGGTGATAGCCAGCGATTTGGTAAGTTGGTAGTAAGAAAACGAAAATCACAATAGTCGTTTTGTAGAAAGCAGGTGGAGTGCCAAGAAGAAATTAATATAACTTTTGAAATGTCGATGTAAAATATTGTCCAGTGAGGGGTAACCCATCCTTTATTACCAGAAGTAATAATAGTTCATCTCCAGAAAGGATTAATTGCTCTTGTGATTTTGTTGAGCTGTAGATGTGAATCTGTTGCGTCTATATCTTTAAACTCATGTTAACCAATTCAATTACATTTAAATTTCTCAATTAAATCATAGCCTACCATGTAGTTCATATTTTTATTCAAAGAATTTATTTTCACAAGTTGAACAGGCAAATGCAATGAAACGTGTTATTGACTTCTATTTAAGATTGCCATTGTTTATAGTCCATGTGACTTAAAGAGCCCATAGGAGGGCATCCTTACTTTAGGAAATATGTGTCTAAGCTGTACTAGATTGATGAGACTCTGAGTAGCAGAACAAGATGGTAGAAACAGCATCTGATCAGGAGTGGTGATAATGTGTGTAGAGGATGAGGAAACTATAAATAGGTGCTCCAGGTAAGTTATCTTACTTTCTGTTTTCATTTGTAAAATGGATGTGCAGTGTAATTACTAGAGCAAAAATGTATTAGCTGGGTAAATCAAACCAAACCCATCTCTGTTGATTCCAACTCATAGCGACCCAATAGGATGGAGTAGAACTGCCCCATAGGGTATCAAAGGAGCAGCTGGTGGATTTGCTCTTTTGGTTAGCAGCCATAGCTGTTAACTACCATACCACCACGGCTCCAAGTTAGTTGGTCACGCATACCCATTGCCGTCGAGTCGATTCTGACCCACAGCAATCTTATAGGACACAGTAGAATTCCCCCATAGCATTTCCAAGGAGCGCCTGGTGGATTTGAACTCTCACCTTTTGGTTAGCAGCCATAGCTCTTAACCACTGCACCACCAGGGTTTCCATTAGTTGGGTAGTGGGTTATAGATCAAGTGATGTATTTTTTATCTTGTCTCTGTACCTTTATTAAATAAGCAAATACTAAAGAAAAACATTTTATTGGGCAGGCATCCTTTTAATTCTAGGCGAGGTCTCATTGTTCTTTCTGCTTCACAGATTCTGCAGCATCCCCATGGCATAACTCTCTTTGAAGATTCCGTGTACTGGAGTAACCGCTACAGTCATCAGGTTATGCAAGCCAACAAGTGGCATGGGAGGAACCAATCAGTCGTAATTTATAATATCCACCAGCCCCTTGGAATTGCTGCAGTCCATCCTGTGAAACAACCGCCTAGTAAGTGATACAGAAAGACATCTTGCCCATCAGTATCTTGAAAAACATGCAAAATGCACACTGTTGCAGACCCTTTTGTTTGAGCAATAAATTTTCCTTTTTTCTTTACTAAACACCCCCATCTATGCTTTCCCCATTCCTGACATTTCCATTTCTTTTATTTACCATGGAAAACTCAAACCTTGTATGTAACAACAGCATATCAAAATGGAGTCATTTTATTCGTCAGTTTCCTCTTTGACCTTTCCCTGAGACTGTTTCCCCAGCTTTCAAGAGTATAGACCAGATAGTCCCTTAGATCCTCTTATTTCTACCAACTTGCATTCTATGGCACCATTACCCTATAGGTCCTCTGCTGTGGCCATTCCAAGTCATCCTAGGGTGTGTACTGGCTAGGGGATTTAAAAACCTGGCCTTGGTAGTGTTCTTTTTTGTGGGAAGAAGGAATAAGTCATTTAATTTTTACTTAATCTTCTTTCCCCAAAAGCTCCAATGGCCCTGCTACCTCCTGACTTCTCCCCCTACTCTCACCATGTTGGACTTCATTAAGCTGCAGCAACTAGCATACTTCCCACCTCTGAACATTTGTACTAGTTCTTCCCTCTGCCAGGCACATTTCTTCTCCAGATCTTTGCATCAGTTGCTTTTCCATATCATTTAGTATTCTTCTCAAATGTCACTTGTTGGGGGACCCTCCTTGACCACCATATCTAAAATAGCTTCCACCACCCTCAGTTCTTTTGCTCTTAACTCTCACCTCTCACCTCTCACCAGAGATACAAAGGTGCCATCAGTAACAAGTAAAACATTATTATCTAGAAGTAGGTTTGTCAAGGTCACTTAGCAAAGACACAACTTGGTTTCATTTAATGCAAAAGAAAATTGATCCCTTTTAGGTCAAGGGGAAACCCTGGTGGCGTAGTGATCAGCAGTTCAAATCCACCAGGCGCTCCTTGGAAACTCTATGGGGCAGCTCTACTCTGTCCTATAGGGTCACTATGAGTCGGAATCGACTTGACGGCACTGGATTTTTGTTAGGTCAAGGAAGGTCCAGATTACTCAGTGGCTGTTTGTTCATAATCCGTTATGGACTGGAATGATCAGTGATGTTGGGCAAATAACTCTTCCCCTTTTATTCTTCTTATGAGTTTTATGTTGAAAGCATGACCCTAGGGAAGGTAAGGTAGTTTAGGGAAGAAAAGAGAGGTAACTATAGTACTTGTATTTCTAAATATTGCATGTGTCAGGGAGGTCAATAACAGCATGACTCCATTAACCAATGCTTTCTTCTCTTCTTCTTACAGGTGTAAATCCATGTGCCTCTTCCCCTTGCACCCATCTATGCCTGCTTTCTTCGCAGGGGCCAAATTTTTACTCCTGTATGTGTTCTTCAGGATGGCTTCTCTCTCATGATTCTGTGAATTGCTTGAGAGGTACAGTATGCCCTTTAAGTGCCATCCTGAACATGTAGCTTGTCTTAGTTTGTACAAAGCAGTGAGCCTCTAAACTCACCTGGTGACTGAGCCAATGCTGTGTTCTCTTTGACTCAGTAGGTATCTAGGTAGTACATGTTATATGGAGTGGTTTAATTGAGCACCTTGGTTGTTACGTGTGCATGTGACTAAACATTATTTAACTTTATATTTTGCCTCACCTCGTTACAGTTAGACATTTCTGTCAAACGATGATAATAAGAAGTTCCAAGTACTGCATTTCATAAGTCAAGTTTCATTTTTCAGGCCCATTATCTCATTTTTATTCTTGTAACCTGTGTCAGTGGTGAGTGTTCTAGCTAGGTCTTCTGATTCTAACTTCAGTGTCTTTACTATTACTATCTGATACTTTGTGTGAAATTTTCATCTCATCCTAGAGATATTTTACTGGGTCAATTGAAGGGTATTTTGAGAATATACTAAGAAAGGAGGGAAAAGATGTATGTACTTCAAGTATAATAAACTCTTTAAAAATCATTCACCATTGCTAGGTTTCTTTACTTTTTCAGAAAGAGGAGTGAAAGTGTTTAGATACTGATAAAAATGGCTGTAAACCCTTAAAATTAAAATTTTAATAATAAAATATTCCTAATCTCGATGAGAGAAAATTAGTTTCCAAATGGAAAATATATTCTGAATCCAGGAAATGTGTGGTGTTAACAGATTATGCAGATGTAGGTTTACTGAAAATCAAGTCCTGTCAGTATGTGATATTTTGCAATGATACTTTCATGATGAAAGATTTTAATTACTGGTATTGCTTACAAAGGGATTGGAATTTGCCATTTTTCTTCAGACTCTTATTATGCACCTAATCCTTGTTGATGTTGTTTAATTTACTTTGTCTTCAGAATCTTTCAGCAGAAGATTAAACTGGGGTATAGACATTTTAGATACAAAGCATTCTTTCACCACAGAAATACTATTGAACTGTGCATTGGGGATTGGTGTAATCAATATTACTACGCTGATGATGACTGATAAATGTTAATTCTGGATAGTACCTTTTGTCTCACAAATAACTCCACCAGTGTTTTTCCTATGGAACGACTTTACCAAGGTAGAACTTTCTGCATATCTCTCAATTGGTTTCTGAGTACCAGTTGGGTAAATGCGCGCCCAATATACGTTAAGTAAGTTGCACATTTTTTTTGACTAGAAGCTTAGAAGACTTGCTTACATTAACAGATGAAAATATTTTACTATTATATATACATCCAATAGCTATTAAAATAGTGTTTACTAAGTGCCTAGAATATTCTATGTGATAGTGTTAAGTGAAAAAGCATATACTGTCTAATATCAGTCATGTAAAATCTTGCATTTGAACACAGAAGAGGAGACTATGTGGGCAACTCCTGTGTGGAGAAGAGATGAGAGGGCAGAGGGGGTCAGAAGTTGGTCAAATGGACATGAAAATAGAGAGTGGAGGGAAGGAGTGTGCTGTCTCATTAGAGGGAGAGCAACTAGGAGTATATAGGAAGGTGTATGTAAGTTTTTGTATGAGAGATTGACTTGGTTTGTAAACTTTCACTTAAAGCATAATAAAAATTAAGAAAAAAAATTACCTTAGGTAAAGGGAAGGACACACACAATATAGGGGAAGTCAGCACAACTGGACTAAATCAAAAGCTAAGAAGTTTCCTGAATACAGCCACTTTGAGGGATAATGTAGCAGGGGTGGTGGTCTGGGGACTGTGGTTTCAGGGGACTTGTAGGTCGATTGGCATAACAAAGTTAAGAAAACATTCTGTATCCCATTTTGGTGAATGGTGTCTGGGGTCTTAAAAAGTAGCAAGTGGCCATCTAAGATGCATCAATTGTTCTCAACCCACCTGGTGCAATGGAGAGTGAAGAACACCAAAGACACAAGGAAAATTTGAGCCCAAGGGACAGAAAGGGCCACATAAACCAGGGACTCCATCAACCTGAGAACACAACAGAGCGTTCCTGATGGAGCAGGAGAGAAGTAGGGTGCAGAACTCAAATTCTAGTAAAAAGACTAGACTTAATGGTCTGACTGAGACTGGAGGGACTGCAGAAGACACACCCCCTGGACTGTCCCAAAGCTAGCTCTTCAGACAAAGATTAGACTGGACTATAAGACATAAAATGATACTTGTGAAGAGTGTTCTTCTTCTTAGCTCAAGTACATACATGAAACTAAATGGGCAGCTCCGGTCCTGAGACTATATGAGAAGGCAGAGAGGGACAGGAGCTGGTTGAATGGACACTGGAAATACAAGTTGGAAAGGAGGAGTGTGCTATCACATAGGGTCACATAACAACGTGTGTATAAATCTTTGTATGAGAAACTATCTTGAACTGTAAACTTTGAAAGCACGAAGCACACACACACACACAGACAAAATCATGCATTTAAAAATCTGCAAGAAAACGCATATAAATACCAATACTGGTTACAGTTGGATAGAGAAATTTATGGGACATTTCTATTTTTTAATAATTTTCTGTTATACAGTTTTAAAATGAAAGCTTTCTCTAGATGAAATATTCTTTCATTCTCTAAAAACTGTGTTGCTGCAGTGCCAAAAACCAGAATACAGCCCTTGTAATAAATAACCTCAAATCCAAGATAAGTTTCTGATGTAGACTGAGGACCACAGGTGATTGTTTCAGCGACCCCAATACCCTTGGAAAGGTCGATCGCTTTGCGCAGGGTATGACTTAAAGTCATAAAGTCACTTCTCCTTTTTTCTTTCCAATATAGCACTTCTATCATTCATTAAAAAAGTATGGTTAAGAGCTGGCTGCTAACCAAAAGGTTAACAGTTCAAAGTAACAACATTTCAACCATTTTTACATGTACAATTTAGTGATATTATTACATTCACCATGTTGTATAATGGTCACCACTATTTCCTTCTAAATATTTTTATTGCCCTTAAGCATTATTCCCTCCACCCCATTTCCTTGTCTCACCTGCCCCTGCTAATCACTAATGAACTTCGGTATCTCTCTTCTTTTGTGTGATCTGAGTATTTCTAATAAGTGAGCTCGTGCAATATTTAACTTTCCCTTTTTTTTCCTGTGTAGTATTTTCAAGGTTCACATATGTCAGAGTAGGTATCAGAACTTCATTTCTCTTTATGCTACATCTAGCTATGCCACAGGAAAACCTGGTGATGTAGTGGTTAAGTACTACTGCTGCTAACCAAAAGGTCAGCAATTCGAATCTGCCAGGTGCTCCTTGGAAACTCTACCCGGCCGCTCTACTCTTTCCTATAGGGTCGCTATGAGTTGGAATCTACTCAATGGCAGTGGGTTTGGTTTTTGGGGTGCTATGCCACCTGTTCTCTCAGCGCTCCCCTGGCTTCAGCCTTCACCCTGGCTCTCACACTTCTAGCCAGTGCAACAATAACCACTGGTCAGTTTCTGATAGTGTTCATTGGTGGCAAACTCTCCCTCCCCAAATGCCCGGATGTGCATCCTAGGAAGGAGGCATCAACAAGGAGAACCTAGAACAGGGTCGCGTGTGAAGAAAGAGCTCCTTGAGGAATCAAGGAGGCCCTCATTTGATGATTGAGAAATGCAAAGCTTTCAGGCCCTAAAGGTCTTGGCTCATAATTCCTCCAGTTAGGCAGAAGTTACCTACCTATGTAAGAGAGCAGTATCAAGTTTTGCATGAGCAAAACTTGAAACATCCCTGTAAAATTGAGAATTTATAATGTATAATCAATAGGTAATTAAATCAGTAATTTCAAACTGAATATTGCTTTTATTTTTGTTGCTGCAGTTAAATTAGTTGAGTAGCAATTTGATATTCAATAAGTAGTGCCTACCCTGTATAACTTTGGTGAAATTGTTTAATTTCTTTCAGTCTCATTTGCACACAGGATTATGAGGCTTAGTTGTTGCTGTTGTTGTTAGGTGCCATTGAGTCTTCAAGGTGACATCTTTGCTCTTCAACACTTTGAAGAGGCCCTTTGCAGCAGATTTACCCAATGCAATGCGTCTTATGATTTCTTGACTGCTGCTTCCATGGCTGCTGATTGTGGATCCAAGTAAAATGAGATCCTTGACAACTTCAATCTTTTCTCCGTTTATCATGTTGTTGCTCATTGGTCCAGTTGTGAGGATTTTTGTTTTCTTTATGTTGAGGTAGAATCCATACTGAAGGCTGTGGTCTTTGATCTTCATTAGTAAGTGCTTCAAGTCCCCTTTGCTTTCAGCAAGCAAAGTTGTGTTATCTGCATAGTGCAGGCTGTTAATGAGTCTTCCTCCAATCCTGATGCCTCATTCTTCTTCATATAGTCCAGCTTCTTGTATTATTTGCTCAGCATACAGATTGAATAGATATGGTGAAAGGATACAACCCTGACACACACCTTTCCTGACTTTAAACCAATCAGTATCCCCTTGTTCTGTCTGAACAACTGCCTCTTGATCCATGTACAGGTTCCTCATGAGCACAGTTAAGTGTTCTGGAATTCCCATTCTTCTCAATGTTTTCCATGATTTGTTATGGTGCACACAGTCAAATGCCTTTGCATAGTCAATAAAACACAGGTAAACATCCTTCTAGTATTCTCTGCTTTCAGCCGGGATCCATCCGACATCAGCAATGATATCCCTGGTTCCACGTCCTCTTCTGAAACCGGCCTGAATTTCTGGCAGTTCCCTGTCGATATACTGCTGGAGCTGTTTTTGAATGATCTTCAGCAAAATTTTGCTTGCATGTGATATTAATGATATTTTTCTATAATTTCCACATTTGGTTGGATCACCTTCCTTGGGAATAGGCCTAAATATGGATCTCTTCCAGTCAGTTGGCCAGGAAGCTGTTTTCCATATTTTTTTCAGCATAGATGAGTGAGTACCTCCAGTGCTGCATTTGTTTGTTGAAACATCTCAATTGATATTCCATCAATTCCTGGAGCCTTGTTTTTCACCAGTGCCTTCAGAGCAGCTTGGACTTCTTCCTTCAGTACCATTGGTTCCTGATCATATGCCACCTCTTGAAATGGTTGAGTATCGACTAATTATTTTTGGTATAATGACCCTGTGTATTCCTTCCATCTTCTTTTGATGCTTCCTGTGTCGTTTAATATTTTCCCCATGGAATCCTGCACTACTGCAATTCGAGGCTTGAATTTTTTCTTTAGTTCTTTCAGCTTGAGAAACACCAAACGTGTTCTTCCCTTTTGTTTTTCCATCTCCAGCTCTCTGCACATGTCATTATAATACTTTACTTTGTCTTCTCGAGGTGCCCTTTGAAATCTTCTGTTCAGTTCTTTTGCTTCATCAATTCTTCCTTTTGCTTTATAGCTGCTTGAGGTTTGATAGCAAGTTTCAGAGTCTCCTCTGACATCCATCTTGGTCTTTTCTTTCTTTCCTATCTTTTCAATGACCTCTTGCTTTCTTCATGTTTGATGTCCTTGATGTCATTCCACAACTCCTGGTCTTTGGTCACTAGTGTTCAATGCATCAAATCTGTTCTTCAGATGGTCTCTAAATTCAGATGGGATGTACTCAAGGTCATATTTTGGCTCTTGTGGACTTGCTCTGATTTTCTTCAGTTTCAGCTTGAACTTGCATATGAGCAGTTGATGATCTGTTCCACAGTCAGCCCCTGGCCTTGTTCTGACTGATGATGTTGAACTTTTCCATCGTCTCTTTCCACAGATATAGTCGATTTGATTTCTGTGTGTTCTGTGTGGCCAGGTCCATCTGTATAGTCACTGTTTACGTTGGTGAAAGAACGTATTTGCAATGAAGAAGTCGTTGGTCTTGCAAAATTCTCTTTCAGTCTCCGGCATTGCTTCTGTCACCAAGGCCATATTTTCCAACTACTGATCCTTCTTCTTTGTTTCCAACTTTTCCATTCCAATTGCCAGTAATTATCAATACATCTTGATTGCATGTTCGATCAATTTCAGACTGCAGCAGCTGATAAAAATCTTCTATTTCTTTATCTTTGGCTCTAGTGGTTGGTGCATAAATTTGAATAATAGCCATATTAACCGGTCTTCCTTGTAGACGTATGGATATTATCCTATCACTGACAGCGTTGTACTTCAGGATAGATCTTGAAATGTTTTTTTTTGACGATGAATGCAACACCGTTCCTCTTCAAGTTGTCATTCCCAGCATAGTAAACTATATGATTGTCCAATTCAAAATGGCCAATACCAGTCCATTTCAGCTCACTAATGCCTAAGATATTGATGTTTGTGCATTCCATTTCATTTTTGATGATTTCCAATTTTCCTAGATTCATACTTCGTACATTCCAGGTTCTGATTATTAATGGATGTTTGCAGCTGTTTCTTCTCATTTTGAGTCATGGCACATCAGCAAATAAAGGTCCTGAAAGCTTTACTCCATCCACGTCATTAAGGTTGACTCTACCTTGAGGAGGCAGCTCTTCCCCAATCATCTTTTGAGTGCTTTCCATCCTGGGGGGCTCATCTTCCAGCACTATATCAGACAATGTTACTCTGCTATTCATAAGGTTTTCACTGGCTAATGCTTTTCAGAAGTGGACTGTCAGGTCCTTCTTCCTAGTGTATCTTAGTCTGGAAGCTCAGCTGAAACCTGTCCTCCATGGGTAACCCTGCTGGTATCTGAATACCAGTGGCGTAGCTTCCAGCATCACAGCAACACGCAAGCCCCCACAGTACAACAAATTGACAGACATGTGGGGGTTTAAGGGAGATAAATTTTGTGAAACAATATTTACCTGGTATATACATACATGTGTTTGTGTGCACTGGTGGTGCAGCAGTTCAAACTACCCAGCAGCTCCATGGGAGAAAGACCTGGCCTTCTGATGTGCTTCGAAACACTAGAGAGCAGCTCTACTCTGCTTGGTATGAGTCAGAATGGACTTGACAACAACAGTGAATAATTCTCGGTAAATGGGGACCATAGTTATGTTTAGCAGAAAGGCAGTGTGGAGCAGATGAGGGAGCAAGGACTCCTCCAGGTCTCATTTCCTTCAACTGGAAACAATTTAGTGGGAAACAATTTTGCAGGCTTGTTGTGAAGGACAAAATGATATACATTGTTGCACTGTGTAAAACATGAAGCATAGTTAATAGCCACAAAAATAACATCAAATTAAGTTGAAATTTGTGCTGAGTTATTTTTAAGTAATAGAAATGTCAGGAACAAGGAAAAATTAATGAGATGTGAGCATACAGAACAATAAATGAAAATAACCTTGTCGAGGATTTAAAAGATCTTTGATTATCAAAGTAATGAGAACACAATTATTCATCTCGTATTTTGTTTTAATAACACAAAACTCACATTCTAGTTTCTAGAATAAACTTTTCTCAGAGAGGGGGCTACACTAGTATAAAGATTAAATTATCTTTGAAAAAGGGAGAGTTTGCCAAGTGACCTATTAGTTTAAATAAGGTATTAGGGGATGTTGAAATTGTCTCAAGGGAGAGCAATGTACAGTTTAGAAGACACTATTTTCATATTCATTTATGTATCTATCCATTTAATAAGAGCCTTTGTATTATTGCTGCAATGGAATTTTTTCCTTATGATCTTAAGGATCCACTGCCTTCCATTTCTCTAAATGACTGAGAATAGTCAAATATAATTTTGATGGATGTTCTTCTGTTTTTACAGATGAAAAACCTTTCTTAATAACTGTAAGACAGCATGTAATTTTTGGGATCTCCCTTAATCCTGAGGAGAAGAGCAATGATGCTATGGTTCCAATAACAGGGCTACAGAACAGTTATGATGTTGACTTTGACGACGTGGAACAATTTATCTATTGGGTTGAGCATCCGGTAAGTTTTGAAAACCATTCAGAATGCATAAGTTGTTCTCAAAGAGCCTGATGGTACTGGTGTCTTATTACAGGAAAACTTTAGTAAAAGGGAAATGGCCCCGAAACTTATTCATTGAGATGTAAATGTGAGTTTGGCGTAGGACAAAGATCAGGAACCCCTTTAGCTAAATTTAAGCTATTGGGTATTATTTATTCATTCAGCAGGTATTTATTGAGTACCTACTGTTTGCTCTATATTGAACTGGCTGCTTCAGCTGCGGAATACATGCTAAGAAGTGGCAGCCACAAAGCTTGCTCTCCAGGAGTTTATAAGCTAGTAGAAGATATTAAGATTAGCGTAGAAAAAGATAACAATTCCAGCTAAAGCATTTGATGTGGCTACTGGGGCCTTCACCTAGAATCTTTGCCTCTAAGGTAAAAATGAGTACTCCTCTATTCCCTTTGGGCCCCTTTTCACAATCTGGGAGGACAGGGCAAAGAGAATACAAATGAGGAAGAAATGAAAAATATTTGTGTTTGGCGCTTGTCACCTCTGCCTAAGACATACCCCTGGCCTCCTCGCTCACACCTGTGGTATGGGGATTTATTTATTTTTTGTGGTCCTTATGCCTGTGGTAATTAAGAAGTGTCTCTGTAGCCAATATCACAGGTAGCCTGAATGGTAAGCCTTGCATATTCACACTGGTGGCATTACCATTATTCACAGTGAGCCTATCTGAAAATGGCACTGACAATTTGCTTGCCTTTTCCAGTGGCAGCTGGCAGTAGCTGCAATGAACAAAGGGGTTTCATTCAGAAGCCATGGCCTTGAAAGGGCTCACCTTCCGTTGTCTTTCTTTCAAGGGTGAAATTCACAGAGTGAAAACAGATGGCACCAACAGGATGGTATTTGCCCCTGCAACTATTGTGGGGTCTCCTGTAAGCTTGGCCTTAGATTGGATATCAAGAAACCTTTATTATACCAACCCAGCAACTCAGTCAATTGAGGTAATAGTTCCATAATACTACTTACACAAACACTGGTTTCTGATTCATGTAAAATGTATCCTCCTGAAATGCTTTCGTACGGAAAGTGGAAGAGGTGTTGATATTGACTATGTAAGTCTCTAAACCTAAGAAAAAAACACTTTAAAAATAAATTCTTGGGTCCTCTGTCCTATTTTGTTTCCTCTTGTTCCTAAAAAAGGATTTTTAGATGATTTACAAACATACTTTTTAAGGAATTCAGCATAAAGGGAAGACTATGGTCAGAGGAACATTTTTCGTATTTTCCTTATCTAATTTTTTTTTTTTTTTAATGTTCAATGCTTTTTCTAAACCAGATTCATAGGTTACCTCTGTTATTAGATGCAGGTCTTTCTGTGGCTCCAGTACAGTGAAACAGAAAGTTGAAACTTGATGCTAATTCCTTTGATACTATCCTTTTGAGATGAATGCTCTTTCTATTTTAATTCCCAGAAGAAATTCTAGATGGGGAGTAGGTATGAAATCACATGAAATAATTCAGAGGTAACTTGCTCCATTCTGGGACAAGGTTAAGATGATATAAGAGATTACTAATCCATAATTTTGAAAATGAAAATTCATAAAGGAAAGAGAGGGTTTTATAAGAGGGATGATTAGCAGGGTCTGCTCGACCCTCAGATAAGAAAATGAAATTTGTGACAATGGACAGCACTGTGTTTCTTCCACTCACAAGCTGTTTGACCTTGGACAAATTACTTAAATTCTCTGAGTCTCTGCTTCTTTGTCTATAAGATAGGGTTAGCAGCTCAGTAAGTAAAAGTACATCATAATGGTAAGGTACCCTATGAATTTCAGAGCCCTGTTGCCCTCAAATCATCAATGTATTTAGAATATCCATAAAGATCTATGAAGGTAATGATCCAAGGGTAAACTGCCCTTTTAGTGTTTTCATTGGTTTCCCCTTTAGTCATTTTCTAAGTAGTTTTGATATAAATTGTAAGTGACTGTTTCAGATAAATGTTAGATTACTTAGAAAACTCGAATGGAGTTCACTTATCTGTACAACAAATCATTCAGCATAGGAGAAATTCATATTTAATTTCAACTTGAAAATAGAAGCATTGAAGAAATTGTTTTCCACTAGGGGTAGCTGTGTGCCCATTCACTAAAAGAAATTTTATAATGGAAAAGTGAAGAACGGCTGAGTGAGAGAGAGCTAGATGTATTCCAGAAAGCAAGGAAAGGAATTTTCCTTGAATCAAAGAGCACTTAGGCCTAGGAAAAGGTGAGAAAAATTGTAGCAGAGAGAGGCAAACTGAAAAGGGAAAAATTGTTTTATTCCAAGCAGGACTAACAAAACAGGACGGGAAAAATACAGAAGAGAGAGGAAGAGAGGGGTGTGTGTGTGAGAGAGAGAGGCAGAAATACAAATACACACATAAATGTATATTTGTACTGAATAAGAATTTTAGAGAAAAACCTTAAGGCACATTTTCTAGCTCCTTACTCTTTCTCTCCTCTCAGACCGAGATGAAGGAGAACAGTATTCTTCATTTCTGAAGAAATTGATGAAGGAATACTGTTTGTAGTATAATAACCCATATTTCTATGGGATGTTTCAAGGCTCAGTTAACATTATGATTCCTCTAAAGGAATAATAATAATTAAAAATAGATAACATTAGGAAAGACAGTATACCTCTTTGGTTTCCGTCATCCATTATATGGGTATGATAATGGTGTCTACCTCACAGAATTATTGTGCCTGCCTACTCTGTCCTGCTTAAATAAAAAAAAATATAAAACACGTGGTGTTTTACATGTACAGTGAGACCTGCAACTCGACAGGACTGTTGTTTTTCCAGGTCTCTCAAGTTTTGTGCCTTTGACAGGGTACAGCCTTAACACTTTCCTCTTCTTCTCTATTAGTGGAAAATTTTGAGTTTTCCTTCTCTGACAGGTTTCTGTCTTACATGGGTTCTGGGTTTCATAGGTTTTACTTATTGTCTGACAGCTCTGTGAGCTCTATGTGGAGGGTAGCGTTACCTTGCCTTAGATCATACAGTTAGGACCTGGCAGGGCAGGTGTTTTAACTCAGGCCATTGACTTGGAACAGAATTCAGATGGTTCTGACCAACTGTATTTGCAGTGACCTGTCACTCATGGACATGACCCAGTCATTGGGGTGTGGGAGAGCTGTGGAGTTCGCATTTGTCTTCCAGGGTTTTCTCTTAAATTTTTTTTAAGGTGTGTTTACAGTTTTCTTAAGCAGTGGTTCTGTATGTTTTACCCATTTGAATCAATTTCCTCTCCAGAAATTTTAGGTGAATTGAAAATAGGAATTGAGGAGGTGATTTTGCTATTGCCAGTCTCATTTTCTGTTGAGCGGATTTCCTCCGAGCCCTGAAATACCCTCAGCCTTAATCATGATTTGGAATTTGTTTATGTATGTAGGTTCTCCTTCATCTCAACTTCTTTGTTTACAATTCTAATAGCGATTTTATGCTATAGGTTTTGACTCTCAGGGGAGATCACAGATACAGAAAAACACTGATTACCAATGATGGGACAGTTACCGGAGCTGGTTTTCCAATCTCCGTAACTATTGATCCTGCTCGTGGGTGAGTGTTCACACATCTTCTCTACAGCACCATTTTTGTTAATGTCATGGTCTGATGCAATGGAAGATTTCAAACTTAGGACATTTTCTGACTTCATATGACAACATATGATGAGAGAGAGAAATATCTCTGAGTTACATTTAAAGTAAATGATACAATTTCTTTTATTCTGTGTTCTTTAATAACACTGGATTTAAAATTAATGCCAAACAAGCCAAAATTTCAGGAATTTTAATTTTTTGAATTGGGGTAGATAGCATTTGAAACAGACCTTGAAGCATGGGAAGGCTTCCAGTAGGTGGAAAATGGATTGCAACTGGAGAGTGGTATCCGACGTCAAGGGAACAGCAGAGGCATAGACTAAAAACCAAAGCCACTGCTGTCAAGTCAGTTCTGACTTTTACCAACCATGCAGGACAGAATAGAACTACCCCATAGGGTTTCCAAGGCTGTAAATCTTTACAGAAGCAGACTGATACATCTTTCTCCACAGAGTGACTGGTGGGTTTGAACCACCAACCTTTCGGTTAGCAGCTGAGTGTTTTAACTAACCACTGCAGCACCAGGGCTCTTCTAAAGGCCCTGAAGCATGGCAATATTTAGTGTATTCGTGGAGAGTGTTAGAATCAGAGACCAGATGGGAGATAACAACTCAGGCCATTTGGGGAGAAACTTTAATGTCATGCTAAGGAATTGGACTTTATTTTCTTGAGTAATAAAGAGCTAGCAGAGAATTTGAAGAAGTATGTCTTTCAAAAAGATTGGTCAGGATTGGAGTGGAGAGAAGCCAGGGAGACAAGTTAGGAGAAAACAGTCTTAATGGATATAGACTTGAGTCCTCTGGTCTGTTTGACTAGCTATACATTTTATTGATCTACTGTACTATATTATGAACCAGAATAATAAACTGTAAAATATTAGCATTGATTTTTTTTTTTTTTTTAAAGAAATAGTCATCTGTTTCAAGTGAATTTTGACTTTCTATTCGAAAGTCCGCAGATTCTTAGGCCTGGAAAGGACCTGAGGAAGTAATTTGTTTAGTTCTCGGCTTTAAATAAGAATGACATAGAAACCAAACCTAATTTTTAAAGGGCACAAAAAAACAAAAACTCCATTCTTATGCATGCTGATTTTGTCCTAGTTTTCAGTTATTCTTCCCAGAAAAATGACCATCCTGGACTTAAAGTCCCACTTTGGAAACTCAAGCCAGTTCACTATTCATTTTTCATTCATCAAGAATTTATTAATTGTGTGCCTATTATTGGGAGGCATTAGTTAGGATAGGTTAACTGATTAAACAAATAAAATGTATAATGGCTCAGAGGAAAGAGAATCTTATTTGTCTTTCACTTGGCAAGTGAAGCTTGGGTGGAAACTGTACTCTATACAGTCATTTAGGGAGCCAGACTGGAAGAGGCTCTGTCCTATAGGGTCACTATGAGTCAGAATTCACTCAATGGCAGTGGGTTTATGGGTTGATGAAGGAGCCCTGATGGTTTGATTTTGGTGGTGACATTTGAAAGAGGATGTTCAATAGAGATAGAAAAGAGTTAGAAAGTTAGAAAGGAGTTAGTGAAAGGAAGGTGAGGAAGTTTTAGGAGTTTGGTATTGAAAAATTGGGGAAAAATAAACTTGAGAGGCAAAATGTAGCCAGAAATAATTTTTTGAATAGGGAGACCTGGTCATACTTTTAGGGGCAGAAAAGATCAATGATGAAGAGTAAGTGATTGAGCGTGAAAGTTATGGGGCAAGAGCTAGAGATTTATGGAGAACAGGAACTTGATCTAAAGTCAGCTAGGGATAATATACACGCCTCAGCTAAAGTTAGTGAACTCAGAATTCACAAGGGTGTTCTGATTTTGTCTGGCCAGATTTTGGCAACCTGGAATACAAGATGAGAAATGAAATAATGGCAGGTTCAGTAGGAGAAATAAAACAACAGCAGGGAAGAGAGTTTGGAAACAGAATTTCAGAAATTTAGAATTGGATTGGTGGTGGAAGAGTCATGTGAAAAAGATGATTAGAACTGAAGTGTTAGAGCACTCCTGAGACAAGAATGTCTTGGTGGATGTTCAATCACTGAGGCTAGAGCAGGATGCAAAGTAGAAAGGAATTCAAGACTAGAAGAGTTAGGTTCTCCGTAGCCATGGAAAGTAGCTCCTTCACCTTAGAACTTTCATGTATCAAAACAAAAGAGACAAGTTATACACCTGGTGGTGCAGGTTGCTGATGGGATTCCACCCTCTCAGGAAACTGTTATTCATTCTTCTGTTTGCACCTTTCAACACAGAAATCAGATGAGGTGAGGGAGTGACTGGTTTGAGGTAGATGGAGATTTAGATAAGAATTAAATTATGGGCCTGATAGGTCAGTAGGGAGGTAATTGATAGTTTTTGTCTTAGCTTTGGCCATCCCGGTGTACTAGCTAGTATGTGATTCTTTTAAGAGGGCTTGATTATTGAAAAGGGGTCTTTTGTTCCAACCTGTCTGACCAAGCTAAAGTTTCCGCCACCAATGGAAGATCCTAGCCTCCTGATTTACACACCATTTTAAATGGCCTCTACCCCAATAATGACTAGGAAATATACAGAAATTGTTAGATCACTGGTTAAGTACCCCTTCACATTATATGCAACAAGATATTTATGTTTCAGACTTCATCCATTGAATTGTGAGCATATGAGGGCAAGAAACATACATTTTTTATTTAAATATTTAAATTATAGATGCTTCACCCCAATCTACCTTTTGTTTTATTAAATGCTGGTGTGTTTCATGGTTGTAGGAAACTGTACTGGTCAGACCAAGGAACTAAGACTGGGGTTCCTGCCAAGATTGCAAGTGCTAACATGGATGGCACATTTTCAAAAATCCTTTTCACTGGGAACCTTGACCACCTGGAGTTCATCACTCTTGACCTCAGGGAGCAGAAACTCTACTGGGGAGTCACCAGCACAGGAGTGGTATGAACACCCTTTCTTTTGGTCTTCACTGCTGAGCTTGTGTAATTGAGCAATCTCACTTGTGTTATTGCCCTTTCTCCCGTTAAATTCTTTCCCTAGAGCAAACCTTTGTTTTCCTTCTGACAAAATAATTTCATTTCTCATTTCTTTAACTTATCCTTTTAGAGCTTTTCTTTCAAATGTTCTCTGGGCTTTCCAGTTGTAGAGACTAAGAGCTTCGTGTCCCCTCATAACTACACTCTTATATGTTTGACTTGTAAAAACTCCCTTTATTTGTAATTTTAAACTTCAGGTTGAGTTCATTATATTCTGCAATAAGAAGCAGAAACTATTTACTAAATAGTATTTGACCTTCGCTGCTGTGCTTATGCAGCTGATCTGGGGCTAGGGGCTCAATAATAATTATTGGTCAATTAAAATATAGATTTGGATGTTGAATTGAGTGCATGCCAGTTTCTTCTTTGCTTTTTAAGCAGTAGTGATTTTAGATCTGTCTTTGAAGTTGATATATTGTGTGGTAGGTTCGGCTTTCAGATCATTATCAGTTCAAGGAATACTAATTTCACTCCTAATATGAATTTATGACAGTGACAGACTTAGGGGATTAAAAAAAAAAGTAGGTGATATGTATGAAAGCACTTTGCAGACTTTGATGTATTTGTGCAATGATGAGAAAGCTCTTGTCACACAATATGGAGCTTGTGTACAAAATATGTTATGGATGCTGTGCACATCCAGACTGGACTTTGCCTCTCCCTCCCTTTCCATGTGTGCTCTGCCGTCTTGAATCTGTGAGTTTTAGTGGTGTGACCCTCCATCCTTCCCCTAGGTTAGTACCGTCTTACTTCTTCACTCTGCTCATTTAATCATCACAAGATGCTAGCAATTTGTCCTCAGCCTCTTTTCTCAGGTCTAGCCTTTTTCTGCTACCTCCATCTGAGCCTCCCTCTCCAACCTTGACTAGGCCCTCATTATTGAAGCACAACAAAGAAGTTTGATCACTGCTCAGTTTAGAACCCTGGCCTAGGCTTCTAATTTCAGCTGAGCTTGGTCAGCTAATCCATGTTGACACACTTAGGAAATATCTTTTGTGATTGTATGGAGTACGTTTCCTATTACCATACAGAAGTCATTGGTGCAGATGTTAAACATAGGGTCAGTCGGCTCCTCTGGAAAGGCCCACAGTTAGACATTATACGTAAGGAATGGAAGTTTAGTCTCCTTTTCTTCAACAGGCATCTAAGGAAGTTAACTGACTTATTTGAGGTCCAGCTTCGTTGTCAATGCCTAAAGTTGTGACCATCAAATTAGAAAATGTGATAATGGATAGAGTGCTATATAAATGTGATGTATTTGTTTAAAATTTCTCTCTCATTGCACTATGAGTCAGTAAAACTAATGAAAACTCCGCTCCTTTAGATTGAAAGAGGAAATGTGGACGGTACAAATCGAATGATCCTGGTATATCACCTTTCCCATCCTTGGGGAATTGTTGTCTACGATTCCTTCCTTTATTATTCTGATGAAGACTATGAGGTCATTGAACGAGTTGACAAAGCAACTGGGGCCAACAAAGTAGTCTTGAGAGACAATGTTCCAAATCTGAGGTGTCTTCGAGTTTATTACAGACATGGTAAGTATTTGTCACTGAAACATACACATGCGTGGACATTTCTACATCTTCACACACACACCCACATACAAATAATACCCATATGCAAACAATTAAAACTACATAAAATATCACTTAAAAGTGATAACCATCTCTTAAACATCACTTTTTAACTCATTACTTTGCACTCCTGAGATATTATCTATTTGTTAGAATGTAAGCTTCGTAAGAGCAAGCACTTTGTTTATTGCTGTCTACCCAGTGCGTAATATTGCCTGGCACCCAGAAGGTGCTCATTAAGTATTTGTTGGATGACTGCTGGGAAAGTAATAATAGAATTTTTAATCATAAAAGGAATATTCCTAGATATTGCCTTTTTTTTATTGCCTACTTGAATATTTTTATACTTTTCACTTTTATTTGCCCCTTTAAATTAGTGTTATGATGTAAAGATTATTTTTTTATAGTTTTGACATATTTTATAACTTTTAGCCTCTAACCAAAGATTATCAATTTTTTTTTCCTGTACTATAGCCCAGGTTTGTCAATTTGTATTTATTTTTCTTGAATGTGAAAAAAAAGCTTTAAATATATTTATTTAATATACTTTACAAACAGATGTTTATCATGTTGATCAATTAGAGAGGTGTTACCCTCTCATTCTTGCATAATTTGTAGGAGAAAAACAATTGCTGTCCCATTCTCTGTTATGCAATAGTTGTGGTACTGTATTAAAACAGGTTGTATAAGCTCTGGTCTTTCCAGTGTTGATTGTTTTTAAGTTATTAACTCAGATACTATACGTGTTTTTTTTTTTTTTTGAGTAGCAAGTAGGTAAGGCCGAAAGTTATGAAGTCTTTTTGATTTCATTTAGATTCTGCCGATTCCACAAATGGCTGTAGCAACAACATAAATGCCTGTCAGCAGATTTGCCTGCCTGTACCAGGAGGGCTGTTCTCCTGCGCCTGTGCCACCGGATTTAAACTCAATCCTGATAATCGGACCTGCTCTCAATATAACTCTTTCATTGTTGTTTCGATGCTGTCTGTGATCGAAGGCTTTAGCTTGGAATTGTCAGATCACTCACAGGCCATGGTGCCAGTGGCAGGCCCAGGTACGTCAACTCTAATATAAGTATGATTTCACTCCATCTAGTGTCAGATTGAAAGCATTGGTGCCATAAAAGCTTTGCTACATAGTTTTGATTTTGAGTGGTT
This sequence comes from Elephas maximus indicus, assembly GCF_024166365.1. Classification (NCBI taxonomy): domain Eukaryota; kingdom Metazoa; phylum Chordata; class Mammalia; order Proboscidea; family Elephantidae; genus Elephas; species Elephas maximus. The sequence goes on along the minus strand of NC_064824.1, from coordinate 67,381,698 downwards.
CTGAAATCTAGAGTGGTGCTTGAGAACACCTGAAGGGCTTGTTAACACAGATAAGGGCTCCATCCCCAGAGTTCTGATTCAGTAGTCTGAGGCGGGGCTAATGCGGCTGGTCCAGGGACCACACTGAGTGAGAACCACAGGTCTAGGGCAGTACAGAATGTAACATGTGTTTGTAAGAAGTGTTCTGGAGTTCAGAAGAACTGTGCCTTATTTCTCACTGTTAGTAGAGATTTGGGGTAGAAATATTATTAGTTAGGTTAGTAATAGGTCACAATCTGATTGATTGATACATACGTGATGAACTGAAGTAAACAAGTTCAAAGTATTGGTCTCTCCTTAGTAACTGTATTTTTGCAGCATTTTATTGTTGCGTACTGTGCGTATATGAAATAACTTGCCTTCTAGATGAACCAAGAGGTTTCTAGGTCTACGTAGCACAAGTGGAGCTAGCATCACAAGGGGTGTGCCATAGACTAAAGACAGAAATAGAGGGTAAATGGAAAAGAGAAGAAGGGGCAATGGGGGTAGGAAGTATATATGGTGAGATGAGTCAAAGTGCTTCTGGAACCACCCATGCTCCTGTTTGGTTATCATAGTCACATGTACATCACTACTATTTGTTTTTCCATATCTCAAATAGTATTTAAGTTACCATCTTGTAACTTGTACCAAAAAGTTGTAAGACAGGTAAGTGAACATTCTTATACTCTTCCAACTAGATTCCATAATCATTTCACATTTCAGCTCTCACTCTCCCTCTGTCTACATGTGTGTATACATACATATGCATGCACACACATTTTTATGCCCTTTTTAAAAGCACCTTTCACTCAGTTTTAGTAGCCATTGATGACCCTTGTCTGAAATGCCTATTTAATTGGCTATTGGCAAAATGACAGTTTTCTAATGCTATCATTCCTTCTACATTTATTAGATAATATTCCTCTATAAAGAGAGGTCACTTTTACTCTCTCTTTATCTTCTTAAAATTTAGTATCATTCAACTTTTTATCTTTTTAATTCAGCGTATTATATTCAGTTACCTTAATTGCTCTTTTGATGCTCCAATTGATAATCCGCTTAGGCCAAGGAAAGCCTCTTCCATGGCCACCTGCCCCAAGCCTGTATGTAATTAGCCATTTCCACCCAGGAGCTCAGATTCCTTATTGTGGGAAATAGTGTTTGGAAACCAAGATCTGAGTGGTGGATGTGGTGAAACGGTCAGAGCAGAGGTTGGGAATGAAGGTTTGAGAGGAAAGGCAGACATTTAGAAATTCTAGTTCCAGCTAGAGCATTGTTTAATGACCTTTTCTTCAATGTTGCAGGACGAAATGCACTGCATGTGGATGTCGATGTGTTTTCTGGCCTTATTTATTGGTGTGATTTCTACAGCTCTGTGCCGTCCCAGAATGCAATCCGTAGAGTCAAACCAGATGGGTCTGATTTTACAAACATTGTTACAAGTGGGATAGGACAAAATGGAGTCCGGGGTATTGCAGTGGATTGGGTGGCAGGTAGGTAAGCTGTACAGTGATTTTAGTGAAAAAGCTTTTTGTGTTTGCATCTCTGTTGTTAACGGGTGGAGACCCCAGGTTCCTGCTTGGCAGTCAGTCAGAGCTGACAAGAATTTGGCAACTAACATTGCTTTAAGGTAAATGGACACTGTCTTATGGTTTATGTTTTTATGTGCCTTTCTTTGAAATATTTAGACATTTCTGATTCAGAAATTAGGTACATTTTTCTGTACAGTTCTAATTATGGTAATAATAAATTGGTTATGAATCTGTCAACTGAAACACCTTATTATTAATTTAGTATACATATACATGTAGCTTAGTCTAAATGTACAATTCAATTTATCTTAAACGACTTCAGTAATTGTCTAGAAAAACAGATCTGTAGCACGTGTAGCTAGGATAAACTTTCTAGTTTATGTATAAAATAAGAAGACAGTGAGACAGAACCCCACAGTGTTGCATTAAAAATCCTGTTTCCTTTGTGGGCTTTCCCCCCACCCCAGCTTTGCATTTGAATCCTGCTTTTGCTTGGAGGTTATATGTAAACCTATTGCCCCTATGTAGTATGATTAAGAATGTTGCTGACGTAACTTGTATGAACTCCCTACTTGTAAACCTCTTAAAAGTAACTTTTCTCCTTGCCCTTGGGGGGCAGTCTCTGTTCATAATACTATCTGCACACCATGGCCTTTCTGTCTAGTATCTACATTGTGCTGCAATGTCCAACAGGAATGGGGTTTTCTTGTGTTGGTTTAGAAGTTCCATGGAATAAAAACATGGACACTAATTAGAAAGACTATGAAAAGCATTGCCAACACTAAGCATGAAGAGCATTTGATATTGGTAGCTGCCTGAGATGTTGCTGGTTCTCCCTCTTTGTTTCTTTCATAATGCTAATGTAGAAGTTATGCTGCGATAATAGATACTTTAAGAAGAAGGACATTCTGGAAAATAGAACTTTTGGTAGAAACTGGGCCATGACGTTTGCTATAAATTCTGCTTAAAAAGCTGAAGTTAGGCACTCCAAGTTGGAAGAAGCCATGTCTTTAGCTACTAAGAGTAAATATTTTTTGCAATTAAAGTTGACACTGAGGCATTTATTTATAATCTTGGAAAAGACAACATAAACTAACTCAAATCTCTTAAATAGCCTGTTCTGATTTTGAAAAGCTATCCCCTTTTTTCTTGATATTCATCGATCATCATGTTCTTTATTTTCCTGCAGGAAATCTTTATTTTACCAATGGTTTTGAATCTGAAACACTGATAGAAGTTCTGCGGATCAATACTACCTACCGGCGCATTCTCCTTAAAGCCACGGTGGATATGCCCAGGGCTATTGTCGTAGACCCCAAGAACAGATACCTCTTCTGGGCCGACTATGGGCAGAAGCCAAAGATTGAACGTGCCTTTCTGGACTGTACCAATCGAACTGTGCTTGTATCAGAAGGCATTATCACACCACGGGGCTTGGCAGTGGACCATTACAATAGCTATATTTATTGGGTTGATGATTCTTTAGATATGATCACGAGGACCCATATTATTAGTGGTGAATCTGAAGTGATTCGTGTTGGTGGTCGTTACCCAACTCCTTATGGTATCACTGTTTTTGGAAATTCTATCATATGGGTAGATAGGAATTTGAAAAAAATCCTTCAAGCTAGCAAAGAACCGGGGAACACAGAGCCACCAACAGTGATAAGGGACAATCTCAGTTGGCTAAGAGATGTGGCCATGTTTGATCAGCAGGTCCAGCCCCGGTCACCAGCAGAGGTCAATAACAACCCTTGCATGGAAAATAATGGGGGGTGCTCCCATTTCTGCTTTGCTCTGCCTGGATTGCAGACTCCAAAATGTGGCTGTGCCTTTGGGACTGTGGAAAGTGATGGAAAGAGCTGTGCCCTTTCAACAGAAAATGTTCTCATCTTTGCCTTGGAAAATTCATTAAGAAGCTTGCAATTGGACCCTGAAAACCATAGCCCACCTTTCCGTACAATAAATGTGGAACGTACTGCTGTGGCCCTGGACTATGACAGCTTAAATAATAGAATCTACTTCACACAAAATTCAGACTCTGGACATGGCCAGATTTCCTACGTCAACCTGTACTCAGGGGACAGTTCAACAGTCATTGCTTCAGGTAAGTGCGTTCCAAATGCAGCTAATTTTGACACAATCTGTCCAACACATGTGGATGAGCTGAGTGGCTCTAAAATGCATACTGAGACTCTAATGCCTTTGTGTGTGCTTGTGTATTCAGATATAGGATCTGCTGATGGCATTGCCTTTGACTGGATCAATAACAGAATTTATTACAGTGACTACATCAACCAGACAATTAATTCTATGGCCGTCGATGGGTCTAATCGCACTGTGATAGCCCGAGTTTTAAGACCAAGAGCAGTTGTGTTAGATCCTTGCCGAGGGTATGCCATAATCCTCTTAATCATATTCCTGTCCTTGCCTATTTTTGGGAGAATGGAGCCTGAAATTATGTTATGCTCACAGACAGCCAACATTTTATGAGCTTATGACACTATGGCTGTATTCAAGAATTAAAGAGTATCGAGTGATTTCCTCTGGGCAGGAGGATGCGGTGCACATCTCCTTTTGACACTAGAAAGATTGGCAGCATAGTAGAGAATCAGAGCCCTGACTCAGTAAATCCTTATTGAGCAAATTACAGTTGGGAATGGAGTAGGGTTTCTTTTGCCATATTAAAGGCAATTTGCAGTTAAAGAATGCTGCCTTTTTTTTTTTTTTAAATGGGGTTCATTGTATTAAATTAATTATGACTCCTTTTTATGACTAGGTACATGTACTGGACTGACTGGAGTACTAATGCCAAAATTGAGAGAGCCACACTGGGAGGAAACTTCCGGGTATCCATTGTGAACAGCAGCCTGGTCTGGCCCAATGGGCTCACTCTGGACTATGAGGAAGAGCTTCTCTACTGGGCAGATGCCAGCCTGTATGTGTTACCCATATGGGGTTGATAAAGAAGAGTTCTTTCCCCCACTTCCAAAGAAGGCTTTGTGTAGTGTGATGAAACTATAATATGCCAAATAAAACCAAAATAGAATGGTTAAAATGTAGAATCACACTTTTAGGAACTGTATTAGATTCTAGCTTGATGAATATACCTGTGAAAATTTATCTCTGTCATGAGATTGAATAGTTATTAATTGAAAGATATCTAAAGAGGCTTTACTAGATGAGTTAATTTCAAGTTTAATTACAAATATAATTAAATTGGTAATTACCCATGCAACTGCTATGAAAACATGAATGATTTTTAAATGCAGGCTGGCTTTAGCATTCAGTGTCTTTTAAAAATGTTTTTCTTTAGTTTTGGCTTTTGATCAACTTCTCAAATAGACCCTTTCTTCTCTAGCAAGCTACTATAATTTTATACGTAAGTTCTCTAAGAACCCCCTAAATTGCTCAAATTCCGATCACCCTAATGGAATAGTTTATTATAGTTGGTGCCTACAGGTCAGGAACCCTTTCTTGCTCATGTTCCTTATTTTGGCCTTGTAGCAGTGGTTGGGCCTAGCTATTGGGCTGCTACTTGGGAAACGTACTCTCTAAATTTCAGCATTTTTTTTTTTTTTACTTCATTTTAGGCAGCGGATTGAACGCAGCTCTCTAACAGGCATGGACCGTGAAGTCATTGTCAGCACAACCTTACATCCTTTTGCCATGACTCTCTACGGCCAGTATATTTACTGGACTGACTGGTACACAAAGTCAGTTTACCGAGCTAACAAATATGATGGGTCAGGGCAGATTGTAATGATCACCAATTTGCCCACTCGTCCTATGGGTATTCGCATTTCTGGGAAGAGCGAGCAAAGTCAATGTAGCAATCCTTGCAGTCAGTTTAATGGGGGCTGCAGCCATATCTGTGCGCCAGGTGAGTCATTTCACATGAAGATAGAAACACGAAGAGTAATAATGATGATAACTGGTAGGGAAGACTGAGGGACTATTTGGCTCTAACAGAATTTAAAAAACAAAACAAAACAAAAAAAAATGTACTCCTTGATTTCAGGATAATCTGTATAATAGATTTTGGCTTTGTATTTTGAGAGGATGATCTAGGCAGTTTTCATTTCTATCTTACATGGAGTCCTCTTTTTGGGAAAATATACATAGCCAGATAATACACTCATTGAACAGTTGCTACATATATTCTTCTCTGATATTGGTTATGTTCTTCATGTTGTATCATCATTCCCCTGTCTCAATGAGTCCAGGAAATCTGGATTCCATAAGAATGTGTTCTACATCTTCTTCCTCATCCCCTGCCTTTGCAAATCAGAATCCACCTATTGCACCCTTGATCAAAGCATTCAGTAATGGTAGCTGGTTACCATCCAGTTCTCATAATGAAGGGGAGGCAGTAGCTCATGGAGCCAATTACACAATTCCTGGGTCTCCTTCTTCCTTAAGAGAACATTTTAAATTCAACCTTGATAGAGGTGAAAGCAAGATAATGGCTTTGGGGTGCTGCAGTTCATGACTTACCTTCCACTTAGGAGATCTGATGTATAGATTTTGTTTCTGGTGATATTTTAGGGTATGAAATTAGATACTTCATACATTTCATAGTGTGTTTGATCGAGAATAATAAACTCATAGGAAGATGTTCCTTTTGATACCCGTTACTTTGCAAATTTTGCTGAGAAAGAAGAATCATTGCTATTGTTTTGATGTAGATGAGTGGCAAGTGGTGATTTATCCACATTTGTTAGAAATTGGGTGGTTGTTCTTGATGGGAAAGGGTTGGGCAGAGTTTCTGCAGCTTTTCTTGTACAGCATTTAATGTAGGAGCTGTTGGGAGTGCTATTGAGGTGGAGAAAATAGGAATGGTTGCCACACAAATCTTTTGACTCTTCTGGCCCTGCCTTTCTTCAGGTCCAAATGGTGCTGAGTGCCAGTGTCCAGCTGAGGGCCGTTGGTATCTGGCCAACAACAACAAGCACTGCATTGTGGACAATGGTACCCGGTGTGGTGTCAACGAGTTCACCTGCCTCAATGGGCACTGCATCCCGGAGGAGTGGAAATGTGACAATGACCCCGAGTGTGGTGACAGCAGTGATGAGGTGGAAAGTGTCTGTGGTGAGTTGTGAGGAATAAGAGAAAATTGTGAGGGTTCTTGTGAGAGTGGGAGAAACAGTATATAAAAAAACACTTACATGGTGCCTGGTGCATGCTGAGCATGACTTAGCACAGGACTCAGGGTTTCAACAGGTGATAGGAGAAGGGCCATTAATCCAATAATTTCATTGAAATCACTCCCAATCCGCAATTTAATACGGTGGACTTTCTCAGGAAGTTCAGAAGTGAGTTACCTTTTCTAGCAGACCATATAGGGCCTGGGAGTTTTTATTTTCCCCAAATAAACTCTGTTTGCATTCTTTCCTGTGATTGAGATAAAAATGTTTTTTTTTCTTTTTTAATATTTAGTCATATTTTAGTGAAAGTATACACAGCAAGACACGTTCCTGTTCAACAATTTCTACACATACTGTTCAGTGACACTGGTTGCATTCTTCTCTGTGACATTGGTTGCTCCATTCCCATTAACTTCTTCTCACTGCCCTCCATCCTCCTAATCCATGCTTTAGAGTAACTTGACCATTTGGTCTCATAGTTAATTTTTTAAAAGAGAGCAGTACTCAAGAATGATATCTGACATAAACTTTCAAGTTGAGATTATAGAGAAATGGAATGACATTGACATTTGCTTAAATACTTCATTAGCTTATAAAAAGTGTGCAAGATATTAAATTATAAATGACTAGCTTAAAAAATTAATATGTTATCTCACTTTGCATGCAGCCCGTTTTATAGTTGTTTTTGCCTTGAAAGTTAAACTCTATCTGATTTGATTGTATCATTTTAGAAATTAGGATGATGGTTTAATTTTAGAAATTAGGATGATGGTTTAATCAAGGGCTTTCTTTAATGTTTGTTTCTTAGCTTTTCACACCTGCCCATGGACAGCCTTCACCTGTGCCAATGGGCGGTGTGTCCAATACCGTTACCGCTGTGATCACTACAATGACTGTGGTGACAACAGTGATGAAACAGGGTGCCTGTTCAGGCCCTGTAACACCAGCACAGAATTTGCTTGCAATAATGGAAGGTGCATATCTCTTGAGTATGTCTGCAATGGTATAAACAACTGCCAAGATAATGGCACTTCAGATGAGAGAAATTGCCGTAAGTTCATCTTAAATACTTACTGTGCTTTGGGGTCTGAAGTGTTAGATCATGGGAAATGATCTAATTGGATGCATACAACCACTGAATATTAACGTTGAGTATTTTATCCTTTGTTTCTCTATCTGCCAGATTAAAAATTCACTTGACAAAATTTTTGATTGTTCTAAAGCTTTACCAATAGCTTCTAACAAAAATTATTATATGTATCTTTACATAATTATATATATGTAATGTATAATGTTTGTTGTACCAAAAACTATGTAAAAAGCGAGATAATTTGTCTCTTTAGTTTTTCTGGTGAATAGCTTTTTAGTTAATTGAATTTTCTAAACATTCTGATATTTGCACTTTAGCCTTGCAGGAAATAAAAGAACGGAGTGTAAGATCAAGTATGATATTTTCATTTTGGGTATGCGCCACTGTTTTTGTAGATAGACTTATATGCAATATTTATTTTGGTTTGCTTTTTAAGAAACTTTTTCTTATGGGAAATTTCAAACATACACAAAAGTAGAAAGAATAGTATAATGTACCCGTTGGCCACCTTCAACAGTTATCAACAAAAGGCAAATCTATGTCCTCACAGCTTTTTTTAACTGAGTTTTTTTGTTAAGTGTTTTAGAGCAACTCACAGATGTGCATATCACTGAGATTTTAAAAAATATGACTACCATGACATTATAATTCTTAGCAAAAACCAGCAATATTTACTTAATATTCTTAAGTATTCAGTCCATATTCAAATTTTTGCTCACTTTCAATTATGATTCAGACAAGAGTTGCACATTGATTTTGGCTGTTATGACTCTTCCACCCCTTTTTGCCATTGATCTCCTAGTAAAACTGGGTTATTTGTCCTGTGGAGTATCCTATTTTCTGGATTTTTGGCTAATTACAAATCAAACCAAAATTGAGCCACTCATTTCCTATTAACTAGAAATTAGACCTAGAGGTTTGATTTATTAGGTTCAATTTGTTGGTCAACAATACTTCCTAGGCAGAGCTATGTATTTCTTGTTCTATCATTTAATAAAACACATAAGCCCTGCTTGTCCCACTTTTAAGTGATGATAAAATCAACGGGGTGGGGGGGTGGGGAATCAACCGGTGGATTCAGGTGTTGTCAGCCTGAACCCTCCCTTATGAAGCTCCCATCAACCTTTCACCCAATGGTTTAAGCATCCATGAATGATTGTTATTTCTTTAAGGGTTACAAACGGGGATTTTTAAATTCTGTTATTTCCTCCACATTTATTAGCTGAAGCTCTGTAAGAAAGAAGTTTCCCTTATCAACTTTTTTTTATATTATATAGATCTCATTTGTTGAGTTTTACATAATTTATTTTTAATACCGTGTAGTCGTTTATTGTTTTTGGTGGTCAGTTGTCCTATCTTAGGCTAGTGGGAGCCCTTTCAAGTTGGTTCCTGTGTTCTTTTGAGTTGAGGCCACATCCACAGACTATTGCTCAGGTTTGTTTTGCCTGTTTCCTATCCCAGACCTGGAGTACTATTTCCATTTGTGGTATTTAGAAATCACCACAGTGTCATGGTGCCAGTTCGTATTTGGTTTTCATTGGTTCTAGGCGTTTTCAGTGGACAGAGCGAAGAAATACAGTTTTTATGGAAAAAAAAAATAAAATTTATATTGGTATTTCCCATTTAAGAGAACATATTTTTTTTCTTAACTTTTTAGATTTTGTAATCATGTCTCCTCTTAGAATCTTGATTCCTAATGATGTTAACATAATTACTTATTTTCTTTATTCTGTAATAATCATCCCCAAATGATCATGAAAATATTACTACTCACAATAAAACTGCTAAACCCAATTTACCATTTTAGATCCTTTTTGTCCTTAGATTATGTCCTGCTAGGAATAGACAATCAAAATACTGGTTTTAAATTCACTTTAAAACCATTTTCTTCTCTGTATGGTTTTGCTATCAACTTGATATACAGTGATAACAAATGATATTCATTTGTTACTATTTCTAAATTCTAAGAACCACTTTCTTTTTGTTTCTTTTATGTAAAATATACATGGTTACACACATATTAACATCCGTCTTTTTTCTTAGACAAAAAATAGCCTGCTGTTTTATATCTTGCTTTCTTACTATTAGCACTAAATCCTGGAGATCATTCCTTATGAGTATATAAAGATCTTCTTCAATTCTTTTTATGGCTACATGGTACTCTATTGTGTGAAGATACCATAGTTTATTTAACTAACAGTTGGGACTCTTGTTGATGCTATTAAATACTGAAAACAGCCCTCCTCCCCCAACCAGTATCATCTGGAAATATCTCTTTTTACTATAGAATGATTCATGAATCATACCTCGCTGATAACTTGAAAATGCCTCCCTTCTGGTGGTTTGAGTTCTGTGATAGATCTGTTAGCATGAACATTATATATAATATGTATTTGGTGGCTGTGTTCCAAATGTTTACCTGATTATCTTTTTCAAGCTGATCGAACTTGCCAGTCTGGATACACAAAATGTCAGAGTACAAACATTTGCATTCCTCGCACTTACTTGTGTGATGGAGACAATGACTGTGGAGATATGAGTGATGAAAGCTCCACTTATTGCGGTGAGTAAGGTAGATCCGCATCTCTTTCTTTGGTTCCAGGGATGTATGTCTTGAGCTAATACAAAGATATATAACCTGGGTGTTTGGGCTAGTTTCAATTTGTTGTCTCAAATTGACCTTGTAAGTAGAGGCAGTATATAGTTGCTTTAGAATGTGATTGAAAGGGCCTTGGAAGCCCCTTCTCTCTGTTCCCTGGCTGAATGCCCCAGAACCCAAATATTTCTACCAGAGACCTGTTTTTTGGTACCTTGCCTTATATAGGAAACCCTGGTGGCGTAGTGGTTAAGTGCTACGGCTGCTAACCAAAGCGTTGGCAGTTTGAATCCGCCAGGTGCTCTTTGGAAACCCTATGGGGCAGTTCTACTCTGTCCTATAGGGTCACTATGAGTCGGAATCGACCGACGGCAACAGGTTTGATTTGGGTTTTAGCCTTATACAGTTCTGGAGCTATTTCTCCAAGTGTTGAAGGCCTTCTGTTTCAGGAACTTTAGGTTTTGCCATTGCATGCTAAATCATTATTATTTACTGTTAATAGGTGTATGATGGCCATGAGTACAGTGAAACCTGTGAGAGCTGAAATTCGACTGTCTTATTTTCTGCCTTTGACAGGGTGCAGCCTTACTACTTTTCTATCACTTGTTTTAGTGGAAAATATTTGCATTTTCCTTCTCTGACAGGTTTTCACCTTATACAGCTTCTGGCTTTTGCAGGTTTTACTGTAACTGAAAGAATTTTTGTATCTGCTTAGTATGTTTGAATTTCATAAATTTATTTCATATTTAGTATTTTTGTTCAATCAAACAAGTTCCTATTCGTGTAAATTGATAGATGCCTATTTAATACTTTAATAATTGCCCTCCCTTCCTTGTTTTGACGTATGTAGTTAAACTCTGGTCCCTAGCCCTCTCCTAAGAAAACCAAAGGACATCATAATAATTAATCACCAGAGCAGGCTATAGTCCAAGAATGGCAAACATATTTCAGGATGCATATATCAGATAGGGCCAGATAGATTGGAGTTATTGCTGACCTTTCATCAGATATCATGGGCCAAAACAAGGGAGCCTTGTAGACCAGAAGAATTTTAAGACTTGATTCTGGTTTCAACCTACTTAGCAATTTGTGGGATAAACCTGACCAGAACTACCTAACATTACTCAAGAAAAGAGTCAGTGTGCAGACATAGGTAGCATCTTCCATTTACACATCTTCCATAAGCACACGAATGAGTAAGAGGAGAACGTTGCTAACTCCCTAGAGACATGGTCTAACGTGGATAAAAGGTAGGTTGTGGGGTGAGCTCAGATATGGTCATATTGGTGCTTTTGCCCTGAATTAGTATCTCAAAGGAATTTCTGAAATTACATGTTATACCAGAAAATATAATAGATACGTCATATTTCTAAGAAATATAATTTATTTTTTCTTTTGGAAAACTGGGGCAATATTGCCTTTCTTTTCTGTCTCCAATACACTCCCTTTCCTATGGAAGGCTTAAACAAATACCCAGTCTTTCTTTCTCGGCAACTATTTTCCAGTTTAGAGAAAAAGGCAGATGGTTAAGATTAATGGGAGAAGTTTAGAGAAAAAGGCAGATGGTTAAGATTGATGGGAGAAGCTATATGTTGCTCATGGGTTTTATCTTCACCTCCTCCAGCTGCTAACACGTGCACCGACAGCGAGTTCCGGTGCACAAGTGGGCGATGTATTCCTTCCCGATGGTATTGTGATCAAGACCAAGATTGTGGTGATGGCTCTGATGAACCTGCCTCTTGTGGTAAGAGAGTAAGCAAGATTGAAAAGCATCAAGGGCCTCAGTCTCTTCCAACCACTCCAAATACAGACCAGGCTCATGGCTGCTGAATGGTGGCACTCCCTGCTCCCGCTCCCACTAGGGTGCTGAAGCCCCTCAGCAGACATTAGTGGATGTTCAACCTGTTAGTACAGGGCACTGTGTGGCACATGGAGGTTGCTGTTTGATATTGACTATGAGATTATGTTGTGTTGCACCTAGTAAAGGGACTAGTTTGTAGTGCTTAATTAACTTCAGTTAAGTCCAAATGAGAATTTTTGAATTTGATTGAGTTCTGGCCGATAAAGCTGTGGGAGGATACAGTGGTGATTGGAATCATCATATACATGGGACAGGGGCACAGTATGGGGACATACCCTCTTCCTGTTCTTTCTCTCTGCCAGCTTATGAGGTGAGGTCCCATGGCCATCTTAACTTTTCAAGCACTCTTACGCTTGGACACTATCGTGTTTCTGCTGGTATTTGGAGGCTACTATTTACCATTGCAAGTTCTAATCTATATACATGCACTTTTTTTTACATAGTTGTAAAAATATGAAGTTTAAAAAAAGTTTATCTACTATTAAATCCTATTGCCATATAGAGGTGAGCAAACTATGGCTGTGCCCCAGCCACCTGCTTTTATAATTAGAAAACAGCCACATATTGTCTGTGGCTGCTTTTGTGCTACAGTAAGAGTCAAGTACAATAGCAACCATATGGCCTGCAAGCCTAAAATATTTACCACCTGGTTAATAAAAGGTTTGTTGATGCCTGATTTATAGCCTTCATACTTATATTATAAAGCATTTTTTCATCTATTGTAAATACTGCTGCAGTTAATTACTAACCTATATAAAACTTTTTACATTTGGAATGTTTCCTCAGGACCATTAGCAGAGTTACAGGTGAATTCAGAATGCTTTCTGTTCTGTTGTGGTTAATAGTTTGGTGCTATTTGCTAAGTTCTTTTTTTCTCATTACTGAATGTTTTGTAGAAAGAAAAATGCACGTGGAGCTTTGAGGATCTGTAAAGGAAATAATAACAAACACGACAAACAAGTAAATTGTATAATATGCTGAAAGGTGATAAGCACTACAGAGGAAAGGAAAAAGAGACAGGAAATGGGGATGGGGACTGCCAGGGGGTGGTGATTTGCACTAAAAAGAATGATTTTGGTTGAAAAATATATTTAAAAATAGAAACAAGTGAAGGTGTAGGTAATTTATACCCCCTTTGGAAAATACTGATATTTATCTACCATATCTGCAAGGGAATAGCAAATCTTATCTCCCTCAGCACAGATATTTAGGGCTTTGCACTGTCAATGGACTACTTTAACCTCAAACCATCCGTCACCTGAATGGGTCTCCTTGGAGGACCTAGCATAGGTGTATACAACTAGATAATGCTGTACAAGTTTCCTAGACAACCCATGCCATAACAGTCCTCTCCCAAGGTTCTGAACTGTAAACAGCATTTTTCAATGCGAGTGTTTTTTTTTTTTTTTAATCTCTTTGCAGAGCACCATGTGCGAACGTGCTCAAGTGAGCAGTTCATGTGTGATGATGGGAGGTGCATCTCAAGTAACTGGATCTGTGATGGTGATAATGACTGCGGGGACATGAGTGATGAGGATGAAAGGCATAACTGTGGTAGGTGAAGCCAATTAACTCCTCTACAGAGTCACGTTACAGGGGAACACAGTAAGTCAGGTTGCTCTTTAATTGAGTGCACATTGACAGAATGTTCACTTAAACGCTTTAAAAAAACTGTTGACATATGTCTCTCCATCTACCCTAATTCTGTATGAGGTGGTAGCTGTAATATAGTCGAAAAAGCACTATATTTGGAGGAAAAAAAAATCATTTGAAGCCCTGGCTCGCTCTTTTTCTAGTTAACCGTATTGAGCTTCAATTTTCTCATTTATAGAATTAGAATAAAAATACCTATCCACATGATACTTGTGTGATTACACTTGGTGTCTAGTTTCTTAAGCCTTAAGGGAGAAATTTTATGGAAAACTTAATGGAAAAATTAAAATGGAATTTTTGGAGTTATTTTTATTATGATCTGTAATTAACCGATGCAAAGTGATCTACTTGTTTTCTTCCTGTTTCCTTTTATCACTCAGAAGTTGAGTATCTGTCTTATTCATCCAGTGCTGCTAGAACAGAAATACCACAAATGGATGGTCTTATCAAACAGAAGTTTATTCTCTTACAGTCTAGGAGGCTAGAAGTTCGAATTCAGGGTGCCAGCTCCAGGGGAAGGTTTTCTACCTCGGTTGGCTCTGGGGTTAAGGTCCTTGTCATCAGTCTTCCCCTTGGCTAGGAGCTTCACAGCACAGGGACCTGGGGTCCAAAGGACACTCTATTCTGGCTCTTGTTTCTTGGTGGTAAGAGGTCACCATTTTTCTCTGCTCCCTTCTCTCTTTTATATTTCAAAAGAGATTGGCTGAAGACACAATCTAATCTTGTAGATTGAGTCCTGCCTCATTAATATAACTGCCACTAATCCCATCTCATTAACATCCTAGAGTTAGGATTTATAACAGGAAAATCAGGCCAGATGACAAAATGGTAGACAATCACACAATACTGGGAATCATGGCCTAGCCAAGTTGACGTATATTTTTGGGGGACACAATTCAATTCATGAGCGTACCCTAAAGCAAGAGAAAAATGGTGCAGAGTAAATATACTCTCCTGTGATTTTTGCTTCTTCTGTGCTTTGGTTTCAGAGAACCATACCTGCGCAAGTTATGAGTTTTTCTGTGTAAATAGCGTGCCTCCCTCCAGGAGGTGCATTCCCCAAGCTTGGGTGTGCGATGGCGATGCAGATTGCAGTGATGCCTATGATGAACTTCACAATTGCACCAGGAGGTCTTGCTCTGGAAATGAATTTGCCTGTAATAATGGCCTCTGCATATGGAACTCGTACAGGTGAATTGGGGATTAAAAATTGCCCCGGCAAACCTCAAATGTCTGTGGGGGCAGGACTGACTTACTTATTTGGCAGAGTAGATGCAGTGCCTAGGGCCCACAATACTTTAGTGGCCTATGGGAAGGTTTGAATTTCTTTTAAAATCAGAAGAAAACTAAGAACGGAAGGAAAAAAAAAAAGCCTTTTAATACATGATGTTAATATATTTACCGTTATACCAAGTAGTTGTAAAATAGAATTAAAAAATTTTTTTTTTTTTTTATGGAGAAAGGGCCCATGAAAGCAAAAGTGCCCACAGCCATGAAAGGTATAATGTGGCTGGGGGGTTGGGGGGGAAGGAGATGAGTGAAGCAGGGTTGGTATAAGAAAATGCTTTCTTGAAGCAGGTAACCCTCGTGGCTTTACACTTTGAGTAGAGGCACGGGTACAAAGAATATTTTTCTTTCCTCTCTCTTTGTTAGTGTGAATCCTGTTGCTTGCTTGGCAGAACATGTGTTCTCCTTTTTGGTAAAGTGGTATAGAGGATCATTTTTCCTGTTGATTTTTTGTCTTGGCTTATTACTGATTGTACTGAAGAACCTGTGAGCAGCTCACTGGAATACTGATGTGCATATCTGTATAAAAACATGGTGATTGCTTGCCTAACTGACCTTTTTCTTCTTCTTGGGTGGGATCTAAACTAGCGAAAGGAAAACACTGGTGTCATAAACTGTTTGGAAATGAGTTAAATAGCTCCCAGGAGACCAAATGAGCTTTAATAGCTTTCTTCACAGTTACATGCACACACATTGGTATAAATAACATTGACAGTGCCCTGGGTTTGTAGATGGCAGTGCTGGTTAGTAGATTTTGTGTTAGGTCAGTTGTAAAGTTGGCTACATTTTTTGATGCCTTTAATGTCTTAAAGCTCTGCCTCAATCTCCTATGTCTCTATGGTTAATTGTTTTATGAATTTGTCAAACATTAGTTTTGCTCATTTTTATCCAACTTTCATGGTATCTTGTGATAATATAGAGAAGAAAGTCCAGTGTGACTTATAGAATTTGAGAAAACTTTATTGTCCTTGTAGAGCCTGGGAATGTTAGGTCCCAAGATGCCTTGATCATTTGTCAATATTCCATACTTTTCTACTAGTTTGTCCTCCTTTCCATCATCATAGCAACTTACATCTCATGATGGGTGGTGAGAGTATTAAAATGAAAGATAAAAGGAGTAGGACTGCTGATTACCCAATTTGAAGATAAGTGTTTTTAGAGGACTCACCTATGAGTTCCCAGTTGGGCATGGGCGCTTGTGTTCTATGGCTACCCAGGATATTGCCTGTGACCATAAGCTATCTCATCATCTGATGAAGAGATCTAATAAATACTAAGATTATAAAAGTTGTATTTAATTTATATACTACCTGGGGAAAATGAATGCAATTATATTTAATAGGCCTAGAGTCAAATTTCCAATGGTAGCAGATAGCACCTGGAGGAGTTACGTGGAATACCAAATAAAGGATTCTTCTACAGCTGGAGATTGGTGGGTGGAAGAAGATTCTGAGGGAAAGAAAACCGAGGGAGGTGGTGATTATGTCATTGAGCTGATATCCAGATAGACAGAGGAGGAAGAAACAAAGCCCCAGGTGGGTCAGCCTCTCCGAGCATGGTGTCGGGTCTCCTTACACAGGTGTGACCTGCGCAATGACTGTGGTGACTACAGTGATGAAAGGAACTGCACGTACCTGCCTTGCCGTGATTATGAGTTTACCTGTCAGAACGCGCTCTGCATTCCAAAGGCCTACACCTGTGATGGGGACAATGACTGTGGAGATGACTCTGATGAGCTGGAGCACTTGTGCCAGACTTCAGAACCTACGTGCCCCCCTCATGAGTTCAAGTGTGATAATGGGAACTGCATTGAGATGGGGAAAATCTGCAACCACCTAGATGACTGTACTGACAACAGTGATGAGAAAGGATGTGGTGAGTATAACAGAAGATTTGGGAAGAGGAAAAGGGGGAAGCTGAATGTGGTTACTTAACCCTTTATGACTTAACTGGGACTTCCCAGTCCATCCTCTTAAGTAAAAAATTGCTAGAAAATTACTATTGCTTGTGAATCGGAAGACCAGGACTCCTTGGTATGTAAGGTAGCTATACAAACATTTTTGGACTAATCCATCAATTAGGTGGTCATTTTAGATCCTTTGATAACTGTCTTTTACCTACAGGCATTAATGAGTGCAATGACCCTTCCATCAGTGGCTGCGATCAGAACTGCACAGACACCCAAACCAGTTTCTATTGTTCTTGTCGTCCTGGTTACAAGCTTATGTCTGACAAGCGGACTTGTGATGATATTGACGAATGCAAGGAGATGCCCTCTGTCTGTAGCCAGAAGTGTGAGAACACAATGGGCTCCTACATCTGTAAATGTGCCAGAGGCTATATTCGTGAGCCAGATGGAAAGAGCTGCCGCCAGAACAGCAATATCACACCTTATCTCATTTTTAGCAACCGTTACTATTTGAGAAAGCTAGCTATAGATGGCGAATATTACTCTATCATTTTGCAAGGACTAGGCAATGCTGTGGCATTTGATTTTGACCGAGTAGAAAACAGATTGTACTGGGCTGATACAGAGAGGAAAGTCATTGAGAGAATGTTTCTGAATGCGACAAATCGAGAGACAGTCATAAGTCATGGTCTACCAGCTGTAGAAGGTTTGGCTGTAGACTGGGTTACCAGGTAAGAAAACGTTTTCTTTGCACCTTAATATGGAATTGATCTTTTAAACTTGGGGCATTACGTGAATGCAATGAATACTTTCGCATATATATATATTTTTCTGTCATGTACCTAATGCTCAAACGGGATACCACAGAGCCTAAAATATAGTGATTTTTAAGAGTTTATGGTGTCATTTATATGGGGAAAAACATCATAAGGACCTAAAGAGCTTTGCTGTTGCTGGCCATTCAGTTAACTGGAGAGGACACTGAGGGATGGTTCATTGAAGCATTCTGCCAGGTGCTATGCTGGGCAGTTTCCAGTGGTGTACTTAGATAAGTCTGTTTCCTCTACTCCACCATTTAAACTTGTAGTTCATGACCGTGTTGCTTCAGCTTCCCTGCTCCTCTGTGCTTTTCTGTTGACTGGGAAGGATGCCTTATGCTTCATGAAGAAAGTAAAACCCGACTCCTCATGTGACGTGTGGCCCCAGAATTCCCTATGTGGCATGACTTTAAAGTTGAGATTGTAGCACACACTCTTGCATCTTCTGCTGCCTCATTGCAAGAAGGTCAACTTCCTGTTTCTCCTACTCTCATTTGCCTGAGGAAAGTGTTTTTTAACAGCTGTCTGTGTGATTGCAAGGTAGCTTGGGTACGAAATCGTGTGGCTAAATATGGGCAGCTCACTGGCAGTATGGCTGTATCAGTAACACTCAATTTTCTAATTCAGGAAGCTCTATTGGTTGGATGCTGAACTGGATGGCCTCTTTGTCTCTGATCTCAACGGTCGATTCCTCCGCCAGCTGGCCGAGGACTGTGTGGATGTGAACAACACCTTCTGTTTTGAAAATCCCAGGGGAATTGTCCTTCACCCACAATATGGGTATTGTCTCCCTGTAATCTTTTATGCCCTTATTCTACCTCCCTTACCAAAAAGGCTGTTCATGTAATTATCTCAAGGACAATATCTTGCTGTGGTTTTCCTATCTAGTAAATGGTTTAGTATAATGGGTAGTAGCATGGCTTGTTCAAATGATATTTCATTAGCTTTTCTGTTTTCTTTGGCATGACAGGCTTTTTCACCTTTCAAGTCACATGTTTCAGCTGTAAGCAAACCCACTGAAATATATAGTTAATCATGCTCATTTATGAGCATTTTGTGCCCTTTTTTCTCTTTTAGATTATTTCTGGTTAGCTCTCCTTCCTTTCTGAGAGACTCTATAGAGTGTGAACTACATGGAGAAGAGCTATGGTCTTTGGTTTGGCTACTGGATTCTTCTGTCTTTGGGAACTAACTCTTTGTGTTTGCTCAAACAGGCATGTCTACTGGACAGACTGGGGTCACCGTGCATACATTGGGAGAATAGGCATGGATGGAACCAATAAATCTGTGATTATCTCTACCAAGATAGAGTGGCCCAATGGCATCACCATTGACTACACAAATGATAGACTTTACTGGGCAGATGCACACCTGGGTTACATTGAGTACGTACATAGAGAAGAATAAAACAACTGGGTACCTCTTTATTCCAAATACTAGATTTGCGTTTCCAGTATATTAGTCCCACGTGGCTCCTAACTGGCCTGTGTTTTGGAAGTCACTCTGGAGGCATTGGTAACTAAAACTGGCTCTAGGCAGTTTACTGAGCTTTGTGGTATGGTACAGTAGAAAGAACATGAACTTTGGAGCCATACTTCGGGGTTTATTTTCCATCTAGAAAATCGTGCTGGTAATAACTCCCTTATGGTATTCAGTCTGCTTAGTGTTCAACTCATGCTAATTTTCTTATCCCTTTACTTTGTCCTCCACACCAAATATATGATTCATGGATTTAAGTATTTGAAAAAAATAAAAACAACAAAAGTATTAGAAAATCTTTTTCCTAGAATACTTTGGTATATTTAATGAAAAGTACAATTAAATGTTTTAGGTAGGAGTAGAGGCTGGTAATTGGATTATTTTTTCAAAAATGTATTATACATTATACCATTCAATTAAAAATATAGTACACATGATTAAATAACCAGTATATGTCTATTTTGAGGCATTGCTAGTTCTGGCCTAATTAGACTGTGGTGGTGTCTCTTGTGAACAAGTACCCAGTTACAGCTCATTGCATTCAAAAGCAAAGAACTAAGTTTTAAAGCCTTTAGAAATTATGCATTTTTTAAAATTTATTTTGTTGCCAAAGTCAGTGTGGAAATTTTTGAAGCTTCCTAACCCCATGCTGCCTTGAATATGCTACTGAGAAGGGATGAATACCTGTCACGTGTGCTAGCACACTTTCTTCCTATGCTCATGGCAGACATAGTTGATCAATTCCAGAGCTCTTTTGTGAAATTTGGATATTCCTCCAGAATTCTCCCCAGTTATCACCTGTGAGTACAGTTAGTACAGCTTTGGATGCACCAGCAAGTACTTGAGAAAACACAATTATAAATGTGTCTGTGATCTCTGTACAGAGATTGTGCAAGGTCTCAGGACTACTGTCTGGCCTATGATTTTTTTTTTTTAAACACTTGGTAACTTAGTCCTGGTCATTTACCTATGGTCTTATCAATAGAAGCCAAGCAGGTCTTCAAGTTCCTATGGCTTCCCTGTTACCATACATTAATTCTATTTTGGAAAATATTATTAACAACTCATGGCTAACATTATCAAGTTTCTTAGGGGCTAGCTCGATCCATTTCCTGTTGAGGTTTTAGGGTCTGTTTCAAAACTTTAAAATATTAAAATATCAGTATTTTAGAAACAACTTTGACTTGATGGCAATGGTTTTGGTTTTTTTGGTAACATTTATGGGAGCAGATTACCAGGTCTTTTCACCTGCTGAGCTGCTGGATGGGTTTGAACTACCAACCTTTTGGTTAGCTGCCAAGAGCTAACTAGGGTTTCTTCAAAGCAACCCTTTATGACAGAGCAGAACTGTCCTGTGGGGTTCCCTGGGCTATAATCACCAGTAGAAATTTATTAATTGATTTGCTAATCTGTGTATCCTTAAAGACATTGGAGGAGTGGGGTTATCTTCTTCATGGAGTAACTGTTTCTTACTACAACCCCAGATACTCTGATTTGGAGGGCCACCATCGGCGCACAGTGTATGATGGGATACTGCCGCACCCCTTTGCTATTACCATTTTCGAAGACACTATTTATTGGACAGATTGGAATACGCGGTCAGTTGAAAAGGGAAACAAATATGATGGATCAAATAAGGTAGAGCTCATGAACATAACACATAGACCATTTGACATTCACGTGTATCATCCATACAGGCAGCCAATTGGTGAGTAGGTGATTCAGAAGTGTGGCACGGTTGCTTTAGTTTATGTGTGTGTCGTTCTTGTCTCCGTAAGCATGAATTTCATAATTTATGAAGGGTGTGGTGTTGTTACTTGTTAATGCTTTCTTCAAAGCGTATGCTGAGAATTGAGGGTATGGACTTTATTTCTCTACCCCTGGGAAAGGCTATTTGAAATTCTTTTTTTTTTGGTTTAAGATTTGATAGTTGTTATGTTGCCGTATTTATTAAACCTATTTTGGTGGGAAAACTGAAGTATTTTAAATTGAGTTAAAAATATGACATGTTGGCCCTAAATATTAAAGAATGCATTTTCTATATATAACCACCTCAGACACCTAAGAAATTAACAATCGTTCCTTAATACCAAGATCAATCTATTTTAAAAGAAAATTCCAATCATTAAAAAACATCACTTATTAAGTATCTATTTGTGTATAACATTGTATCACGTACCAAAGAGATGTTTTTCCTGCATTAAGAGCAATGCATTTCAGTCTGTCACAAGTTGGAGGGTGTGTTAATTGCTTGTAAGTTTGTTTTCCTCTTCATGCAATTAAAACCTTTTATGATTTAGAGATATTCTAGCAAAGTCTCGTAGTATACTTTGGGGATAGACTGGATTTTGTGGGCCTGCTTTGTTGTGATGTCTTGCTAAAATGTATGATAAACTTGGCAGTAAGAAAAACAGGGAATTAGCAAAATAAAAGTGTTCAGTATTTCTTTCTGGAAGTTAATATTTCTCATAATATTTTAGCAGAAGTTCAAATTAATCTTTAGTTCTACACGGTGACCCAGACAGTGCTCAGTTTACCCATCCATATCATTCTTGTCCAAACTTCTGTTGCTCATATCTTTAGAATGAAAGTGTCTGCTGGAAAGGAAAACTTTCCCTTAGTTTCTGGATATGAGCTAAGTTTTCCACCTGCTCTCCTAGGACTTTTTTCTAGCCCAAAGTACCATTTTCTATGCCTCACTTCTGGTAGCACAAAAATGAGTTCTTAAAACACAGTGTTGCTCACATCATCTGTCCAATTTTTGAACTAAGATAATGAATTTAAAGTCAAGGTGAGCAAGTAATCAGCTAGTCTGTGGTTTGATACTCTACTTAAGCAAATGAACGTATATTTCTCTCCTTTTTCACTAGTGGACAATCCTTGTGGTGTCAACAATGGTGGCTGTTCTCATCTCTGCCTCATCAAAGCGGGAGGCCAAGGATTCACCTGCGAATGTCCAGACTACTTCGTGACCCTCCGTCTGGGTGGGACCACCCACTGCCTACCCATGTGCTCCAGCACCCAGTTCTTATGTGATGACAGTGAAAAGTAAGCCTTTCTCTTCCTCTCCTCAGCACCCCTCCATCCCTTGGATACACACTGAACTTCAAGGCTCCAGGGTATGGTGGGTTTTCTAACCATCCAAGATTTAAGATAATTCATTTTGAATTCACTAAGAGTACAAGGCTCCAACGTCAGATAATTCCCTCCATGAATACAGGGAATTTGTTAATCAAACTGTTTGCCTACATATGTAAGTATTTATATCTGTAGAAAATAAGTTAACTATGTATTTCTTATTCACAATAAATTTTTGTAAATGTCAGGGGCAGAGTTTGTACTGAAAAGTAGCCATTAAGAGTGATAGACTCTCACTGTCTTTTCCGCACGTATACTGACCCAGCTTTTTGGTTAACTATGGCATGGCATAGAATCCAGGGATACATTCAACTTCATTTTTGATCATTTGTGCTTGCTGTGAAACATGACCTCTGATTATTTCCCTTTGTTATGGCCACATGCCATTTATGACTAAGGGAACAGAGCCAGAAAGTGGCTTTAATCATAGCATTTAAGATTCAGGGGCACATTATTTTGCTGATTAGATTAGATATTTTAGATTAAGAATCTAGCAAAGCACCTGTCAGCAACTAGCTGCTCAAAAAATGTTAGTACCTTCCAGCTTCCCAATGAATGTCTTTTTATATTACCCTGCTACTGGAGCTACAGCCCAAAACACATACTCCAGTGTTTGTTATGATAGGAATGTATTCATCATACCCAAATTATATTCTTAGCATGTATTTGGATCTTAAAAAACCTGTTCTATCTCATGTGGTTATGTTTTCTCTGAAAATAGGCGACAGTATCCTAGGTTTGATCGATCCTCTTCTGGCGCCATCAGAGAATTCATGCATTCCCCGACTCAAAATTCAGTGTTACACCTTCCGTCCAGATATCTGTTATCTCCTCCTTTATCCACCTTTGTTAGAGAAGTGCTGTATTTTCTCTGCAGGTGCATTCCTATCTGGTGGAAATGTGACGGACAGAGAGACTGTGCGGATGGCTCTGATGAACCGGCCCTTTGCCCACAGCGCTACTGTCGTTTGGGACAGTTCCAGTGCAGTGATGGCAATTGTACCAGCTCACACTTTTTATGCAATGCTCACCAAGACTGCCCTGATGGGTCTGATGAAGACCGTATTCTTTGTGGTATGTTTGATTGCTTTATGCCTGTTTTGCCCACTTCTCTAGTTAATTGAGTACAGATGGGATTCTGCGGGCATTTATTGAATGTCATAAACCAAAAGCTGGTCAAAGTCCTTAGGACAACAAGGCAGATGGTTGAGATAGGTAGTAAGATGTCTGTATCAGTAGCCCATCACCAGGTGGATAGAATCCTTTTGGAGAGCTAACATCGAGGGTAGAATGAGAATTCCCTGCCCCCAGTTGAAACAAGGACTCTCAGTTGTAATATTTATTTATGTTTCCATAAAAAGGCAAATAACAGCAGCAACAAACACAGTTTAAAACCATTGTCCAACAGAAGGTGGATTTCCCAGGCCATCTGTGATTGAATCTTTATGTCCTAATTCTGCTTCCAAGAGAAAGATATTTAAGAATTTGGGAGACAGTAATAGTCAAAGGAATAACTTCCCATGTAGTTGATTGATTGTAGTTGATTTCTAAAAAGAAATTATGATTCAGTTCTCCAGGATTGTTTGATGTAAATTAAGAAGCTCTTGTTCTTGATGCCTCCTGAGCTGATAACCAAGTAAATCTCCCTGCTTGCAGAGAATCACTGGTGTGCACCCAATGAATGGCAGTGTGCCAACAAACGTTGCATCCCAGAATCCTGGCAGTGTGATTCTGAGAACGACTGCTTGGATAACTCAGATGAAGACAGTTCCCACTGTACCACCAGGACCTGCCTGCCGGGCCAGTTTAGGTGTAGTAATGGCCGCTGCATCCCTCAGTCCTGGAAGTGTGATTATGACAATGACTGTGGAGACTATTCAGATGAGCCCATCCAGGAATGCAGTAAGTTCCTATGGGAAGGCCAGGAGCAGAGAAACAAAGAGAGGCTGTGGAGCCCCCTGCTTCAGGCCCCTGGGACTCCCCCTCTGGCATTGCAAGGCAAAATGTAGCTGTATACCGTGCTGATACCTTCTCTTGATTCAGTGGATGTATAGCCACGCAGAATATGATAAGAACTTACGTTTTGTATATATGAGCCTAATAGAATCACTGTGTTCGGGAAGGTGGGTTTTACCAACTCCTGTTTTATGAAGGAGAAAACTGAGGCTCAAGTTAAGTGAATGGTTGTATAGCTATTTAATGGCAACATAAGTGAGTGCTGTTGAGTTAGTGAGAAAACTTAGGAAACTGTTTTTCTGCTTTTGGTGAACAGATCATGGAGCCCTGGTGCCGCAGTTGTTAAAGTGACTGACTGCTAACCAAAAGTTCGGCAGTTTGAAACCACCAGCGGCTCCGAGGGAGAAAGCTGTGGCAGTTGGCTTCCATAGAGATTGACAACCTTGGAAACTATGGGGTCGCTATGAGTTGGAATCAACTTGACGGTAGTGGGTTTGGTTTGGCTTAGTGAAAAGATCAACCTAAACCAGATACATGTTGCCAGAGTCAATTTAGTTGGTGCTGTGGTAATTGTTACACTTCCTTAATGTGACAGTGGAAAAGTATCTAGTTGTGCAGTTTTGGAGCAGGGCTGAGATTTCAGTTCTGACTTTGCTGCCTCCTTCTTTTGCAGTGGGGCCTGCATATCGCTGCGACAACCATACGGATTTCAGCTGTAAAACGAACTACCGCTGCGTCCCAAAGTGGACCATGTGCAATGGTTTTGATGACTGCAGGGACAACAGTGATGAAGAAGGCTGTGGTAAGGGGGGCCCAGGGGAATGGGGGAAGTGCCTGGGACTGGGGATGCTGTAGTGTCAAGAAAACTGTAGTGTTGAGAGCCAGTGGTAGGAGATGAGAGTGGGTTTCCCATGCCCCTCTGTTCACCTCTGAAAAAGGGCCATCAGCTGATTCTTCTGATAACATGTTACATTTTTATAGCATGTTACAAGGTTATTCCAAAGGATGCTATAATTGGGGAAGAAACAAAATTATGGAAACTTGTGGAATCATTTTTGGTAATATTATAGATTGAAATATGTGGAAGAAGGGGGAGAAAAGAATTGGTATCTATCTTCAAAAAAGGAGAATTTCCAAATCAAACCATTTTTTATTGGGAATTTCCATATTCTGAATGTCTCTCTGATTTTCCATATAATTTATTGGGCAGCTATAGCTACTGTGACAACTTGGAAAGAACCTATGAACAAAAGACCAAATGACTTAATGGAATTCATCAAGATTAGGCATGTTTTCAGAGTCCTTGGGTGGTGCAAATGGTTAAGTGCTCAACTACTGTCCGAAAGGCTGGCAGTTCGAACCCACCCAGCGGCACCTAGGGAGACAGGCCTGGTGATCTGTTTTCAAAGGATCACAGCCTTGAAAACCCTATGGAGCAGTGCTACTCTGCATACACGAGGTCACCATGAGTCAGAACTGACTCGACAACAATCAACAACAACAAGGCATACAATCTAATTTGTGTGTGTGTGTGTGTATCTGTGTCCGTGTCCGTGTGTGTATGTGTGTGTGTTGGGTGTTATTTCCAATAACAGAGGTAAGGAAGATGACAGGTTATTTTAATAATAACACTGAGGAGTCTCATTGACTGAAGACACTGTGACAGAAATGTCCTATTTGCTGGTGGTATCATTTTAGCCTTCCTTACCAGGTCTTTGTTTCAAATTATAAGCCAGATGCCAACTAGGTTTTTGAACATTTTCTGTAAAAGGGAACAGATGTAATTTCAAGCAGTAGAATAGGTTCAGGTTAGATAAAAGAGGAATATTGACAGTGAACGTTGCTGGCATTTCTCTAGCAGCTTCAAAATACGGGAGCATGGTTCCCTGACTTTGTCACAAGGAAGCTGGTTTTGTGCCTTTCTTGGCCGTTGGCTAATGAAGTCTTTGCAATAAATGTGCTTTGCAGAGGAGATGACGTGCGATCCTTTGGGGGATTTCCGCTGTAATAATCACCACTGCATCCCTCTTCGCTGGAGATGCGACGGTGAAAACGACTGTGGAGATCACTCAGATGAGGAAAACTGTGGTGAGTTTTCAGGGTCCTGTTATCCTTATGGAAACCCTGGTGGGGTAGTGGTTAAGTGCTACAACTGCTAACAAAGGGGTCAGCAGTTCGAACCCCCCAGGTGCTCCTTGGAAACTCTGTGGGGCAGTTCTACTCTGTCCTATAGGATCGCTATGAGTTGGGATCGACTCGACGGCACTAGGTTTTTGGGTTTAATGGTTACCTAGGGGCAATAGTGGTTCTGTGGTAGAATTCTCACCTTCCCTGCAGGAGACTGAAGTTCAATTCTTGGCCAATGCCCTGCACGTGCAGCCATCACCCATCTGTCAGCAGAGGCTTGTGTGATGCTATGATGCTGAACAGGTTTTAGTGGACTAGGAAGAAAGGCCTAATAATCTACTTCTGAAAATCAGCCATTGAAAACCCTATGGAACACAACGGTCTGATCCACAACTGTCACTGGGATGATGTAGGATTGAGCAGTGCATGGGGTCTCCGTGACTTGATGGCAGCTACCAAAAACAACAAGGGCTAGCTAATAGGCCACATTTCAGTTCTTTACACCATGCGAAGGTGCTGACTACAAGGTTTGGGCAGGGAGGTTAAGAAAAGGAAGCCAAAGGCCTGAGTCATATCAAATTAGTTGGTCAGTCCTGAGTAATTGGATATATTTTGAAAACAACTTTAATGAGGCCCCACTGTGGTCTTATATCATTGACTTGTATGAATTTTGAAGTGACCAATATGAAATACAATCTAACTTTAGTTACCTTTACAAAGTAAGAGGTGCTCACCATTTCCCACAGGCAGCTGAAAAAATCAGGATGTTGATTATACCTGCAAATATCAATGGATGTTTTATTGTTTATAAAGATTTATGTTGAATTCCGTAAGAGGTTACCTAGAGTTTCATGAAATAAGGAATTATAATCATAAGATTAAGTCACCTTTGGACTTTATAGACTTGAAGTAGGTTTGTTTTTGGAGGATGGACAATCTGCCCAAGTGGACCTCTGGAATGTGGGACAAAGGAGGGCTTTGGGTACTGAGGCCACTTTAGTCTGTTTCTTGTGTGTGAGTCCTGATGCCCACTGATGGCCACATGACTTTCTTTTTCAGTCCCCCGGGAGTGCACAGAGAGTGAGTTTCGATGTGACAATCAGCGCTGCATTCCTTCTCGATGGATTTGTGACCATGACAATGACTGTGGGGACAACTCAGATGAGCGAGACTGTGGTAACTGCAGGATTTTTTTAAGAGGGCCACCACTAAGTCTTCTACTAGAGCCAGGATATGTGAAAGAAGTAGAGACTTCAAATTAGTGTTTATAAGGTTTTATAGAGTGAAATGATTTTTGTGTAATTCATGTAACATATAAACTTTAGCCTAACACAATACTTTCTACTCTGTATTTTCCATGCTTCAGTCTTATAGTAGTCTAGATCAATGATAACATGTGGAAATTGCAAAGAATTTAAAATATTCTATTTTAATTTGAATGTCAGGTTAACTTTAATCTTCATTAGCCTTGTAAACAAAAACATTGGTCTTCCTACTATTCTACAGGATACAGCCTAAGGAATATATGACTCTAGCTCCTGGTGTAGAGGTCAGAATGCTGCAATAGGAATTTTAAAACTTGCATAATTTTTATAGCCCTTCACCGATCAAGTGTTCAGTGTGAGAAAATGCATTGCGGTTTGAGAATTCTGATTTATGAGGAAAAGCCTAAAAGCTGGGGATTATTTAACAGAGGGGCAAAGGTCCTTCCAGCTCCATATCTTGAATGGAGAAGGGATGAGTTTTGAAAGTTTATTCCTTTGTTAACCACAAATTTTGGGAATGGCAATCTTTTCTCTTCAGAACTGAAGACCTGCCATCCTGGATATTTTCAGTGTGGGAGTGGACATTGTGTTCCTGAACAAATGAAATGTGACGGAATTGCTGACTGTCTCGATGTCTCTGATGAAGCCACTTGTCGTAAGTCTCTAGATACCTGTGGTAATGTTGACTCAAAATGTATGAATATGGAAGTTCAGACCCCACCTCTTCCATCAGCCACCACTTCTTAGATTAGAAGGCCATTGAGATTTTTTATTCTGCTTCCACTGATAATATCACTTTACCTAGGGTCCAAGTTTCCATATCTATATATTACACAGGAGCCATTCAAGTGCATTTCTCTAACAGTATTTCCAGTAGAGAATGTGTTAAGTAATCTGTGCTAATGACAGTATTTATATATTATGACCTACTATACAAATCAGTGTATAAAAACATTGCAGGTAGGAAA
Organism: Elephas maximus indicus; assembly: GCF_024166365.1. Lineage (NCBI taxonomy): Eukaryota > Metazoa > Chordata > Mammalia > Proboscidea > Elephantidae > Elephas > Elephas maximus. The sequence continues at coordinate 67,352,851 of NC_064824.1, read as the reverse complement.
AGAATACTTGAGCAATGAATGAACTAGTATAAAGAATTTGAGTGTTAGAACATACTGAATTTATAATATTCAAGAGTATCTGAATTGCATGATGTAATATAAAATGTCATTAGAAGTATAAAGCCAGTGTGATCATTCACATTTTAGCCTTCATGAATCGGTGAATAAATATTAATTGTTAGGATGATCTGTGATGGCTATTATTAATGATGTTACTGCCATGTCATAAGTTTCAAAGAGACTAGATAAATGTGTGTTGGATAAAGCCAGTCCTGACACGGTGGAGGAGTTAAACTCACCTGTGGAGAAAAAAGTCCAGTGCTACCCACCAGATGATTGATTCATGTCATTGAAATTGTGATGCTTGTGAAACCCAACTGGGCTTAGATAACTGTCCTTAAGAAATAACCCATCAGAAGCCCAGACAGTTTAAGGCCACAGTACATCTGGTGAATAAAGAAAAGCAGGCTATAGTGGGAAGAGCTAATGGAAAAAATAACACGATGGCTTTTCAAAACTAGTAAGTTTTTCTAATAATTTGAATGTCTCCTCCCTATTGACAGCTACCCGCTTTCCCAATGGTGCATACTGTCCAGCTACTATGTTCGAATGTAAAAACCATGTTTGTACCCAGCTAATTTGGAAATGTGATGGTGAAGATGACTGTGGCGATGGTTCCGATGAAGAACTTCACCTGTGCAGTAAGAGGGAGAAAAATGGAGTGTGTGAGAATGGTGTTGTCTGGCAAAATCTCAGTGTTACATGCAGCATGTGGTATAGTTATTGTACAGTTTCTGAGGAGTGTGACACATGATCAGCACTGGTGTGATTTCACTCGGCCTTCCTGCCAAGTAATATGAGAAAGTTTGGCAAACGTCCATGGTTTTGAATATTTCATGGCATTAGAAAGTAATTTCTTTAAAAGAAACCTTACTTCGAAGCACAATAAATAGACCTGCTGTGATTGAAGTCTGAGTGTGGGGGGCCCACTCACTTGCTGCATCCTACTTTTGGTGCCCATTGAGGCACCTCCTCCTAGTTAATCTGTAAAGTTACTTGCCTTTAACATCATGATTCAAGATCACCTAATTCCCTCGTGTCGTGTGAGGCACATGTACGCTTTTTTTTTTTTTAACTGGTGAATCTCAATTGGGGCACACATCAGAGTCACCCCGGGGAAGGAGGGTTGAAAAATCACATGTCCTGGCCTCACCCTAAGCCTATACCTAATGAACCAGGATTTCCAAGGATAGGGCCTGGGCATATCTAGTTTTTAAAAAAACTCCTTAGCTGATTTAGTTTAGTCTCCTGGTTGAAAATAGAATGAATTTGTTTGCTAGAACAGTGGCTTTCAAAAGTAGAGTCCCTGGACTAGGGATACCAGGATCTGCTGGGCACTTGTTACAAATATAAATTGGTGGACCCCACTCCAGACCTGCCGAATCAGAATCTCTGGTGGTGGGGCCCAGCTGTCTGTGCATTAACAAGCCCTTTGACTAATTCTGGTACAAGCTAAAGTTTAAGAATTTTGTGTAAGTAAAAGCCCTCAGTGCAGGACAGGATGCCCCAGCAGTATTTCTGCCAGAACTGAGTTCCCAGTCTGACTCTGCTGCTATTTGCTTCTGAAGTTCACATCATCTCTTCCTTCTCCTTTCCTAGATTTATCACTAATTTTTAGTCAGAGATTGGACTCTTTCCTTACAACATTTTTCTTCCTACCTCTTTACTTGTTAGAAACTGTGTTTTGTTTTTAACTTGCTGAATCTTGAAAAATATTTTAGGCATATATAACATTCTGTGAAGGAATCCTTTTGAAGTTGCTTCCAAGTTGTTGCCCATCGCGGGTGAAATAAAACTTGGGTGAAGCAGGAACATCACCTCATTAAACAATGGCCAACACTGTTTTATAATGTTGCACTTGCCTTTCATAGTAAATAATTCTTGCAATACTTTTACTTATAATACTTCTAAGAACAAGCTCTTGGATCTGACTTTTTTCTCCAAGTAACCTGATTACAAATCTATCCTTTTGATCCTTGGGTGTAGTGCAAAGGCAAAAGGAAAATCGAACAGGGCCCAAGTTCTTCATGTATAAGAACACACATGTATGTTTACTTTACCAAATTCCCAGTACATGCATAAGGGACCTTGTCCCCTGTACCTGGCTTCTACCAACAGCTAGAGGTCTAACTCTGAGAGTTCGATAAATGTAAGAGGTGAGGGGGAAGGAAAGCCCACCATAACACAAAACTTTAAGGGAAAGACTTCATACTTTAGAGATTCAATGACTACAGTTAGAGGGACCAAACAGTAGCCTCCTGGCCATTCAGATAAAATCCCATGTACGGATATCCTGCTGGCTTCTCTACCCTAATGGCCACCTGTGTCCTCTTCACTCTGTTCTGCAGCCACAGGGACCTTTGTTCAAGTTCAATACCTGCCATGCTCCTTCCTAACTCAGAACCTGCCCATAGGCAACCTCTCTGACCACCCTCCCACCCCAATCTATACCAGATTTCCTCAGTAGATGCTTTCATAGCACATCTCCTCTGTGGTTCTTATCTCAGTTATAATTGAATGGTTAATCTGTAGTATCTTTTTTCTGCTAGAATGAAATTCCATGAGGACAGGGACTGTGTCTTTCTTGTGCCCCGTTGTACCTTGTGCCTAGCACAGTGTCATAGTGTGTAACAGCTACTCAAGATGAATTTGTTGATTGATTGATTCAATGAATGAATGAATGAATAAAATAAACATGTTGGTACGGGAGCCTTTCAGATATTGACACTCATGTTCTACACTTAACTTGTTATTTCATTTTTCTATCTTTCCTTTCAGTTAATGTTCCCTGTGACTCACCATCCCGTTTCCGTTGTGACAACAATCGATGTATTTACAGACACAAGCTGTGCAACCATGTGGATGACTGTGGAGATGGAACTGATGAGAGGGAGGAGCAGTGTAAGCAAAAATCAAAAGGGAGAAGATAAAGCTAAGGGCCCCAAATTGTCTGCAGTACACAAAATGTACCTTTTGGATTTCAGTTATTTCTATGGAGAAGTTGGACCTATGGCTACAGATCTCTGTGTGCTGATAGAAATTTGTTTACAAGACCATATAAGCACATGAATTTCTCAGATGCAACCCCACCACTGCCCACTTATATCTGTCTCATTTGAGCCCCTTCGTTTTTTAGTCTTTGTTTAAACATTGAAAAAGCAAACATGAGATATTGGTATGACTTTTCTTCTTGGATTCATTGCTACTTCACAAATTAGCGGTTTACTTATTTTCAAAAATGCACTTGGGCAGTCTCCGACCTAATTGCCAATCTAAGGATGTCAATGACACCATTCCTTCTCAGCACCCAACTGAAAAGATCGTGTCCGATAAGGCAGCACTGGTGTTAACAGAGCTTACCCAATATCCTTCTTTCAGATGAAAATGCATTTGAAATCTATCTAGTTTAAGGTAGAAATTTCAAACTGGCTGCATTTAATATTTTAGATACCAAAAAATTTGTGAATTTTCTTTACTTTTGGAATGTCTTAAAATCTATCCATTGAAGGAGAGAACTGATCGATATTTTAGGCAATTTAATATACCTGCAGAAAAGCCAGTAAAGAAACTTATTTGCCAGGTTGCAATTGCTTTTCTTTTTTCCTCAAATGGTATTATCTGGGAACCTTTACAGAAATGTCCAATTTTTCCATTTTATGTTCCTTGTATTGTGCGGCCTTAGGATTCTGTACCTTGACTCACTACCAGCTTCCATTCGAGTGGGGGCTGTGTGTCAATGAGGACTTTGACTCCATTGCAACATTTGTACCTATTTATTTTATTTTTTGGCAGAGAGGAACCTGTGGCTAAAAGATTGTTGCAGTGTTTATTCGAGGCACAACACAAAAGGATGTAAAACTGGAAATAAAGCTTTTTTTTTTTTTTTTTAACTGGAGTACCTCTCCCTTTTGCCCACTAATATTGCATTTTTTTTTTGTGGACCAAGACATTTGTGGGATTTGGTCAAAGCAGAGAGTGGAAAAGGGAAGCAGAAAGCTTTTATTCTTCCCATAGCTCTTGAATCTGTTTTGTTTCTTCGCCCTGATGCACCCGTGTTTCGACTGATTGTCAATTATATTCAAGCTATCTAGAAAAATACATAGGCAGTCGTTTTACACAACTGAGATGTTTTACTGGGTCTTTGCCACTCAAAACCTTTTTAAAATTAAGAATTATTATCTAGAAGCGGTTGGTTTTTCCCATATTGCAAATTTCTAGACTTTATATTCTTTCTTTTCTGCTTATAAATCAACCAGTTCTTAGCTGAGCTTATCTCATTCTTATCTGCCTTGCCAAACTCAGGGAATGGCACCCAGTGCACATTACTAACATTCTATTTTCTAACCTCTTTTCTCTAGATCTACAAGTTCAGTAAACACGTGGTCTGTCTTCCAATTTTTCAGAGGTGACAGCTTTATGAAATGCTTTGTCATCGCATAACATGCATCTCCATCCTTCTTACCTCCAATATCACTTTCCTCATCGCTTGCCTCTCAGTTGTTAAGCCACTGGCAAATATTGTATGCTTTTATTATGGAACTATGCTACTTCTGTTCCCATTCTTTTTTTTATTCAGGGTAATGAATGCTAGCTGCTGCAACCAAAAAATTTCAAATCTTAGCAGCATAACATAATGAAGACTTAGTCTGGCTCATAAAGGCCAGTGTAGGTTGCACAGCCCTCCTCTATCTTGTAACTATGCCATCTGGAATATATATTTCTAAGGTTGCCATAGCAGGGTAAGAGGCATATGGGCTTTTATTGCTTAGTATAGAAGTGGCACAGTCAATTGGCCAGAACTAGTCTCATGATCCCAAACTAACTGCAAAGGATACTGGGAAATGTAGGGAGGCAGGGGTTGATCCGGTGAACAATACTTGTTTCTGCCACTGGGGGAGGCATCTTGTTTCACAGAAGAAAAACTTCTGACTTTAATTTGTCCTTAAATTATAGGTAGGGCTCCGACTCCTAGACCTTGTACAGAAGATGAATTTAAGTGTGGCAGTGGACACTGCATCCCACAGAACTATGTATGTGATAATGTCGATGACTGTGGTGACCATTTTGATGAAATGGGTTGCAGTAAGTAAATACTCATTTTTATATGTCATTGTAGTAACTCATGTTTACCTAATTCAAGTGTGCAATAACAATAAAGGAGATGATAACCACGCAATTATCTCCGAACTTCATCAGCCTATCGCTGTTTGAGTTTGCTCCAGCTCATGGTGATCCCATGTGTGTCAAAGCAGAACTGTGCTCCCTAAGATTTTTAGTGACTGATTTTTCAGAAGTAAATCACCAGGCCTTTCTTCCTAGGTGCCTCTGGGTGAACTCAAACCTCCAACCTCCACTACCCAGGGATTTCATTCACACTGTAGCTACCTGTTAAGGAGTACTTAGTCTATATACCCTCTCCTCACTTATCGACATGGTTAGGCTTCAAAGACCAGGTTGTTATATAAAATCAGGATTATGCAAAGGTAGAGGATGGCCACATCAGATCACAAAGTGGAGGATGACTACATCATATAACTTCCAAGTTACATCATTATATAACTTCCAAGTTACATCATTACACAACTGCCAAACCACTGGGAATCATGGCCCAGCCAAGATGACACATAACCTTGACCGTCAAAGTCAGCATTACTCTTGCCTTGCACCTTGGCATTCTTTATTGCCAGACATATGCTGTTAATGTCCAAAATAGCCGGAGAGTAGATTTTTCATAAAATTGTCATAAATGTGAAATGTCAGATGATGAGATAGTTGTTAAGTGAGAAGGTGTACTAGACCCTGGGCTAAACACTCTACATTGGTTATTTCATTTCATTAATCAGTCCTATGAGTCAGGTATAATTACCCCTTAGCACCCTCTTAAAGGTTATGTAAATTGCCCTAGACCTCCTAACCTTAATTGGTGAAGTCAGGATATGAACTCTGCTTTACCTGTATCCAGAGCACATCCTCATACTAGTTCATTAGATGCTTCTAAGCACCTTGTAGCCAAATATTTTCCTTATTACTCTGTGCATTTTTTCATCTTATGCTAATACATGCGGTACCTTTGGCATGTGGCTTTAGATGTCAATCAGGGGTAGATGATAAAGATAGGAATGCTGTAGGGAACCCTGGAAGGAACATTTATTTTTATTTAAGTAGAGGTTAGGCTTTGTGTAGGGAAAGGGTGATGAACACAACTGAAAGATAGTTCTGTATCAGTATTGTGGTGGAAAGGTTGGAATGACATGCTAATAATTCACACCTTTATAGTCCTAGATAGCTTATGAAGTACTTTTACATACGCTATCTAATTTGCTCTACTAGGTAGCTGTTTATATTTCCATTTTATAAAACCAAGCTCTGAGAGCATAAGGAAGTTGGTTGTGGTCACACAGCATTGGCGTTTTCGACGTAATGAAGTGACTTAATGAAATATTTAAAAAGCACGAACATGGGGGGAATTCACAAAGCTGGATGGCAGATTCTAGTTCTGATGTCCAGAGACTGATATGAACTGTTCCAGGAGTTTGGGTCAAATGTTGCTTTCCTTTTTAGTTGTCTGTGTCAGTTAAAAGGCTTAAAAAGCGTTTACGTAAAGAAAGTAAGAAGCACAGACATGACTTCGGGTATGCGGGCAGCATCGTTTTTCAGATGCTAAGTGGATATATCGTGTGGAATTCAGTCTTACTGCTGTGGCAGATATTTTGGCTGAGGCATAAAATCCTTCTTTAAAATACCAGCTGTAACGTATTTGCCATTTTTTAACTTTCCTTTCTCTTCCTTTTCCTCCTCCTTCCCCCTTTCCTCATCCTCTTCCTCCCTCCTCTTCCTCTCCCACTTCCTCACTGAGGCACTTGAAACCTATGTCTGATTTTTAGAAAATATTTAAAAACCTGAAAGACATTACTATTTCTAACATTAGGGAGCTCTAAAAGAAAGAAGTTAACTTCAGGTTGCAAATATTATTGATGTGATTATAAAGATAGACTGGATTGCTATTTCTCTGTCTAGTAGTTCTTATTCCTTCTTCATAAAATGGAAAATAGAATGATTTTATATGTCTAGATCTGGGGAAACTAGTTTTTATGTGGATTAAAATGGTCTAATGAAATGCAAATAAATGCAAAAAGTTATCAAATTTGAAGAAGACCCGCACAGTTTTACATGGTTTCAGCTCTTGTTTAAGGACTTCTTGCTTTATGAGACTATGACCCATTCTAGGGAGCATTTTGTCTGCTGGGACCCCTCTTTACATTATAGATTTTAGAGCTGGAGGAGATTACAGAGTTTGTTTATACACAGTGAGACACAGAAAGGTTATGTATCTGACTCAAAAAACCAAAACCAAACCCATTGCTATCGAGTCAATTTCAACTCACAGCGACCCATAGGATTTCCAAGGAGTGGCTGGTGATTCAAGCTGCTGATATTTTAAGTTAGCAGCTGAACTCTTAACCACTACGCCACCAGGATTTCCATCTGACTCGAGGTTACCCAAATTAATAAAAATTGATCACATTTATTTAGCAGTGTAGAGTGGTCACAACCAACCTTACAGAACAACAAATCAGACAACCTAGTTGGACTGGAGAAATTCCTAGGAAGACACAAAACACTGAGACTTATTCAAGAAGAATAGACTTGTTAAGCAATATGTAGTTGTTAAGAACTCAGACTAGAATTTTATTATAAGGCTTACATGTATACATTTGATATACATATCAACTCCAAGGACAGCGTTCTATTCAATGTCACTGAGCTTTATTTTGTGGTCATTTTTCTTTTTTTGAAACTTTTTTAGTCTATTGAAACCATATATGCAGAATGCCTCTCCATGTATGCCTATTTATGGTTCTAATAACAGTTTATGACTATTTGCATTTACTGCATCCTGGCCAGCTTGGAGATATAGATACAGTTGGTCAGTGTTTCCAAACTGTATACCTCTTATAACTATAATTTCCTCCTATTTGTAACTTTACTTAACCAGTTATCAGTGTTCTTTATGTAGCTCTTAAAAGTATACAGAGGAAAAAAAAAAAAGTATACAGAGGAATAGTAAAGACTGCATGATTTTACATTCAGAGAAAACTGGTTTGAATCCTTGCTGTGCCATATTCTAGCTGTGTAATCTTGGGCCAAATATTTAACTTCTCTTACTCTTAGTATCCTTATCTATAAATACGTAATTACTTCACAATTTTGTTGCAAGATTAAATAGTTAAACAGTACAGTGTCTGACACATAACAGGTACTCAGGAAGTGGAAACGATAGTCATTGTGGTTAGTAAATATTATCCAAGGTAGTAGAACCGGTAATGACAGTTGCAATAAGTTACTGTGTGCTCATTTCTGCATAGTCCTAGAGCCCAGAATTGGATTCTCTGTGGATGAGCCTGACAGTGCTGAGTATAATGGAAAGATTGCCTCAAGGATCTAACAGGCCATTAGCAGAAATGACAATCTAGAGGCTCCCTACCCTGTACAAAGGCTTATTCAGAGGTCTCATATCAAAATATCCTATAATAGGCAGGCCAGAGAATAGTTAGTGATGGGTTGGTGTTCCCCCTGATGTACCACTTGACTGCTCATTTGTGAGTGATCTAGTTTATACCTTTCATTTGTAATGCTGGGATTTTGTTTTTCAGATCTAGGAGAACAAAGATCATGTGCTGAAAATCTGTGTCAACATAATTGTACCCAATTAAGTGAAGGAGGATTTATCTGCACTTGTAGGCCTGGGTACAAAGCCAGTACTTTGAACAGAAACTTATGTCAAGGTAGAGTATATTTCCTTCAGTTCTTATTAGGAGAGCCTTGTACAGTATACATTCATCACTCATTCCCTTTTATTAAATCACCGTTTATTTCCCTTAATGATTCCCCCCCTCCCCACCCACCGTATACATACACGTGCTGTCTTACCAGTGCCTAGCAAAGTGCATGGCCAGTAAATGTGGAATTGATATGAATTATTAAGGCATTGGTGAGATGGCTGCTAAAGTATCAACATGTGAGCTAATTTAAAAGAAAAATAAACACGTCTTACTTTCTAAGTCAAACAGCATGTATTTATTATATAGCTACTTATGCCAGACAAATTAGTTCTAAAGTATGGACTCGGAAGGTAACTTACTAAGATGGTAAGTGATGAGTATGATTTTAGTTTTCTTTTAATTTACTGTTTTTAACTCATGATGTGTCATATTCAGATGGTTGTAAAATTTCTTTTGGGAGCTGAAGCTTTTTAAGAACTCAATTGAAAATCCAAATCAGTGATTCCCATGCCTGAGCAAAAGGGAAGTGATGTCAAGCAATAACAACAAAATGACAGCTACTTTACTACAGGGGAAATTTTTGCTCACTATGGAGCAGATTCAAGCTGCTTACCAGCTTTGGAACTTTGGGCTTAATAATAGTCTATACTTCATAGAGGATTTTTGGAAGATTAAATGAAAAAAGCATGTGAAACACTGTCTAAAACTTAGTAAGTATTCCAGCTATGTTGGATATTGTTGCTCATTTTCATCTGTACTCTTCGTAGTCCTCTTCGTGAATATGAATTTAAACAGAAGCAGAGTCTGTAAGCAATGGGTGGGAGCAAATATTGCATGTTTTTTTTTTTTCCCTCAGACATCAATGAATGTGAGCAATTTGGGACTTGTGCCCAGGACTGCCATAACACCAAAGGAAGTTATGAATGTGCCTGTGTGGAGGGATTCAAGTCTATGGGTGACCCCTATGGAAAACGATGTGCAGCTGATGGTAGGGTGGTTTCATATTGGGATTAATTGACTTTTGGGGGAATAAATACTAATGAGTAATGAAATTGCAGAATATAAACGTCAGTCCCTAAGAGCCTTGTTTTTAACTCACTAGCTACTTCTTTCCCAATACCCATCCAGTCTCTTCTCCTCTTGCATCACCTGCTAGCTTAAAACCATCACTACGATCCCACAACAAGTATGTAAGATTTAAAATGATAAGAGTCTGGTGTTACTGGTTATTATGGGTTTAGCCCCTTGCCCAACCTTGATAAAGATTTCAAAAAGTGGACAAGATGTCAGCCTCTAAAAGGCTCCAGTGACAACAAAGGTTGCATGTGTAATGATTATCAGCAGAAGGAAATTAATGAAGCCATCTAGCTCCCACCTGCATGGAGATCAAGATTCAAGGTCCTGTAATTCAAGACGTGTCACAAAAACAGTCATATTGAATTGGGACAAATCAAGGATGCTCTGTTGGCAGATTCCCCCCGACCCTGGTTTTTTTTTTTTTTTTTTTTTATTGTTGTTGTTCATGAACTTCTGATCACAGACAGACTGGAGTCAATCGTTCTATATTTTAACCTAATTCCAGTATCTGAGAATCAAACCTGATATAAAGCAGTAATCAGTACTAGATAGAAATGACAAGAGGAAGCATAAGTATAATATTTCCAGAGGTCTGATCTAAATTGGAAAACCCTACTTAGGGGTATAGACCTTATAGATTTGGAGTTTGTGCTAGAGTAAAGGACTTGATAAGGAAAGAGCAGGTTTGTTTTGCAAATTAAGGGTACAATGGCTAAAATGGTTGTTCGATTTCTTCATACAAATAGGGTTCTTAAAGCAAATATTTGACTAGCATGCTTAAATATTTTACCCTCCAAACATTTCTGAAACTAATAAAAACTAGGGTAAAGGCATTTGAACAGTTGTTCGGGTAATTAAGCAGCAAATTAGAAATGTTTAAATCTTTGAATGGAGGACATGACTGAAATAAATTAGAATATTTGAGATAGAGGGAATATGTAAAATGAACTATTAAAATTTACTTAAATTGGAGTCGATTGATATTATTCAAGTAAATTAAAAGCAAAATTCCAAACTGTGCATCTTGGGATGAGTCACCAATGAAATAGCTGCTTTAGGGAAAAATCAAGAATAAGCTTTTTTTTTTTTTTTCATTAGCTAGGAGCTAAATTGGGTCATAGAGCTGATCACCTGCTAAAAAACCTGTCAGTAAAAAGTAAGAAATGAGAACTTTCTGGTAGCTTTTTAGTAGAGCTCCTAACACTATTTCTTCTGTGAGATGGAATGTCTAAATCTTGTCTGTTTAATGGTAGTGAAGAAAGAAATCAAATCAGTGAAAATATAGATTATATAGGGGTTAGGAAGTGGGGAAAAATTCCTTTTCCATCTTGCCTTGCTCTAAACCTCCTCCTTAATAAAGAACTAAAGAATTGATAATACACCTAACAATATGTTAGCTTTCCACCTGAAATAGAGATAAAAATGTCCATGGTCATTGATTTTGCAACCCAGCTGGGTAGTCAGCTCAACTGATTAGCAGGGATAGTCAGATTCCTTTAAAAACCTATGTTTTTAAAGCAAGGGTTTGTGGATGGATACCTGATATGCATTGTAAATCTTACTGTATATAAAAAGGTTGATGTGGAATTCAGAAAGATAAAGCAGCTTTTCATTTTTTTACAGGTAATCCTCCTTTGTTACTACTGCCTGACAACATCAGAATTCGAAAATATAACCTTTCATCTGAGAAGTTCTCAGATTATCTCGACAACGAGGAGCATATTCAAGCTATTGACTATGATTGGGATCCCGAGGGCATAGGCCTCAGTGAGTATAAACTTTGGCATCTGTCGTTGGTATTCGCTGAATTAATTAAATTTTTAGGTGTTGAATTTTGGGGATAGATGAATTCTGTTGCATGACTGGAAGAGGAAGCTCTATCTATCCTGCTTGCACCTGACACCTTTTGGCCTTCGATACCAGCTAACCTTTCTTGACTTCTTGCCAAACCTTCTCTCCCATCTCTGGGGATTATCCTTACAATACCACCTCACATCTCCATGTACTTCAATGTTTGCTTATATAGATGCTGTTTTTCCCTACCATTGTACACTTGTAAAATTCCTACTCCAGCTCAGCTCAAATGTTACCTGCTGTCATTCCTTCTGGCAGAGTTCTGTGATTACTCACACATACGCCTGTTGTATTTTATATTCACTCTTCCTAAAGCATGTGTTATATTGGGTTATAACTACATGTGCACATAGTTTTCTTCCCATTTGCTCTTTGGATGCAGAGATTGAATCTAACTTATCTCTATGTGCCTAGCACCTTGCCCGGCATCTAGGATAGTGTACAGGGTGGGTGCTCTAGAAATTTAGTTGGATGAGTGAAAAAATGGATGACTCCTATTGTGGAGTCTCTCATGGCTCTGCAAGGTGTAGGGGTGATGATCTATGGAGCCGGAGTTAAAAAAAAAAAAAAAAAAAACGCCTTCTATGTCGGTTAAACTCATCTACTAGCTTTATGACCTTAAACAATTCTATAGCTCTCATTTTTTTAAATCTATAAAGTAAATGTAGTAATGTGGTTCTGCTGGCCTACCTTTGAGGTTGCTTTGAAGATTGAATATGATAACAGATGTGAAAATGCTTTGCAAACTGTCACGAACTATACCAAATGTAAGATTTATTATTGTTATATTTTTAACTTCACTATGCAATACAACAAGCTTTTTAAGAATGGTGTTTACCTAGAAAACCAGCAGGTTCTCAGCATATACCTTAAATAGCCTTCTACTATCCTTTCGTCTGTAAATAAATTGGACTTCTCATTTACGTGGCTCTTTCATGGCTCTCCACAGCTTGGCCCTTGTTTATGTATATATTCAGCTCAAACTAGAGCTTGAAACTAGCATATGATCCTAATGAGAGTGAATAGGCTCTTGGCTGAAATATATTTTAATGAATTACCCTCAAATTGAAGCAGTTAAGTAAATATCAGTAAGTTATCAGTTGAAGCATTTATAGCATAAAAGGATTTTATCATATCAGTGTAATTGAATTATTTGTAATTTAAGGAACTGTACTTTTTTTAAAAATGTGGAGCTGTCAATAATGAACAGTACTCACCTGTTCCTCCCTTAGCAGATATTCTTAGTATGAAACTGACCCATGTGTCTTGCCTCTGCAGGTGTCGTGTATTACTCCGTGCTAGGGGAGGGCTCTAATTTCGGTTCTATCAAATGTGCCTATATCCCCAACTTTGAATCCGGTAGCAATAATCCTGTGCAGGCAGTTGACCTGAACCTGAAATACATAGTGCAGCCAGATGGATTGGCAGTGGACTGGGTTGGAAGGTAAATTTGCCACTCTCTTGCCTATTTGTGTTTTCCTTGCCAGAGCTCCCTGCTGCTGTCCGTGTTACAGCTGGGTCCAGATGTGCATACATGCAGCCCCTGGTGCAGCTGAGTGATGCCCAGGCTGGCTCTAGCTCCAGCAACCAGCTCTGTTTACTCCAGTGTGTCGTATAAACATTATCATTTCCTATATTGTATGTGTGCCATGGAAAAGTTTGAGAAATCACCAAAGTCAAGATTCTATAGTCTATCTAGGAGAGCATTCTTACAGAGTTCTGGATTCCAAAATCAGTTTTCACTATGGTGTTGTTGTTAGGTGCCGTCGAGTCGGTTCCAACTCATAGCGACTCTATGCACAACAGAACGAAACACTGCCTGGTCCTGTGCCATCCTTACAATCATTGTTATGCTTGAGCTCATTGTTGCAGCCACTGTGTCAATCCACCTCGTTGAGGGTCTTCCTCTTTTCCGCTGATCCTGTACTCTACCAAGCACGATGTCCTTCTCCAGGGACTGATCCCTCCTGACAACATGTCCAAAGTATGTAAGACACAGTCTCGCCATCCTTGCCTCTAAGGAGCATTCTGGCCGCACTTCTTCCAAGACAGATTTGTTTGTTCTTTTGGCAGTCCATGGTGTGTTCAATATTCTTCGCCAACACCACAATTCAAAGACGTCAGCTCTTCTTCTGTCTTCCTTATTCATTGTCCAGCTTTCAGATGCATATGATGCGATTGAAAATACCATGGCTTGGGTCAGGTTCACCTTAGTCTTCAGGGTGACATCTTTGCTCTTTAACACTTTGAAAAGGTCCTTTGCAGCAGATTTGCCCAAGGCAATGCGTCTTTTGATTTCTTGACTGCTGCTTCCATGGCTGTTGATTGTGGATCCAAGTAAAATGAAATCTTTGACAACTTCAATCTTTTCTCCGTTTATCATAATGCTGTTCATTGGTCCAGCTGTGAGGATTTTTGTTTTCTTTATGTTGAGGTGTAATCCATACTGAAGGCTGTGGTCTTTGATCTTCATTAGTAAGTGCTTCAAGTCCTCTTTGCTTTCAGCAAGCAAGGTTGTGTCATCTGCATAACGCAGGTTATTAATGAGTCTTCCTCCAATCCTGATGCTCCGTTCTTCTTCATAGAGTCCAGCTTCTCGGATTATTTGTTCAGCATACAGATTGAATGGGTATGGTGAAAGAATACAACCCTGACACACACTTTTCCTGACTTTAAACCAATCAGTATCCCCTTGTTCTGTCCGAACAAAGGCCTCTTGATCTATGTACAGGTTCCTCATGAGCACAATTAAGTGTTCTGGAATTCCCATTCTTCACAGTGTTATCCATAGTTTGTTGTGATCACACAGTCGAATGCCTTTGCATAGTCAATAAAACACAGGTAAACATCCTTCTGGTATTCTCTGCTTTCAGCTAGGATCCATCTGACATCAGCAATGATATCCCTGGTTCCACGTCCTCTTCTGAAACCAGCCTGAATTTCTGGCAGATCCCTGTCAATATACTGCTGCAGCCGTTTTTGAATGATCTTCAGCAAAATTTTGCTTGGGTGTGATATTAACGATATTTTTCTATAATTTCCACATTTGGTTGGATCAACTTTCTTGGGAATAGGCCTAAATATGGATCTCTTCCAGTCAGTTGGCCAGGAAGCTGTCTTCCATATTTCTTGGCATAGACGAGTGAGCACCTCCAGTTCCGCATTTGTTTGTTGAAACATCCCAATTGATATTCCATCAATTCCTGGAGCCTTCTTTTTCACCAATGCCTTCAGAGCAGCTTGGACTTCTTCCTTCAGTACCATTGGTTCCTGATTATATGCCACCTCTTGAAATGGTTGAATATCGACTAATTGTTTTTGGTATAATGACCCTGTGTATTCCTTCCATCTTCTTTTGATGCTTCCTGCGTCGTATAATATTTTCCCCATAGAATCCTTCACTATTGCAACTCGAGGCTTGAATTTTTTCTTCAGTTCTTTCAGCTTGAAAAACGCCGAGCGTGTTCTTCCCTTTTGGTTTTCCATTTCCAGCTCTTTGCACGTGCCATTATAATACTTTGTCTTCTCGAGACGCCCTTTGAAATCTTCTGTTCAGTTCTTTTACTTCATCAATTCTTTTTGCTTTAGCTGCTCGACACTCAAGAACAAGTTTCAGAGTCTCCTCTGACATCCATCTTGGTCTTTTCTTTCTTTCCTGTCGTTTCAGTGACCTCTTGCTTTCTTCATGGATGATGTCCTTGATGTCATTCCACAACTCGTCTGGTCTTTGGTGACTAGTGTTCAATGCGTCAAATCTATTCTTGAGATGGTCTCTAAATTCAGATGGGATAGACTGAAGGTCACTATGGTAGCATAGTTTATTAGATGAAGAAATGAGACACAATTCTCAACGAAGCAGTTGAGATGGAATATTTCTCTATATGGTAGTTATTTTGGAAATGATTAATGCACATCTTGTGTTTTAATCAGGCTTTGTAGACTGAACTGATTGGAAATTCGACCTTCCTATTTAATCTTTGGATTTGAGTTAACAGAGATGTGGGTTCCTGCACTTTACAAACTTCTAGAATCCCAGGGATCACAGCCATACATTTGGATGACCCTTAAGTAGGAACCTTAAATAGTATCATCATCAGGTAGATGCATGACATGGCAAACTGATGTGGAGAGGTTATTAAGCTTCTTCTTCAAGGAGGAGACTTGTAGTGAAGTGACATTTGTAGGGATGTGATTAAGTTAGAATCAGAGCTCAAGCATTCATAGAAACCCCTGTGCTCTTGAAAATGAACGAATAATAGAAAAATGTTTGAGAGGGAAAGTTCAGGGACTCACTGCCCTCCTGGAGAATGAAGAGTCATTTGCAATATAAATTAATTTTCACCTTTTCACAAACTTGTCTAGTGTTTCTGAAAGATTTGAGCATCTCTGAAGAAGTTAATTACATCCCCACTGTGCCTTTAGGTCAAAAGGAGGCTCATTTCAGTGTCTTCAGACAGGAAATAAAGCTTCAGAGAATTGTTATTAGAGTCAGGAAGTTGAAATGCTCAGCTTTAACGCTTCCTTCTGAAAGCCAGCCAAGCAATGGCAGGTCTATCTTCTTGTTTGAAGTTTTACCTCATTCTCATCCTGAATGAATTATTGAATAAAGAAACTTCTGGAATTTTTTTTGTTTGTAAATACTGAGACCTGCAGCTTTAAGGTGTGTAAATAAGAATAGGATGGCCTTGCTGAGATTGTCTTTTAGAAAGACTATTTCCACTGATTCTTGGAGCTGATTCCAGATTCCTGATTGGTATGGCTCTTTGTTAAGGAGGAAACAGACTTATGGGAGCAATCAGAATTAAAGCGCCAGCCCATAGGTGTCTTAATGACTTCTCCCTGGAAGCATATGCCTCGTAATAATACTGATGTGAGTCCTGACTGCTTATTCAGCAGCTTTGGCTGATAAGGCTGAAGCCCCCTCCATCCCTCACTCTTCCACGTGTAACCTTCCACAGATGCCCCCTTGGCTGAAGAGATTGGGGCATTCCTGAGAGAGGGGCACTGTGTCAGATCACGGGTATCCTAGTAGCTGTCTTGTCGGTTAGAATTTTCAACCTAAATAACCTCATCTTCAAATCTTTTCCCAAGAAGTGGCCAGTCTAGCCTTTTCCATTATTTAACTTTGTCTCTCTAAATTCAGGCATATTTACTGGTCAGATGCCAGAACAAAACGGATTGAGGTGGCTAAGCTTGATGGAAGGTACAGAAAGTGGCTGATTTCCACCGAACTAGATCAACCAGCTGCAATTGTTGTGAATCCCAAACTAGGGTAAGTATGCAAAGGATTCTTGATGTTCTAGATATTTTCCAATGAATTCTCATAGAAGTACATGTCTCTAATGATTTTTTAAAAATTGTACCAAAGTTGTTCTTGGACAATAAAAATAGCCCAATGTATAATATTCTTACCATATGCCAGCTACTATGCTAAGTGCTCTCTGTACACATTAACTCATTTTAATCATACAAAAGCCGTATGGATTAGGCATAACTTTTTATCTCCTGTTTACAAATGTGGATGAGATAATATCCTGTTACTTTATTCAGCAATCGCTGGCTATAATATAAGGTAGAAAAGGATGAATGCCACAATCAAACTATTGTGAACACTGTGGTAGGCCTACTACTTGCAGAGGATCAGAGAAGATTATAGCTAGGGAGTTGACTTTAACTGAACCTTGAAGATTAGGACCCACTGGGAATATAATAGGTGATAAAGTATGTGGTTCCCAGAGAGATCAGTATGGATGAGAGTGAGGTTAAAGACAGACCTGGTTGGTTGTCTTAGATGTAGACAGACAGACAGAGACAGGGCGGGCTTCATAAGCACAAGACATGGACATAAGCATGAACAAGGTCATGAAGGAGGAAAACTCATTCTGTCTACCAGTTTTTTTTTTTTGATTGAGATATAATTTATATGCTGTAAAATTCATCCCTGTAAAGTGTACAATTCAGTAGCTTTTATTATATTCAGAGTTGTATTTTCTATCACCACAATCAACTTTGGAACATTTCTATTACCCCAAAAGAAACCCTGCATCACTTAGCTGTCACCCTCTAATCTTCTCATCCTTCCTCCACACCCCAGTCCTGGCAACCACTAATCTAATTTCTGTCTCTATGGCTTTGCCTATTTTGGACATAGCCTACAATTGGAATCATTCAGTATGTGCTCCTTTGTGACTGACTTCTTTCATATGTACATTGTTTTTAATTGGAACAGAACAAGGTGATATTCACCAGTTTTTGAGCCTTTTATTATAGGCTTTGGGCCTACTCAGTATACGGAAGTCTCTGGCCATGTTTTTTCCAGAGCCCAGTTTGTTTAAAATCCACACATTTCTCAATAGAACTTAAGGTTTGGTCTAGACCTGATAATTGGTTTAGATTGGAGTTTGCAAAATGGTAGCCAGGAGTATAAATATGGCCCATAAACATGTTTGATTTGTAGTCTTTGATCTTCATTAGTAAGTGCTTCAAGTCTATACAGAGCTCTACATTTGTTTACTTTAGTTGCCAACATTTAAAATTAAGAGAAAGAAAGAAAAATCTCAGTTTCTGGCTTGAAAAATCAGAACTATTAACACTAGGTAGGCCTGCATCCCTAGATGCAGTTTTGGCTAGAGGTGAGTCTGTTGCCCTTTTAGACAGGGCCTTGCTCTCCCCATCTGTGTCACTCATAACTGGCCCACTCCTCACATTTATCTCACCTGCCTGGTCTCACTAGATATTTGAGGTTTTGCAACTCCGTGTAACGCTTTACTGTCAGGCCATCTTCTTTTGCTTGCTTAGTGTCTTAGTTATCTAGTGCTGCTATAACAGAAATACCACAAGTGGATGGCTTTAACAAATAGCAGTTTATTATCTCATGGTCTAGTAGGTTCAAAGTCCAAATTCAGGGTGCCAGCTCCTGGGGAAGTTCCTTCATCATCAATCTCCCCTGGTCTAGGAGCTTCTCAGGGCAGGGACCCCAGGTCCAAAGGATGTGTTTTGCTCCTAGCCCTACTTTCTTGGTGGTATGAGGTCCCCATCTTTCTGCCAGCTTCTGTCTCCTTCTACCTCTTGTAAGATAAAAGGTGATGCAGGCCACATTCCAGGGAAACATCCCCTACATTGGGTCACGGCTGTCACCTGAGTAAGGTGTTCATCCTACCCTAATCCTCTTTAACATAACCTAATTTGGGCTCATTAACCACAGGCAGAGATTAGGATTTACAACATACAGGAAAATCACATCAGATCACAAAATGGTGGACAATCACACAATACTGGGAATTATGGCCTAACCAAGTTGACACAAATTTTGGGGAGACACAATTCAATCTATGGCACTTAGACAATTTCTTTACTATCACATATTAACTGGATACAAAATGCAGATTATAAAAGAGTTAGAACATAAACTCCATGTGTTTATATCTCACTGCCTCTCACATAGTAGGCACTTAATAAATAGTTCTTGAGGAATGGACAGGTTTCATAATTATATTTTTTACATGGTCTGAATATGTGTCTTTCAGACAGAGTTGGCCAGTTTCTATTAAGGAAATGCAGTTTTCAGGAAAGATAGGCCACAGATGTATTCGATTTCCCTTTGAAATAGTCACTTAGCACCCAGGTCACTGAGAAAAACAGATGATTACCCTACTAGAAGCCCATGCTCTGTTTTAGTGGAGAAGCTCCACTAGATTCAATGCTACAATGAAGAACCTTTTGTTACAGGCTTCTGTACTGGACTGACTGGGGAAGAGAGTCTAAAATTGAGTGTTCCTGGATGGATGGGCAACATCGGCAAATCTTGGTTTCCGAGGACCTTGGTTGGCCAACAGGCCTTAGTATTGATTATTTGAACAATGACCGGATCTACTGGAGTGATTCAAAGGAGAACGTTGTTGAATCCATAAAATATGATGGAACTGATAGGAGAGTCATTTCAAATGAAGGTTAGAAATGGATGAGAATTTGATATGTTTCTAGTCTCTTTGCCCATTTTGTCAGAAAGGAACACTGATCTTAGGAAATAGTTTATATACAGTTTCTTAGACACTCCTCAGCTCCCAGTTGGTGATTTCAAGCAGATGAATCCATTAGTAATATTTAAGTCCCTTTTTCCCCTTAAAACAAACAAACAAAACTTCTCAGCAGCCGACGCCCAAATAACTGAGTTTCCTGTTAGGTTGCTCTGATAGAGGTGTGGTTTATGCATACAAATATTAATCCATGTATAGCCACTTCCAGACGTGGTAGTTTTAGATTACTCACTCTTTACAGCAGGAAACATCTAGAAGGAGAGGGACACTTGATTTTTTATCCAGGCCCTGCAGAATTGCAACAATCCACACATATCACGTTTTTTTCTCCCTGACCAGTAGTGTCTTAAATTCAGAGGAAAAAAACCTCTGCCGTACAGATTTGTTTTCCAAAAATAAGATAAAATCAGCAAATTGGAAGTGAACTAAACCTGTTGCTGTTTATTCTGACTCCTAGGGACCCTGTAGGACAGAGTAGAACTTCCCCATAGGGTCTCCAAGGCTGTAATCTTTAATGGAAGCAGACTGCTACATCTTCTCCCACAGAGTGGCTGGTGGGTTCAAACTGTTGACCTTTCAGTTAGCAGCCGAGTGCTTAATCACTGTGTCACCAGGGCTCCTAAAAGTGAACTAGTCCCCTATAATTGTGTCAGGCAATATGCATTAATCTTGATTAATTTTCATCATCTTGATCTCCCAGTCAGCGTGCTTTTGTGATCATGTACAGAGACCTGAGTTCCTTAATGACAGTCTACCAGAATGTTCTGGGAGTTTCTAGGTGTTGCATTAGGGATAATTCAAGCAGAATGTATAATTCAAGCAGAAGTGGTGTTGGGATCTTTTCTTTTTAATAACCTTGTTTTGTTCCCTGTGTTTCCCCCGCACCCTCCGTGGATAAGCAGCAAGGAACCCTTATAGCCTGGATGTCTTCGAAGGCCAGATATACTGGACATCTAAGGAAAGGGGAGAAGTATGGAAGGAAGATAAATTTGGGAACGGAGATAGAGTGAAAGTGCTGACAATGAGCCCTTGGCTCACTCAAGTTCGAATCTTTCATCAACACAGACACAATCAGTCAGGTAAATATCGTGGAATAAGATGGTCCTTATCATCTGGAAACCATATTTCAAATTAATGACAACATTGTTGGAGAATGGTAGTGGATAATAATAGGTTGATCTCTTGGTGCATGAAAAAAATGTGTGTTTTAACCCAATAAAATTGAATGTCCAGTAAAATTATGCAAACCACTAACAGATATGAAATAAAAATATTTCAGTCCTCATTATTACTTAGAGTTATGGATATGTACCTGTAGACCACAGGACCCAGCAGGTCCTGGAACCCTGATAAGTACAAGTTGGATTGCTGAGTCACGAAATGAGTTCATAGATATCAGAAGTCTTATCTACTCTTGTAGTTGAAAGGCCAGGCTAGCCAATTTGTCCTAAGATATGTCAACCTTAGCTTAAAATTGTCAGCCGTATTCTCCTCCCCTCTTTCTCATTTTTTTAGTTCTGGGCCCTGCTTCTTCAGGTCACCTGTGTTCTAATTCACCCTTCAACATAGTACAGAGCAAGGTGAAAGGGAAAGGAAATGTTTTTTGCTGTGGTTTCCTCACCTTTTTTTGTTGTTGTTGTACTTTAAGTGAACGTTTACAGCTCAAGTTAGTTTCTCATACAAAAATATATACACACATTGTTATGTGACCCTAGTTGTTCTCTCTATAATGTGACAGTGCCCTCCTCCTTTCCACTCAGTGACCAGTCAACCAGCTCCTGTCCCTTTCTGCCTTCTCGTCTCTCCTCCAGACAGGAGCTGCCCATTCAGTCTCATGTAACTACTTGAGCTGAGAAGCACACACTTCACGAGTATCATTTTATGTCTTATAGTCCAGTCTAATCTTTGTCTGAAGAGTTGGCTTTGGGAATGGCTTTAGTTCTGGGTTAATAGGAGTTCGAGGGCCATGTCTTCTGGGGTTCCTCCAGTCTCAGTCAGGCCATCAAGTCTGGTCTTTTTACTAGAATTTGAGTTCTGCACCCTACTTTTCTCCTGCTCCCTCAGGGACTCTCTGCTATGTTCCCTGTCAGGGCAGTCATTGGTAGTAGCCCAGCACCATCTAGTTCTTCTGGTCTTAGGCTGATGGAGCCTCTGGTTTATGTGGCTGGAAGGGAAATTTTTGAGAAGAGGAAAGGAAATATACCTGGGCTGTGTACATCAGGTTCTGTCTTCAGACATCTGTTCCTTCAAAACCCTTATAAAGAGGATTTTATCCTCATCTCACAAATAAGGAAACTGAGGCTAAGAGAGATTTAATAACTTCGTGTCCAGTTCACACAACTAATAGATGCATTTAATTGCAGAAATGATCTTAAGTTCAGTACTGTCCAACCCAAAGTTCACTGCTTTTCTGTTCTGGTCCAGTGGTCAGCATACCTAGGCCCAGGTTGAATTCTATAGCTGTGAGGCATCTGGCAAGTCAACTCCCTTCCCATTCCTGCATGTGAAACAAGGGGAGAGCCTGTGCTCCTCATGAGTTCAGCGAGACCCTTAGTCAGCCTTGGTAAAATGAACTCCAGTCTGAGATCCCAGACAGAATACACTTGTGACAAACGCCTTTTCTAGTGAGTAGTTTGGCTTGTGTTGATGATAGTGACTGCCCACTCTTCAACCCTCTCCAACACACCCCAGGCCCTGCCAATAATAAATGTTCTTGTGCTCTAAGTGTTCCTGCGGTCTTATAGGCAGGAGGGGAGAGCACAGTACACCTGGGTGGCCTCTTGTCTGGTCCCTGCAGAGAAAGAAGTCTAGTACTGGTTGGTATTCAGGCAGAGGAGAGCCTGCCACTGAAGGAAAAGCATCTCAGCCAGTTAACACCCTGGACCCCCTTTGGAAAGCAATGGTGAGATATAGGCCAGAGACCCAGCCCAGCTGTGCTAGATTAACATTTACTCAGGTCCAGTGGTTCTCAAAATACCTCCCCAGGTGATTCTGATATATAGCCATGTTTGGGAATCATACCTCTAAATTCCCTTGTCTTTCAAATAAGGAAACTGAAGCTCAGAAGAAAGTTCTTGGAGAATGGGGGTGGAAATCACGTCTTCTGGATTGTATCTTATCATATCTTATGATTTATCCAAGTTTGGGTAGTGATAAATTTTGATATAATAATGGGCTCCTGTTGAGCCATCTAAAGTTGCTTTAGCACTGATTAGATTTTGAAGTTATGCAATGAGCCAGATAGATACAGAAACTACCTTCAAAAATCTGACAAGGACATAGAGGAGACAGGTGAAACCAATAGAAAATGTGGGTGGTGTGGAACTGGGATGGATGGCACAGAGGGCTATGTCAGCTTGTTGCGGTGGCAGGGGATGGTAGTTTAAGTGAGCGTGAGTAGCCAGGTGGCACACGATCTAGAGGTATTGGGATGCTGCCTGGGCTCTGCCACCACCTGGCAGAGTCACAGCCCAGTTGATGGGCATATGTTAGGTTGGGGTGTTCATTCTCTCCTCAGGACCTAACCCCTGTTCTTATCTGCTTTCCAGTGCCCAATCCCTGTAAAGATGTCTGCAGTCACCTCTGCCTACTGAGACCTGGAGGATACAGCTGTGCTTGTCCCCAAGGCTCCAGCTTTATGCAGGGGAGCTTCACTCAGTGTGATGCAGGTAGAGCTCGTCTGTCTGTGCATCACCTTCTGCAGGAGTCCCTGTGTGTTAGATCATTTACAGACTAGAATAGAAGAGGGATGAGAAATGTGGGAAATAAACAGAGTTGAATGGCACTCAAGGGGCCAAACAGAACTTGTGTCCCAAGGGTTTCTGATAATTTGTTACTAAGATCTCCAGAAATACAGATCCAATGCCCCTGAATCCACTGTTATATGGTTTTGTAAAGGCATTTTGAAGAGTGGGTTTTGTATAAGACCTCTTCATCCACCTCATACCGGGTTCCTATTGCCTTAGGAATCTATTTGGCCTTAATTGGAGTTCCTCAAGTTAGACAGCCATGCTGCTGAGGTGGGAGGGGGTTAAACAGCACGGTGTGGGACGGAGGTGGGGGGGAGGGGGCTCTAGAGGATGGTCACTGGTTTTCTCACATGCTCATTTTGACAACTGAAGTTTTGACCACTGAAAAGAGTCACATTTTGAAAGGTACCTTATGTTGTTGGGAGATGGAGGCTAGAATAAGGAGTTGTTGATTGTTGCCAAGTCAATTCAGATTCATGGCAACCTCCTGTGTTACAGAGTAGAGCTGTGGTCCATAGGGTTTTCAAGCAGGGCACTAGGCAGGCCTGCCTTCTGAGGGGACTCTTGGTGGGTTTGAACTGCCAACGTCTTGGCTAGTAGTCAAGTGCTTAACCTTTTGCACCACCCAGGAATCTTAGGTGGTGGTTTCTCATCCTAAATGCTATTCTTGGGTAAGAACTTTTTTCAATGTGTATTTTAAATTAAGGAGTTAATAAGAATCCTATTGCACAACCATAGGTAATAACTAATGTCCGTAAGTAGTACCCTGTACGTTAAAAAACTCATCCTGCAGTTGTCAATTCTGACTCATAGCAACCCTAGTGGCGCATGTAATGGCCTGCAGCCTTGGGGCTAAGTTTTAGCTGACCGGGCAAGGCAGAGGCTTAGCCATCTTCTACCACCAGGGGGAGCAAGTGCTTAAACAAGGCACCACCCTATGTCACCCTTTCCAACCTGAGTAGTTTACAGAATGAACTCAGGGAGAAAAAAACTGCTTCCCTCCTTCCCCCCTCCTCTACCACCATTCTTATCCCAGTGCCACTGGGGGAGATAGTGACAAGATTCTAGTATTTTGAGCTATAGATTGATCGTTTTTTGACATTTATCGCAGTTTCACATTGTAGGAGAGGCACTGTCCAAGTTGTTCACTTCATCTACTACTTCCCTCCTTTAAATTATTAGCCAGTGGTTTATGTTAAGGTTTACATTTAAAGGAACTTTAATCATAGTAAGCACATTAATGATGGTAGTTATTCCATATAGGGTCTTGGCTTGAATTAATTGGTTGATTAATTAGTATAAGTATTTACTGAGTTCCTACTGTGTATTAGACACTGTTGTAAGTACTGGAGACAACAGAAGTGAAGAAAGCTCTGAATGAGCTTATATTCTAATAGGACAATAAATAAACCAAACCAGTTGCCAATGAGTGGATTCTGGCTCATGGTGACCCCATGTGTGTCAGAGTAGAAATGTTCTCCAAGGCGTTTTCATCAGACCTTTTCTTCTGAGAGGGCAATAAATAGAGAAACCAATAAATAAAAATATATGGAGAAAACTAATCAGGATAAGAGGGATGGGGTGTGCTGGGCGGGCGGGGAGGGGGGTGGTGGGTAACTGGGCGTTCAGGGAAGGCCTCTCTGATAAAGTGAAATTTAAATAAAGACTTAGATTGAAGGACTGAGCCAGGAGACTATCAATGAAGACAAATGCAACAAACACTTCTTGAGCGTCTTCTTGGTAATGGCCCATCAGGCACATTCAAGGAGTACGTGGGGCTGAGAGGGGAGCAGGGCCCAGAGCGAGGGCCATTTTTGAGTACT
The DNA here is from genome assembly GCF_024166365.1 of Elephas maximus indicus. NCBI lineage: Eukaryota > Metazoa > Chordata > Mammalia > Proboscidea > Elephantidae > Elephas > Elephas maximus. The sequence goes on along the minus strand of NC_064824.1, from coordinate 67,327,469 downwards.
TCTAAAATCAGGAGATCTCTACCTATCTAGCTATCCAGTACCGATGAACCTAAGTGTCCGTTGATGAGTCACTGATGCTTTAGAGCCTTTGGTGGAAGTTCTGAGGTGCGCCTCAACTGAACTCTTGATTTTAATGGTCAAAGAGGAGAGTTCTGAAAACTTCAAATGAGAATGTAAATGTCCTAAGAGATTCCTTTACCACAAGGTTCTTTTAACTATTAATACCTGCTCTGGAATCTAGCACCTCTTTCTTTTCTATCAAATGTATGTTACTCTCCAAGACCCTATTATTGTTAAGGAAATCCATTCGCCTAAGGGGAAGGGAATGTTTTCACAGGGAGACTAATCAGCTGCCCCTGTTCTATCCACCCCACCCCGACTCTGGGCACGAGGCAGGTTTGCATGGGGGCAGAGTGCTCTGCTGAGTATGGCCTGCTAACACATGCATGGCTTTCCCTTTCTGCAGCCATTGAATCTCCTATCACCATGCCCCCTGCATGCAGGTGTATGTACGGAGGAACTTGCTATTTTGATGAGAATAACCTTCCCAAATGCAAGTAAGTCTGAGTGTTGAGTTCAGAGCTGTACAGTTCACTAATTTTCATATTTTAACCCACTTGCCTTTCCTTGGGAGAGCCCACAGAGAACTAAGGCAGTGCTTCTCCAGCCATAATGTGCACAAGAATCAGCTGGGGATCTTGTTAAAATGCAAATTTTCATCCACCAGGCATTCTGCATTCCTAACAAGCTCCCAGGTGATGCCACAGAGTTGTGCACCATACTTTGGGTAGCAAGAAGTTAGAGAAGTGAAAACAGAATTTGTTTCCCACTCGCCTGGTACTGTCATTGGCAGTAGGATTGTGGGAGAATGGCGGTAAACAGGGCTGCTTTAGTACCAGGCACACATGACATGCAGAAAGACCGAACTGAGGATTTGGAAAGAAGAAGATTCTTGAGAAAGAAACAAGATAAATAGATGTCTTTAAACAGTATTGAATGAAAGCAAATGAAAGGACAGAACACCATCACGGTTTCCATTTTTACCTTCTGAAGAAGGCTTTCGTAGGTTAGAGAAGAAACCGATAGATTTATTTGATGAGACTGACCCTTTGGGTGCCTCTATGACTAGGCACTGCTACTCCATTGAAAACCCACTACCACTGCTGTCGAGTCGATTCCGACTCATAGCGACCCTATAGGATGGAGTAGAACTGCCCCATAGAGTTTCCAAGGAGCACCTGGTGGATTCGAACTGCTGACCTATTGGTTAGCAGCCCTTAAGTGGTTGGCACTTAACCACTATGCCACCAGGGTTTCCACTCCATTGAAAGTGGAGCACTATTGTTTCTGCTTGTCATCTCTCAGCAGAATAAATAAAACTCACAGCAGGATACATTGTCCAACATGTAATTTACTCAGCCAAAGCTCTCTTGATCTCAGGATGTGCTTATAAATTGCAATTGAAGCCTAAGAGGGGATGGCTGGTGAGTGACTCTCCTTTTACTTTCAGGTGTCCTAGCGGCTACACTGGAAGCTACTGTGAATTAGGCTTTTCAAGAGGCGCTCCTCCAGGAACAAGTAAGTTTTAAGAGTAAGAGCAACCTAGAAATATTCCATGGCCCCTAAATTGAATGCTGTCATATATTCTGTTTAATCTGGTCATTACAAAGCATATGATTCTCGTCCCCAGCTTCTGCTTCTAATTCTGTTGGCCCGTTTCCTTCTTCACATGTTGCCATGCTCACTTCTTCCCTCTTTGGTAGCAGCAGTGGCAGCGCTGTTGGCAGTCATCTTTGTCATCATAATTGGAGCTTTGGCCATCGGAGGATTTTTCCACTATAGGAAAACCGGCTCCCTTTTACCTTCTCTGCCCAAGTTGCCAAGGTCAGTTTTATGACGTGGAATATTAATATTTAGAAGCCTGTGGGATGTGACCATGCTAATAATTTGGTTGATTTTAAGTTAAAAAAATGTAATACACCTGAAGATTGTAGAAATGACAAATGTTTTGTTACTTATATATTTACCACGAAAAAGGTACAATACACAGTTCACGTATTCTGTAGAAACAAAAAAAGTTGTGAGGGTTTACAGCAGTAATGTTAGATCACAACCTCTTAACTGACTGTTTCTCTGAAGCCTGAGTGGCAAGTCTCAAGGCCAAGTGGTTGTGCCTCCTGCTGGGCACTCAGGTTAGACTTGCTGTTGATGGAGTACACGGGAGGCTTGCTGATTGACCAGGCTTTACTTCTGTAAGTGCTCGACCTGCCCTCTGTTAGGTCTCAAGCATTCAGAAATGTGCTTTAATGCTTCCAGTTAGCTAACATCCCTGGGGAAACCTTGGAGGTATAGTGGTTAAGAGCTATGGCTGCTAACCAAAAGGTCAGCAGTTCAGATCTACCAGGTGCTCCTTGGAAACTCTATGGGGCAGTTCTAATCTGTCCTATGGGGTCACTATGACTGGACTGTGATGGGTTTGGGTTTTTTTTTTTTTGGAACATCCCTGGGTGGTGCAAATGCTTTGCTCTTGGCTACTAACCAAAAGCCTGGCAGTTCAAACCTACCCCGTGGCACTGGGGAAGAAAGACCTGGCAATCAGCTTCTGTAAAGATAACAGCCAAGAAAGCCCAATGGAGCTCAGTTCTACTCTGTCACCATGAGTTGGAATTGGCTTAACGGCAATGGGTTTTAAGGAAACTTAGTACAATGTTTGACATGTGTAAATTCAGAGTGGGAATTGGGCATTTCATTTAAGCAAGACTTACGGAGAAAATATGAAGAAAAGGTTGTTAAAAAATGTTCTGTTTTGATTACTTCCTTTCAGCTTAAGTAGTCTTGTCAAATCCTCTGAACATGGAAATGGGGTGACCTTCAGATCGGGGACAGATGTTACCATGGATATTGGAGTATCTGATTTTGAGCCCGAGTCTGCTATTGACAGATCAATGGTGATGGTGAGTGTGTTTTCAAAAACGATTATTTGAAGGTTAAGTCATATAATAAACACTTTTTATTAAGAATGAAATTAACCTAATGAATGAGGAAATACCGTATACCTCTCAGAAAAAAGGTCTGCCCTATATAGTTAAAGGCAGGAAACGTTAGATTTGTTGCAGAAATGTACTTAACGGCCTTAATAACAAAATTGAAAAAAAAAATTTTTTTTTTTTTTACTAGCTACAGTGCTGATCTGGAATCTTAAGCAGTCTTAGGGTTTTTTGCAGAGAGAGAGAGAAGGATGTTTTGCTTTTATTTGATGACATTTTGTATTTACAAAGGAAGGGATGAGGAAATATATTTTTCCTAGTATCTTGTATTTTTTTCACCAATGTATAAGTGGTGGAAAAAAACATTGATTTTGGAATCAGTAATAGGTTCAAATTCCAGCTCTGCCACCTCCTTGTTAGGTGCCGTCTAATTGGTTCCGACTCATAGCAGCCCTATGTACAACAGAACGAGACACCGCCCAGTCCTGTGCTACCCTCACAACCATTGCTGTGTTTGAGCCCATTGTTGCGGACATTGTGTCAGTTCATCTCGTTGAGGGTCTTCCTGTTTTTCGCTGACCCTCTACCCCATCAAGCAGGATGCTCTTCTCCAGGGACTGGTCCCTCCTGATAACATGTCCAAAGTATGTGAGATGAAGTCTGGCCATCCTTGCTTCCAAGGAACGCTCTGGCTATACTTCTTCCAAGACAGACTTGTTTGTTCTTCTGGCAGTCCATGGTATTTTCAATATTCTTCGCCAACACCAGTATTCAAAGGAATCAGCTCTTTCATCTTCCTTCTTCATTATCCAGCTTTTGCATGCATATGAGGCGATTGAAAACACCACTGCTGTTTCCATGGGTATTGATATACATACTTTGGCACCTTCTGCATATGTAGTATTAGGCATGGAACTTGATCTCTCTCTCACTGCCCCCATCTGTAAGATGAGTACAATAATACCTTATGTGAGAACCAAATGAGACAGCTTATGAGGAGACAAGTACAGGCCTGGCACAGAGAGGGCTGTCTATAATCAGTATTGGGAAATCATTTTTGGTATTCTGTCTTTTCCCCAAATCTTTACTTTATTCTTTGTCTGAAAATATATTGCCCATTTCTTCTCTTCCCCTCTCCTCCTTCTTGCTCTTCTTCCACCAGCCACCCTTTTCTCTGTTGTCCAGGCTGTTCAGACCAAATCTTCAAGTGACTTATTTGTATTAAGGGATTGGAGAGAATTCTGATGTAGGAAGAATGTTTCAGTTTTCTTGAGTGTGTTAGTGAATTTATGTTATTCTATATGGAGGACTTGTGTTTCTGCTAACTTTTGGCCCATTTTCTAAGACATCATATTTTGGTTAGATTTGGTATAGCGCATGCCTCCAAGAGTGAGGAAAGCACCTTCTTCTCTGTGTGAACGAGACCAGCGTGGTGTGATAACTCTTTTTTTTTTTCCCCCATCAGAGCGAACACTTTGCTATGGATATTGGGAAGCAACCCATAATATTTGAAAACCCAATGTACTCATCTAGAGACAATGCTGTCAATGTGGTTCAGCCAACCCAGGTAAGAAACCACAGTCCTTTCTTTCAGTTATTGCTGTTGCTGGATTTCATTCTATTGAGCAATGACCTCTTAGAATTCTCCTAACCTTCCCTCCAGATGGAAGGAAGCACAGAGGTCCATTTCTCAGCTTCATCATCTGCAAGGACAAGACCGACCCACAAACATAACACCTGAAAACAACTAGAATCCTGTTTTGTTGCACAGTTGTTGAGGGTTCTGAGTGGCATCTGAGCAAAACGTATAAGTCCATTAGAACGCTTGGCAAACACAGTGCCTGACATATCCTGAGCTCTCGATAAATGATTGTTGGGCCATTGTGCAGGGATTTTTGGGACTGGATACACTCTCTGGGTTATTATTGGTATCATAAGGGTGTGGTTTGAGTCAAGTCAAAGGGTGGTTGCCCTCATTATGTTTGCTTTCCCATACTTCTCTAAAGAGCGCAGATGTCTCCACAGCTGATAGGTGGATACCTAAATTTCCTTTGGGGTAGCCCTGTTACTCAGTCATCAGTGAGAAGAGCTGGGAGATGAGATAGGCATATGGATGGAGGGAAAGAATTTTTCATTAGCTCTGGATCGGTTGGCCCAACACCACTTCCAGTGCCCGTCAGCTGCCAACCTCTACCTCCTTTGTTGAAATAACTGACCTTAGTGCCTTAGCCTTTCATTGTTAACACCTAAACGTCACAGGATGTCACAGGATATGGTACATTTTAATACAAGATAGAAATGTTTATTTTATAAACAGGTTTTCTAAGGTCAGAAATATTTGGATCGTGAAAGCATTTTGCCTGGTCCTTTGATATCCAGATAGCAAAACTATAATGGCTTGAAATAAAATGTGGCCAGGTATATAAACACATATCCAAATTTGAGAAGTAATGAATGTAAAAATATGGGAACGGGGTGACTTTCTACCTTATGGTTTATTGTTTCACGGTAATTTGGTCTAAAGGGGGGACCTTGGAATCACATGAATGTTGCAGAAAATATTTTGGGGTATATTAATTTCACTTTGCCTTTTTCAAAAATTCAACGTATTTTAAGCAGTCCTCTGAAGTTATTCATTTATTCCAAATATCCAAGGATGTGATTCTCAACTCACCAGTGAATTCGGGGAATTATTCACGCCATCTTTCTAGGATTTGGCTGCCAACATAGAACCGGTGTATCTTTTACCCAAAAACACAATTAACAGTGAGAATAAGTGGTAATAGAGAACACAACAGAAATTGTTATTAACAAGTGACAGTGTGTAGTTGCCTCCCAGGATTAAGGCATGAGATGACTTAGTGATTGGTGTTCCTGATTTTGGGGAGGTAGAAGTGAGTGGTGTTCAGTCCTGGGGTGCCAGGTACCATAAAAAATGGTACCTGACCATGTCTGTGGGAGAACATTGTGGTAAACAAGAACCAGTGAGTTGAGAGGCAACTTTACATCATTGGTATACTGAATTCCTTCAAAACTGAATAGAGATTTCCAATATGTTCACAGGGGACTGAATCTGCAAGTGGGGTTAGCAAGAATTATGAAAGTTCCATAAACCCATCTGAGATAGCTCCAGAGACAAAGGAGACTTCCCCAGGTGACAATGGAACTCAGGTAACAGTGGCTGACTACTGAAATCATGTGGGATTTGGGAAGAACTTTGCAAAGAACTTTGGTATTAAACTTAGGCAAACTAGGGGGAAACCCTGACAGGCTCACAGATCCCAAAGTGTGTAGACAATTAATAAAAATAATTTTTAAGAATATTGAATTGAAAAGCTTTACACCAAGTAAATCTTCACTCAAAGATTGAGTTTGGAATAATGTTCGTTGTATGTTGAAGACCACGTAGGGAAGGGGTATAGATTTTGGGATCCAGCTTCTGCAAACCAGGGACATTTGGTTTGAGAGAATGACTTAGTATGAATAGAGAGTCCACTGTGTCAAGGATACATATAAAAGACCCTACCCTGTGTGATGTAATTTCATATTTATTCCCTTATTAATGTTATTTTGTCCATTGGTCTACTGCTGTTACCTATATTGACCACTAGATGGCACTAACATATCTTTACCATCCATCTCTCCATCTATTCATCACCCAGCCATTCATCCAATCGTTCAATCAATGCCAGACACCGTGTTTAATTCTGGAGATTAAAAAAAAAAAAAAAAAAACGACAAACAGCAGATGAAGTAGTAATCTATCTTCAGGGAGAAATCCAGTAAATTAATTTGATATAAAACCCTATCAATGGATAATGTATCGCCAATTTTAATGGATACATGTTCACCTATCGGATATCTAGATGTTTTATTCTGGGCAGATCATTTCACCTCTGGGCACTGGAGTCCTTAAAAGTGTTTCCCACCGGTGGCACTATTGGCATATTTGGTGGGGTGGTTCTTTGTGGTATAAAACTATCCTGTGCATTTCAGGATATTTTAGTATTCCTGGCCCCTGTCCACTAAATCTCAATAGTGTCCTCCCCAATTCATTGTGACCCCAGAAGTTACCTCCCCCCTCCCCAACACATACACACTCCCAGGTTCTGAAGTGTGTATGTCAGCTCTAAGATTCTGTGACTCCTTCTCTGCAGTCATATAAAGCAACAAAGGTCTAAGGGTAGCTGGAAATTATGTCCTTTTATCCAGCCCTTCTTTCTCAAATTCTATAATCTATTCATGTTTACAAAGTTAACTTAGAAGTCATACTGGATTTATGACTTTGAAGCACCTCAGACATTGGTTCTGTTCTGCTTATTTGGATCAAAATAAAAGTGAGCCAACATGATGCTAATGAGAAGAGCTTGTAACAAAGTTCTCTTTGCTCACCTTTTCCTATTTCTTCACCATTTCTTTGTCTTCTTTCACACACACACACTCCCACACCCACAAATGTCTTAACAAACCAAACCAAACCCAACCCACTGCCATTGAGTCATTCCAACTCATGACAACCTATAGGACGGAGTAGAACTGCCCCATAGGGTTTCTAAGGAGCGCCTGGTGGCTTTAAACTGTCGACCTTTTGGTTAGCAGCAGTAGCTCTTAACCACTACGCCACTAGGGTTTCCCACAAATGTCTTAGAAAAGAATTTTCACTTTCATATTTCTCAAGGGACTGAACTTTTTCCTTAAGCCACATTTAAAGAAGTGTTTCCCATAATGGATTTTTGAAGATTAACTTTCAAAGATTAACTTTGGTACCAAAATGTTTAAATATTGTATATTTGGTTTCCCAAATCTGACTCATCCCCAAGGGCTGCCAGATTTATTTTGTATTTTCAACATATTCTCTTGATACATTTCAAGTCTAGTGATCTTCTTTACTAGACAAAGAGGTAGTCTTCAGCCTGAGCAGGAAGGGTAATATTGTGGGATGCTGTAACCTCTAATCTGTAAATTAGTTACCGGAAATAAACTGAAGAAGACTCTCAAAACGAGAGCCGACCTGTGCCAAGTGCAGTCCCTTTCTTTCTCATCTCCATCTCTGCAGTACATCAGTGATTCCTCTTTCTTAATCAACGGAGACACCCAAGGGTTGTCCCCCAGGAATTTTCCTGCATCCATTGCCTTCTGGGCACTGAGATCACAACCAGTGTGGCTTAAAGGCAGCAGGGGCACTTGGTGAAGATCACGCTAGGTTAACATTCACGTTCCAAGGAGTCTCAAGAATTTATCATTCATCTATTAATATGCATAAAAACTCAAAGACCATGAACTCCCACGAGTCCATTCTATTATTTTCTAAAGGTTGGAAAAAAATGAAAGTTACCACACTATTTTTCTTCTTAGTAACTGCTTAACTGCAAGTAGCCCGTTCATACTAAAGCAGTGACTTTTGAGGGTTTTGACCTTCCAGAGATAAGGGCTCTGACCCAAATGTCATTTTTCCCTTTCTTTTTTTTGTACAGAGAGGGTGCTAATTCATGTGGGTTAAAGTGAATGGCTGCTTTACTTCTAGCCCTCTTGAGTTGACCCAGGATCAAGACGTTGGTTTAGGAAACAAGAATTACAGTTTGCCTTTTTCCTTTAATTTTTTGGAAGCCCCTGGAGAAATCTCTTACCTGTGTCTATTTTCTTTGGAGTAGCTAGGGCGATCTACTTGTCAAAGCCTCTAGATACTATTGGCACAGACTGTAAACTATAAAGTTCAAATGAAAAAAGTACTTTGAAATTATTAGATGAAAAGAGTCCAGAAGTTTCAGTTACTGTTCCGGGACCATAGAAAGTATTGAATAATTTCCCACACTGGCCAAACACATGGTCCCAAATTGATGTGTCCTTCAGTGAGAAGAAATTTAAAAACCTAGGCAGAGGGAAAAGAAACCTACCCCCAAATTCCATTATTATTATTTTTTCCTCCTTTTCACTTAGGCAACAAAATGGAATTTCTTCAAAAGAAAACTGAAACAAAGCACCAACTTTGAAAATCCAATCTATGCAGAGGTAATTTCTTAAAATTTTTCTTAGCACTAGCATTCTTTCTTAGAAATAACTCATTGAGCTAAGTTGGACACATACTCAGATTATTCTGTGCAAACTGTTTCCAGTGTTGGGGAGATATTTGGCTGATTTGTGTTTTATTGTGGTCTAGATATATTTTTTTTTTTTTTTAGATGGAGACAGAGCAGGACAGAGCTACTGAGGCCCCGCCCCCGTCACCTACTCTCCCTGCTGAAATCTCTCCAAGAAGTGACCCAACTGCAGCCAATACTGCGACAGAAGACACTTTTAAAGACACTGCTAACCTTGTTAGAGAGGACTCTGAAGTATAGCTATGCCGACTAGTTAGGGAGTAATTAGAAACACACTTTTGCACATATATTTTTTACAAACAGATGAAAAAAAGTTAACATTCAGTACTTTATTAAAAAAATGCATATGTATATATTTTTTCCTTTTTGCCTTATAGTTGGAAGGGTCTGGAAACTATGCCTTGTGTTCTTTTTTTTTACTTATGCCATCTCATTTTTCCAAATAATTGTCACGATGTACTATATGTATATCTTTGCACTGAAGCTGTCTGAAAGTAATGCTATAAATATATTGTACATTTGTAAATCTTGGAAAGATTATAACGTCTTTGAAATTTGCTAATAAAAGTATCTGCTGAATTGGTCGGTGATCATTATAGTAAGTGAATCAGTGAGAGAAATAATTGACTTGGGGCCTTTAGTCATTTCTAAAGAAGAGGTGCCGCTCATATTTTAGATGGAATTATCCAGGAAATGAATCCAGGTCTCCCTTTTGGATCTGCCTTTATACATCAGCAGTTAATTTACCTTCAATATTACACGTCAACGCAATCAATAGCTGTACCGGATGAGGGCACTGCATGTTGGATCGACATCTGAATTTGACTGTAGACACCTCAGAGAATCTAGAAAGTAGAAAATGCAATTCAATTTAGCTCTTCTGCATGTTTGTGTTGTCTAACTAGAACGCTCTGTTATATACGTGTTATCTTACTACCTTCCAAGTCAACATTTCTATTTGTAGTGTCTGTGAGAAAATTCCATGTTATTAAGTACAAGTGTCACGGAGTGAGTTTGTATTTAATTGAATGAACTCCTTCACTTGATGGACCATAGCCTGGCACCTCAGGTGCTCACGTACCCTAGTAACTGGAGCTCAGTCACCAAATTACTAAACCCAAATCTGTCTCTTCATGAAGTAAGGTGCAAAACAAATATCAGTTAAGCAAAATCTAAACTAGGTTTTTGTTCCTGCGTGTGAAAATATCATTATAATTACTATTTATTTCCTAAGTTGAACATGAATAGAAAGGGAAACTGTTATTGAGCCTTTTTTAGGTCTTTTGGCTAAATCTATACATTTATATCAGAATGTACTGTACAGTCTAGCTCTTCTTTTGAGTAGTAGTATAGTCTCTACAACAGAAAATCTGGGAAGCATGGCAGGAATATACAATTTACATAGTAAGTAGCATTCCTGGTTGTCTGTGCTAATATTGCACATTTGTTAAACAATGAATGAATGGACTCATGGAAGAATGAATGGAACACGTACTACTGATTATTTTATTTCTGAGTTCTCAATATTTGTTGCTCATATTTTGAGGGCTTTTGTAATTAGTTTGAAATGTTCTTTGATTAGAAAAACAACTGGAAATGATGCTGCTGAAAATTTTCTAATAAATGTGTATTTTATCAGACCCCTGTGTGCTTCTTAAACTCTGATGGTGAATCGGTTATATTTTGCTATATATAGAGAGCGAGCTTGGGCCTTTGCGTACTTTCAGCCATACCGTGGATGTATTTTGTGCCACTTCTTCCTGGAAGTGAATTCAGAGCAGTTTGTTTGAAAGTCAACAAATGTCTATGTAGGATTTGTTTGAATCCATGGTATTCTGGAATAAGTGGTAGGAAACAAATAGGTCTCTAGAAACTATGAGATGTCATTGAGTCCCGCTTAGCTGACAATATGGCCAGTCATTGAATGGTTATGGTGATCAGAGAGGAAAGACACATTCCTGTTCTTCTGATAACTAGTATTCCCTTAATAATAGTTACTTGTCGAGAAGACAAATTTCCAACCAATTACTTTCAGCACAGAGGCTGGGCCATCCTCCTGCTGGTAACCTCTCTGAGGCTTGCCCGCTTGCTACTGTAAAATAAGGAGGTTGGTTGTTAGAGACAAATGTGAAAATGTTTGTAAAGAGTGTAGCACAATGCCTGGCACGAAGCAAGCCCTCAGTCAGTAGTAATCATGGTTCTTATCATTTATTGAGAGGAGAGGGAAGAGGCATCCATATAGTTTTAAAGGCTCCTCAGGTGATTGGAATGTGCAGCCAGACCTATCACCAAGGACCTAAAAAGTCTGTTCCTCTTTATTATTGTTACTTTTAACGGACAGAGTGGATAGGATTTTATCTGGGCCTTTGAAAAGGTGCACATGCCTTGTCTGTGATGAGGCGGGGGTGGAGATGATAAAATGTTTGCCCTCATTTTATTGTTATTTGAGGGTGATGGGGAAAGCAGTGAATACCTTTAGGCATGAAAGATGGCAAAACCAAAACTAAGGAAGGTAAAGTGCATATTTAGGTCATGCCTGTTCTAGATTGTTTTTGTCTCATCAACAGTTCTTGTTCCAACAAGCTGGGGCAGTTTGACTTGTGCAGGGACTTGTGACGAGCACCTTTGCTGACTAAAGTCCAAGTTGACATAAGAATTTTTTCTCCATTCTTTCCCATGGTTCCAGCCCCAGCTACAGGGGAAATTCTTCAGTAATATTTCTATTTGTTAGTTTCACTTAGTCTGATTCTGGCTGTAATTTTGTTGGGAGGTCTTTCAGGGGCCAGGGGAATAAAAGACGCTAGAAAACGGTTGCCCACATGTAGAGATAGTACCTAGGCTTTGGGTGCAAAGGGCCTTAGACTACAGTCACATTGGCAAGTGGCCTTCCTCATTGAGAAGGTGAAGCTCTGTCTAACTGGCCATGTGACCTTGAGAAAGCCATTTTAACTCCCTGGGGATCAGTAGCTTTACCTGGAAAATGAAGGAGTTGGACAAGGTCACCTCAGCTGCCCTCTAACTTCAAAGTGCTGTGGTTCAATGATTTATCTCCACTCCAACCTTCACATGGAATTTAGTTCATTTAAAACTCACTGCAGCTATTTTAGTAAGTTCTAAGCTTGTTAATAGCAACTTCAAAGAAGTCAGATTCATCATAATTTTTATCCTCAAAAGCTGTCTGTCTCTAGGTGAGCTATCAGAAGCATTTTAGCAAATGCTTTTTGTGAAATATCAGAGAGCCAGTTTCAGGTATGAAAGCTATCATGCAGGGGTCTTCTTTGCAGGAGACCCCTGCAAGCATCCTTTATAGATCCAAGGCTCCAGGGGACTTTCATGGGGCCCTGGGCCCGTACTGAGTTTCCTAAGGCACAGGATGGGGCCTATCAGAGGGTGAGGCTGGCTGGAGGCACAGGCAGCCCCCTGTGATGACAAATGGTGCCCTGCGGACTTTGATGGGATGGGAGGCCATAAGTGATCTCTGGACTGAAGAAATCAAATGAATTAATCATGGTTTGCCATTCTTTGGAAATGAAACCTGAATTTTTAATCATCAATCTGGTATCTGGGGGCTTTTTTTTTAAGATGGCCTTGGAAAATGTCCAAGGCATTATATCGCACGGAAAGATGGCAGAAAACAAACCACAGCCCCACCCAGCAGGAAGGGCCTTAATCAGCTGTGATGTACATGTGAGTTACTTTTCAGAATGGGTCAAGGCTGTGGTGTTAGAATGGAAAGCCACCATGTTAATGATACCCCCCCCCCAAAAAAAAACCACCCAGTGCCGTCGAGTAGATTCCGACTCATAGCGACCCTATAGGACAGAGTAGAACTGCCCCACAGGGTTTCCAAGGAGCGCCTGGCAGATTCGAGCTGCCAACCCTTTGGTTAGCAGCCGTAGCACTTAACCACTACGCCACCAGGGTTTCCATGTTAATAATAACTTAAGCAAATGGCCCCAATCTCTGGTTTACAAGTCAGCTTTGGTATCTTGGAAAGTGAACTTATGTTGGAACTCACAGATATGAGTTGGAATCCTGACTCTTCCTAACTGGCTGACCTTGGACAAGCTGTTGAACTTCCCTGAGCTTCAGTTTCTTATCTCAAAAATAGAGATAATAGACTCCATAGGGCACTCATAAGGGTAATATTTACTCACTCATCCAACAAAATGAACATCTACTAGGTAACAGGAAACAGTATCAAGAAGTAATAGCTAAGATTTACTGAGCACTTTATGTGGAGTATCTCATTTAACCCTCCTGAAGCCTTGTAAGGGAGGTATTGTTACTATCACCATTTTTAGGAAAATTGAGAAGATGTTTTATAAATTATAAAGCACAACACTGCATGTATTGGCACAAAATCATGACCAAGGAACAATTTGCCTTTGTCCACTTTAATTCTAGCAGATTGTAAGGGAACTATACTGTCTAGCAGCAATAATAGTACTGCCAAATATTTACTGACAGTTTCCTATGTGCCAGATATTCTTCAAACACTTTCCAAGTATTATCTCATTTAAATTCTCCCAACAACCTATTAGATTGTTATTTTCATCCCCATTTTACAGATGAGAACACCAAGGCAAAAGAGAGTAAGTATCCTGCAAAAGGTCTTACAGCTATTAAATGTTGGATTCAGGACCCTAACTCAGACACCATTATGCTACAGAGTCCTAAGATACTTGGCTTGGGAAGTAGCCTACCTTAAGCCCATCCAGACCAATCTCCTCCAATCTGTTCCACAACAGCTTCCTAGCCTTTAAACCTTCCCTAACTTCTACTGGAAAACCTGCTGTGTAGTGGTTAAGTGCCACAGCTCCTAACCAAAATGTTGGCATTTCAGATCCACCAGGTGCTCCTTGGAAACTCTGTGGGGCAGTTCTACTCTGTCCTATAGCATTGCTAGTTGCTATGAGTTAGAATCAACTCGACAGCAACAGGTTGGCTGGTTTTTTTGGTTAATATCTATCAAAACTTCCTGTCCAAGTGACTTGCACCTATTGTTGTTGTTATGCGCTGTCGAGTCAATTTTTGGCTTATAGTGACCCCCATCACAGAGTAAAACTGCCCCATAGGATTTCCTAGGCTGTTTTTTTTTTTTTTTTTTTAATCTTTAGGCAAGCAGATTGCCAGGTCTTTTTCCTGTAGAACAGCTGGAGGATTTGAACCATCAACCTTCTGGCTAGAAGTTGAGCTCTTAACCATTCTGCCACCAGGGCTCCTACCTATGGAGGGCAGACAAATCAGCTCTGCTCCTAGTGCAGTATTATCCTGCCTTTCAGTTTAACAGGGATGCAATTTAACAAGGGTCCTGCTTGATTTATTCTATGGAGATAGACAAATGTGCCAGGACAGGCTGAATATCAGTGGTGCACCTCCTGCTGTGCTGACCACGTTCTGGGAAACAAAGAGGCAGGAAAATGTGAAAAACAAACAAACAAAAGGTATTTCTTATCTCTGCCTCAAAATGAATGATAGCTCAGACAGTTAACCATATCCTAATTTTTATTTGCAATTTCCTGGGTGTCTCTTTCTTTAGTCAAGTGGGATGTGTGCCCCTTTTCCACACTCTCACGGATATTCTATGCTTACCTTTACTCTATAGTCTTGCCAAGCATTATAATTGTCCTTTTATTTGTCTCAGGCTCTATCCACAGCCTCTAATATTGAACCTGGCACTTAATAAAGCCAAAACCAAACCCACTGCCATCGAGTCATTCTGACCCATAGTGACCCTACAGGACAGAGTAGAACGGCCCAGTGGGGGCCAAGGAGTGGCTGGCAGATTCAAACTGCCCACCTTTTGGTTAGTAGCTGAACGCTTAATAGGAGCTGGATAATTGTTAGTTAAATAAATAAACAAACAAGTGAATGAATGACTGAATAAACAAGTGAAAGAAAAGTTAAAAAGGCTAAGGCAAAAAAGAAATCCACTGAATCCCAAGCTTCCATGAATGATCCTCTGGATCATATCCTATTTCACGGGTTGGTTAGGTCACAAACATTTACCATTTCAGAGGAGTTAATGCATGTTCATTATAAAATACCATTTAAATTTATATCCTGACTTTTTTCTTCTAGGCTCCTGGAAATTTTAAAGGCTTTTAATTGAATTAAAAAAAAATTTTTTTTTTTTTTTGAATAGAATGGTCAAATTTTACTTAAAAGACATCTGAGGGGTTAATCTCATGGTAGTCCAAAACGGTGGCTAGTGAGAGGAAATGGGCCATTACTAAGAGCTCACCAGGGTGTAGATAAGAGGTTCCACCCCTCCTGTGTCATTTAGTTCCTAAAACTTAAGAATGCTCCTCTGCAGAACACAGCCGGAAACCATTCATAAAACCATGCTAGGTTTCAGGTCCTCTAAGAACAAGCTCGACAGGAATCCAGGCCTTAAAATAGCTACTGAGCAGTTACCATATGCCACACTCTGCCCTCAGGGCTCTGCACGAGAATCTCATGTAGACCCTGCAACAAACTGAGAGAGCTACTGCTATTAAAAAAAAAATCCTCATTTTATGGAGGAGGAAACTGAGGCACAGCCCCTTTGGATGTCTCTGCTTGCATAGGGTGGGCTTCTTTAATTCACTGACTGCATGTCTCACATTGCATTGCGGGGTGGGGATTATTTTCCTAATTTTATTTATTTTTTTAAATAAAACATACTAATTGTTCAGATTCCAGTTAATAGTCGTTTGTCTTAGGCTGGGTTCTCTAGAGAAGCAAAACCAGTGAGGTATGTACATATACAGAGATTTATATCAAGGAAATGGCTCATGCAGTTGTAGAGACTGGGAAATCTCAAATCTGTGTATCAGGCTGGAGGCCTCCCCTGACTCACATAGCTTCAGGGGCTGGCAAACCCAAGATTGGCAGGTCAGATAACAGGCCTCTGGCTCACAGGCTGTGGAGGCTGACAGATCCCAAGATTAGCAGGTCAGATGGCAAGCCACTGGCTCACAGGCTGACGAATTCCAAGATCAACAGCTGCTAGTTCAAGTCCCAAGAACCAGAGATCAGATGAACAGGAGCCGGCTACAGGATCCAGAGTGAGCAAAAGCCAGCCAGCTTTGCCAGAAAGTCCACCTATATTGGATGCAGGCCACACCCCCAAGGAAACTCGTTTTCAGCTGAGTGGCTGCTCATAACAGATCTCATCATGGAGGTGATTACATCACTTCATAGCTGCTGAACTACATCATGACAACCAAACCACTGAGAATCACGGTCCAGCCAAGTTGACATACAACCTTAATGACCACACCATCTATTATCCTAAATGTTTAATTTCAAGACTGAGTTATCTATACAATGACTCACCCTTTACAATTACTCTTTCTTGAAGCTTCAGGGGGCTTGAGAAAACCTCTAATTAGGACCATGGAGGTTGTAGTTAGACTGTCCCCACTCATAGCCCTCATTCTTTCTGCCTGCTCTCTTCCCCCCACTCCCTCAGCATGGGGGAAATGTGTGGTCGCTTGAGAGTCCATGAGTTCAGGTGATAAGTCAGGGAATAGAAGCGGAAAAAGCAGGAATAGCTTGGGCGCATTGAATCCAGTTTTTTGACCCCTTCTGTGGTGGGGGCCTGCCTTGGGGGCAGCGTGATGAATGTGTCATCAAAAGCCTGGCTTTCTGTAGTTTCATTACTTATCAGCTGTCTTGGTAATCTAGTGCTGTTAGAAATATCACAAGGATGGCTTTAACAAAGAGAAATTTATTCTCTCACAGTCTAGTAGGCTAGAAGTACAGATTCAGGGCATCAACTCCAGAGGAAGGGTTTCTCTCTCTGTCGGCTCTGGAGGAAGCTCCTTGTTATCAGTCTTTTCCTAGTTGAGGAGCTTCTCCGCACCAGAACCCCAGATCCAAAGGGCGCGCTCTGCTCCTAGTGCTGCTTTCTTTGTAGTATGAGGTCGCCGTGTCTCTCTGCTCGCTTCTCTCTTTTATATCTGAAAACAGATTGGCTTAAGACACTACCTAATTTTGTAGAGCTTATCAATATAACTGCTGCTAATCCAGTTTATTACATCATAGTGATAGATTTTACAACACATAGGGAAATCACATCAGATGATAAAATGATAGATAATCATACAGTACCAGAAATCATGACCTAGTCAAGTTGACAGATATTTTGGGGGAACATGACACTAGCCATGACACTAGTAATGCACCCCAAGAACATGGCTAGTGTCATGTTCTTGGGGTGCATTATTTAATCTCTAGGCACCACAGCTTTTTACTGAGTGAAATGGGGATAAATATTGGCCTCCTAGGTTGTTATGAAAACTAGTCAGATAATGGACTAGAATGTAAGTGCCATGGAGATGGAGAGTTTTGTTTCCTTCGTGCTATACCCCTAGTGCCTACACTGTTGTTCCTGGTGCTTAAATATTTGCTGAATAAATGATGATGGTAAAGCATTTAGCACAAGGCCTGTAACACAGCCAAACAAACAAAACAAACAAAAAAAAACAAACCCAGTGCTTTTGAGTCCATTTTGACTCATAGTGACCTTATAGGACAGGGTAGAACTGCCCCATGGAGTTTCCAAGGAGCGCCTGGTGGATTCGAACAGCTGACTCCTTGGTTAGCAGACGTAGCTCTTAACCACTACGCCACCAAGGTAACGTAGCCAGTGCTCATTAAACCATAACCAGTATCAGTTTCCACCACACGACTGCTACTCATGGTGACCCCATGTGTATCAGAGTTGAACTATGTTCCACAGGGTTTTCAAATGACTGATCTCTCAGAAGTAGCTCAACAGGCCTCTCTTCTGAGGTGCCTCTGGGTGGACTCGAATCTCCAACCTTTCGGTTATCAGTTGAGTTTTTTAACCTTTCTCCCCCACCCAGTGACTTCATAAACCAAAAAAACCCCATTGTGGTCAAGTCGATTCAACTCATAGTGACCCTATAGGACAGAGTAGAACTGCCCTATAGGGCTTCCAAGCAGTGGCTGGTGGATTTGAACTGCTGACCTTTTGGTTAGCAGCCAAATGCTTAACCGCCATGCCACCAGGGACTTCATAACCAATGTTATTCTTTAAGAAGTGCTTTCCTGAAATGGATAGTGGTGATGATTACACAACAGGGGAATGTCATTAATGCTGCTGAATTTCACGTCTAAAAATGGTTGAAATGCAAATATTTTGTTACATATATTTCACCACAAAAAAAAAAAAAGGAAAGAGAGAGAGATGCTTCCCTGTATCTTGCTTCTTACACCATCTGAACATCTACCAAAATTTCTTACAAACACTCAAGGGAGGTTCAAACAGAGGAGACAGCAGATCTATGCAGAGGGACTGTGGAAGAGGGGCAGCAGGTAGAGCCTTAAGGTTGGTACCTGGAGCATCCTGATAGGCAGGCCAGGCCTGGGTGTGGTGCAAGGACATCAGTGGCCCTGGGGTTTGAGGAGAGGCCGTTAGGTGCTGGAGAAGGGATGTGCGGCAGAGGAGGGCAGGAAGCCAAAGACACGCTTGATTTGTTTTAGGAACTTTCCCAGGACCAGCCCTGCACCCAGGAAAGGACGACATTCTCTTTTTCTTTATTCTCCTCCCTCCTGATTGTATCACCTTCTGTTGCCAAATCACAGAACTGAGCCTCGTACTGTTAGTTCTACAGCTGAGCCACATACTGGATTCAATGAGCTCTTGTCAGCTGAAGAGGGACGTGGACCACCAGTCAACACATTGTTTCTATGAGAAAATTCACACTAAATCCCAAGCAGATGATTAATGGCATAGGTTTCAGAAAGGAACCCATTCTGTGCTCTGTCCTGGAATTCAGACAAGTCAGAGCTTGTCCTGGGGCGTAGGCAATGGGGAGTTCCATTTGCATAATAAAGAGTCTGTAGGTGCCCTTGCACCCCCAGAAAGAATGAAGGTGGACACTCTGGAGCTGACTGACAGACCCAGGGCAGAAAATCCTTGAATAAATTGAATATCCATTGCTGTCGAGTAGATTCCGACTCATGGCAACCCCATGTGTTACAAAGTAGAACTGCTCTATAGGGTTTTCTTGGCTATAATAGTTATGGAAGCAGATTACCAAGTCTTTCTCCCATGGCACCCTGTGTGGGTTTGAACCATCAACCTTTAGGTTAGTAGTCAATCACGAACTGCTTGTGCCACCCAGGGTCTTCCTGAAAAATTGAAGTGGGTATAAACTGGAGGCTAAGGATATTTCAGCTCCTTAATGTTCCAGAAAATGCTCTCGTAGGGGAAGAACTCGACTTGAGGAGACAGTGTAGAGGCACCAGCTGGTCGGGAGCTAGCTGAGTTTCAGCAGCGAGGACCATCTTGGGAGTGGCCATCAGATTCTCTCCTAGTCAGGCTCCTACAGCTCCTGGGGAAGGAAGCATTTTAAGCCAGAAGACAAAGCCAGGGAAAGACATGCAACACAGGGGATGAGACACTAGATAACCTTTTAAAGTTGAGGATTTACCCTATGGATTTCAGCTTGGGGTCTCCTTCTACCTTGCCTTTAATAAGGAAGAAAGAGGAAGAATGCAAGGAGTTAGCAAGATGGGTACAAACGTTAGTGGACCAGACAGGTTATATGGTATACAGTAATTGTTTCCAGTTAGCCCCTTGCCTCTCCCTGGTACTTACAGGAAATTGATTTGACAAATTTTCACCCAAAGGGCAGCCAAATCGCTTCCCTCTGCCTCCTTCCCCTCCCCCTGTCTGTAATAAGAATGCTGGGACTTGTTGACCAAGAATTAGAAAAAAAAGCAGTTCAACATTGGGGGCTGACCAAATGCAGGAAGCGTCCAACATGCTACCTGAAGGTTATGTTTCTCTAGCACAACCCAGTTGCATTCACATGTTATAAAATATTAAATTATTCTCAAAAAATTATAGCAGTATATCCCTAATAATAAAAGCAGAGGAGAAAAATTAAACATAGGAAAATTCAAGGGTAAAAGGGTAATTCCAAAACCTAACCTTAATGAGTAGTCTCAACCTCACCCAAAACCTTGTGCCCACTTCATTTTAGGAGAGTTGCCAAAAACAAAAAACAGCTGTGTGTCCACTGTCCAGGGGTGCATCTGAGGCATTGAAATGACTCTACTGATCTGCCAGAGGCGGCCATGGAGAGAGAAGCACAGCACAGGAGTGCAGCTGCTCCATAAGGAGGTAACTGTGGCCTGGGGGGCTGGGAGAAAGACGTCTTGCTTCTCTGCGGTTGTTCTGATTCTCTGTGTTCCTGGGAAGGTCATTTGTGGCCCCTGGGTCTCACTTTTCCATCTAAAAAGAAATGCAACTCCTAGCATCTGTCCACATGTCAGTATGGAAGATAAAATTAGATAAGAAATGTTAAAAAGTATTGAGATCTCAGAAGAAGGTTTCTGTGTAGTGGCACAGGCGGGGCTCATGGAAGCAGCAAGCAGCACAAGTGGCTTTTGTTTCATACCAAAGACAAGGTCAGTTATCAAGAAAAGAGAATTAGGAGCTAGAAGCCGTAG
Organism: Elephas maximus indicus; assembly: GCF_024166365.1. Taxonomy (NCBI): domain Eukaryota; kingdom Metazoa; phylum Chordata; class Mammalia; order Proboscidea; family Elephantidae; genus Elephas; species Elephas maximus. The sequence goes on along the minus strand of NC_064824.1, from coordinate 67,306,909 downwards.
AATGTTGTTGGATGGGGGGGGGGGGTGCGGGTTAGGTAGGGGCAGAGTGATAATCTACCAGCTAGCAGAGGTGGAATTTAGGAGAGTTTCTTTTTTATCCATGTTAGTATGGCAGCGTCATTCCACTGGACAGTAAGGCTTCTTCTTCCTGGCTCTGCTCTATCAGATAAAATATATGGTCTTTGCCCTGTCTCCACCCCTATATCTTGCTACTCTATCCTTGCAGCAAAACTTGAGATCCATGCTCGCCGAGAATACCAAAGCAATGTTCATGAACTTGGATTCCTCTCAAAGAACCAAAAACCAAACCCATTGCCATTGAGTGGATTTTGACTCATAGTGACCCAATGGGACAGAGTGAAACTGCCTCATAGGGTTTCCAAGGCTGTAAATCTTTACAAAAGCAGAGCGCCACATCTTTCTTCCACACAGCGGTTGGAGGAACCCACCACCAACCTTTTGGTTAGCAGCTGAGTGCTTTAACCATCAAGGCTCATTTCCTCTCAAAGGGTGCCAGGAATTTTGAAAATGAGTATAATTCGTCTTCTAAAGACTGAACAAGTGTTTCTGTTTCTTCGTCATTCAGCTGTTTGTTTAGGTTTGGCTTGACTGTTGATTCAGGCTTTACTTGAACTTGTCCCTCCCCTTTTGTGCCCAGGGTGGATTTATAATCAAGCTGTCATTAACGTCTGCTCTGTGCCTGCCACTGCCTGGGAAAGGTTCACCACTCCCATTTGTGTCTCAGAAAAGTTGTGGATAATGATGCAACATTCTTACTTATAATTATGTTTAGCCAGCAAATTCCCCAAACTCATTGTCACATCTTGTTATAGAGACTTGCTTGCCTCTGAGGTGCCTCCCTTCAGGCCTATCTCCAGGGAGCAGGCAGACAAAGGAAGGAGTATGGAAGCCAAAGGGATTATGCAGGCCAGAGTGACAGGATGCAGGGACTCTAAGCAAATGATAAGCACAATTACTGGCATGGCAAGTTTACAGACATCACCCCACTAAGCCTTCCCATGATTTCCCTGAATCCACGATGGGGGCTTTGTAGCAAACTTTCACCTTTTATGCATTCTGGCGGCTGTGAAAATAGAGCAACTGAGATTGATTGACAGAGCTGAGTAGTGCCTATTTAGTGCAAAGCATTTGTCAAAGAGGGGAGTGGAAATGTCTTTAGCACTTAATGGTTCCGTCTCCTAGTTGAGACCCTAGCCATCTTTTTCTCTGGTCTCAAAAGTGCTTTTGGCTCCAGCGCAAGGAGGTCAGTGGGAGAGACCAAGCAAAGGTCATACTACTTTTTCTTTCTCCTTTATTTTTTGTTAGTCATGGTTAGTGGCTGAATTTCTAAGAAGATCTAACGCATGAAGTGGGAGACTTGAGTATTTGCATATTAATACCAAACCTGTGTTGCCAGCACTGGGTTATTTCAAAGACTGTTGCCAAGAGCCCAGCTTTGAAAGGCCCCAGCGTGTAGTGGGGGCACCTGGGCCCTCTGCACCCAGCTTCACCAAATGAGAAAACCCTGCCTCTGTCCCTTCTTTCTGCAGCTCTCTGAGCTTCCGGGGTGGAACCAACAGCAGCCTCTCCAAGTGCGTGGGGACTTCATTTGTACCCTTTTCTCCAAGAAGGCATGTAAGCACAGTGAGCTCACAAGATGGGCGGGACTTTGGAGATGGGTTATTATTGATTTATTTTTATGCCTTGGAGTATTTTTGATGACTTGGGTTTTTATTATATTTATCATTGATCGTTTGTGTCTTGTGTTACCACTCTAGGTTATTCTAGGGACTAGTAGTAGCTGGACTGACAGGATGTTGATTTTCCATCAGACTGTGGCGACCTGTTCTTTTATTGAACAAATGAAACAAGTTTGTTTCCAAGCATGGTAGATTTTGATCCATTTACAAGTGATACTTCTTAGGGGTAGAGGAACAGGCTATGTATGCTTTTACCCAACAGAAGGTGCTCTGGTGCTGCAGTGGTTAAAGCACTCAACAGCGAACCAAAAGGTTGGCGGTTCCAGCCCACCAGCCCTTCTGGGGGAGAAAGATGTAGCAGTCTGTTTCAGTAGGGATTTACAGCCTTGGAACCCTATGGGGCAGGTCTACTCTGTCCTAGAGGGTCTCTATGAGTCAGAATCGCCTTCAGGGCAATGGGTTTGGTTTTTTTCTTTTTGGTTTTATCCAATAAAATCGAAAGGAGCTACGGGATGCTTGCTGAACATCCCAGGCATTTTCTGAGCATCAGGCGCCCCCTAGTGTCCATGTGGCAGCATTCGGATTGCACGCTTTAACTCTGGCAAAAAATGATCATCAGCCTAGAGAAAAAGAAGGGGATTTTGCTTGATTTCCATTTATCCCCTGGGGCTGAGGGCAGGGATGGAGGTAGGGAGGGGTCGCTGTAGGAACTGACTTGTCTGTTAATACCCCGGAAGCCACAGTGCCCTGTACCCAGGTCACAATCAGAGAAGGGACAGACCACGTCCAGGATTTGCTGACTCACCTGAGTAATTACAACAAGGAGACCAGGTTCATGAAGTGGAAAAGAGGTTGGATTTGGGAGTTAAAGAGACTGGAGTTCAGCACCCACGTTACCCACCAGTCAACAGTATGACCTTGGATTAAGCACTTAACCTTTCTAAATTTTGTCACCTTCAAAATGGCAGCAAAGATAAGCCTATTTCAGGGTTACTGTGAGAATCCCAGAGCCCTGGTGGTGCAGTGGTTAAGAGCTAGGCTGCTAACCAAAAGGTCAGTAATTCAAATCCACCAGTTGCTCCTTGGAAACCCTATGGGGAATTCCTACTCTGTCCTATAGGATTATTGTAAGTTGGAACTGACTCCACGGAAGTGAGTTTGGTTTGTTTCGGTGAGAATCCTGTGGGAATGAGAGACAACATATGTGAAGTGCCTGCTGCCTCTCAGTAAATACTGGCCCCTTTGTCCCCTCCCTGTCTCTCTTTCCAAATCAGATACAGCTTCCCAGTTCCAACTCACCTGACAAACAGCTACATCAGCTGTGTTCATGAATTTGCCCTTTCCTTTTAGAAAAGTATAGTGTAGTAGACTTAATTGATTTACAAAGTAAATCTCTTTCAAACTTTACCGTAAAATAGCCTGCACAATGATTTCCAGCTTAGATATGGCCATCTGCTCTTTGACAATTATGAGAAACTGCTGAGCGGTGGCACTGGAGCTTGGGCTGCCTGTCAGCTGGAGGCTGAATGAGGAGAGCCACTAATGGGCTGCCCCAGAGTGTTGGCACAGAGTCCCCAGAGGGTGACAACTCACGTCTTGCTGATTTAGAGCTTCTGGCTTCAGTAAAAGTCATGAATAGATTTTTCTAGTGACCTACTCCAACATAATATCAAAACTTTTCCCTAACAAAACTAGAATCTTTTCAGATCCTAATTTTCTTTTATCTTCTATTTACTTGGGGCAGCTTCCCTATCACAGAAGAATTTGGGTTAATTAAAAAATACTGTCCTGCCTTATATGTTTACATGAAAGGGAAAAAGGTATTATTGGTGGCCTAAGTGACAATAGGTTTGATTTAGGGTTTAGGTGGTATAGGATTCCCTGGTTGGTGTAAACAGTTAATGTGCTTGGCTGCTAATGAAAAGGTTGGCAGTTTGAGTCCACCGAGGTGCCTCAGAAGAAAAGCATGGCGATCTACTTCCAAAAAAATCAGCCATTTGAAAACCCCATGGAACACAGTTCCGCTCTGACACGTATGGGGTTGCCATGAGTCGGAATCAACTCCACGGCAACTGGTTAGGGAGTATAGGTAAATGTGGGAATATATATATATATATATATTTAATTGAACTTTTAAAAAATAAATTTTTATTGTGCTTTAAGGGAAAGTTTACAAATCAAGTCAGTCTCTCATACAAAAATTTATACTCTTAGTTGCTCTCCCTCTAATGAGACAGCACGCTCCTTCCCTGCACACTCTATTTTCGGGTCCATTTGGCCAGCTTCTGACCCCCTCTGCCCTCTTATCTCCCCTCCAGACTGCCCACGTAGTCTCATGTGTCTACTTGATCCAAGAAGCTCACGTTTCACCCGTATCATCTTCTATCCCATGGTTCAGTCCAATCCCTGTCTGAAGAGTTGGCTTTGGGAATGGTTCCTGTCTTGTGCTAACAGAAGGTCTAGGGACTATGACCTCCAGGGTCCTTCTGAGTCTCAGTCAGACCATTAAGTCTGGTCTTCTTACAAGAATTTGAGGTCTGCATCCTACTGTTCTCCTGCTCCCTCAGGGGTTCTCTGTTGTGTTCCCTGTCAGGGCAGTCATTGGTTGTAGCTGGGTACCACCTCTGGTCTCAGGCTGATGTAGTCTCTGGTTTATGTGGCCCGTTCTGTCTCTTGGGCTCATAATTTCCTTGTGTCTTTGGTATTCTTCATTCTCCTTTGATCCAGATGGGTTGAGACCAATTGATGCATCTTAGATGGCTGCTTGCTAGTGTTTAAGACCCCAGATGCCACTCTCCAAAGTGGGATGCAGAATGTTTTCTTAATAGATTTTATTATGCCAATTAACTTAGATGTCCCCTGAAACCATGGTCCTCAGACCCCTGCCCCCTGCTACGCTGGCCTTTAGAGCATTCAGTTTATTCAGGAAACTTCTTTGCTTTTGGTTTAGTCCAGTTGTGCTGAACTCACCTGTATTGTGTGTTGTCTTTTCCATCACCTAAAATAGTTCTTATCTACTATCTAATTTGTGAAAACCCCTCTCCCTCCCTCCCTCCCCACTCTCGTAACCATCAAAGAATATTTTCTTCTCTGTTTAAACTATTTCTCCAGTTATTATAATAGTGGTCTTATACAATATTTGTCCTTTTGCAACTGACTAATTGCATTCAGTATAATGCCTTCCAGATTCCTCCATGTTATGAAACGTGTCACGGATTCATCATTGTTCTTTATCGATGCATAGTATTCCATTGTGTGAATATACCATAATTTATTTAGCCATTCATCCATTGATGGGCACCTTGGTTGCTTCCATGTTTTTGCTATTGTCAACAGTGCTGCATGAACAAGGGTGTGCATGTATCTGTTCTTGTAAAGGCTCTTATTTCTCTAGGATATATTCCAAGGAGTGGGATTGCTGGATCATATGGTAGTTCTATTTCTAGTTTTTAAGGAAGCACCAAATTGATTTGCAAAGTGGTTGTACCATTTTACACTCCCACCAGTAGTGCATAAGTGTTCCAGTCTCTCCACAACCTCTCCAACATTTATTATTTTGTGTTTTTTGGATTAACGCCAGGCTTGTTGGAATGAGATGGAATCTCATTGTAGTTTTGATTTGCATTTCTCTAATGGCTAATGATCGTGAGCATTTCCTCATGTATCTGTGAGCTACCTGAATGTCTTCTTTATGAAGACATGTGAAGATATGAAGTGCCTGTTCATATCATTTGTCCGTTTTTTAATTGGCTTATTTGTCATTTTGTAGTTGAGTTTTTGCAGTATCATGTAGATTTTAGAGATCTGGCGCTGATCAGAAGTGTCATAGCTAAAAACTTTTTCCTAGCCTGTTGGTAATCTTTTTACTCTTTTGGTGAGGTCTTTGGATGAGCATAGGTGTTTGATTTTTAGGAGCTCCCAGTTATCTAGTTTCTCTTCTGCATTGTTAGTGATGTTTTGTATACTGTTTATGCCATGTATTAGGGCTCCTAATGTTGTCTCTATTTTTTTTTCCATGATCTTTATTGGTTTAGATTTTATATTTAGGTCTTTGATCCATTTTGAGTTAGTTTTTGTGCATGGTGTGAGGTATGGGTCTTGTTTCATTTTTTTGTAGATGGATATCCAGTTATGCCAGCACCATTTGTTAAATGGACTGTCTTTTCCCCGTTTGACTGACTTTGGGCCTTTGTCAAATACCAGCTGTTCATGTGGATGGATTTATGTCTGGATTCTTAATTCTTTTCCATTGATCTATGCATCTGTTGCTGTACCAGTACCAGGCTGTTTTGACTACTGTGGCACTATAATAGGTTCTAAAACCAGGTAGAGTGAGGCCTCCCACTTTGGTCTTCTTTTTCAGTAATGCTTTACTTACCCAGGGCCTCTTGCCCTTCCATATGAAGTTGGTGATTTGTTTCTCCATCTCATTAAAGAACGTCCTTGGAATTTGGATCAGAATTACATTGTATCTATAGATGGCTGTTGGTAGAATAGACATTTTTACAATTGTTAAGTCTTCCTATCCATAAGTAAGGTATGTTTTTCAAATGTGGGAATATTTTTATAGACCAGCTTCTCCTACTGCAGCCTCAACTACTTATAATAAAGAGGAGTAAATTAGAAGACATACAAAGATCATTTTGAAACCTTGCCTTGTTGGGGGTTGGGGGGGTAGAAGGGGTGGTGACAGGTCTGATGAACCAGGATTGATTCTTGGTTGTGTCACTTGTGTGCGTGTGTGTGTATGTGTGTGACCTTGGGCATATCACTCAACCTCACCCAGATCTCTAGTTTTTTTGCATGTATAAAGTGAAGCACAATAATAGCACCTACCACATAAGGCTGTTAAGAGGACTATGTTATCAGGTAATGCATGTAGTACACAGTCACATAAAAAGCATTCAATCAATATGTGTGTTTCCAGTATTATTCATTCACATTTTCTACATGCATTAATTTATTTCTACCTCATAAGGTACATTTGCAAGCTTCCTCTGCAATTTACACAAGCACAGGGCGGCTTACTTCACTTCCTGCTGTAATGAAAGAGCAGCTGCCACTTTAACCGTCCAGGGACGGGGTACAGAAAGAGATTTTTTGCAATTCTACAGTTCTATTCTGCTCAGGAAATACTTGTTATATCATGTGGAGCCAAATGTAATACTAAATACTAGGCAATATGCCAGTACTTAGAAGCAATGGGCATTCTCTCATGTATCCTTCCTATATTACGCTGCTAGTGGGAGCTGAGGAGGCATCCTGAGTGCAGTTGTACTTGGTTTGCTTTAAGTTCGGGTTTAAGTGGAGACATTTGTAACCAAGAGCTGTAAGTCAGATCCTGGTATTCCCCAGATGATGTTTCTCTTGTCATCCCAGGCTGCTTTGTCACCTAGAGAAGGGCTAGGACCTCCCAATTTTGTCACTCCGCAGCATTTCCTGTGGTTTCACTGTGTTTCATTGCACTGTAGTTGAAAAGTGCAAGGGGAAATGCTGCTATGTCACTACAGAAGAGAAAAGCAATGATTTCAGCACATGTGTGGTAGCACAAAAGCAACCAATACCAGACCCAAATTCACCACAGATTGCGTATGAGAACCTGTTCTTACACCTAGATGATTGTGGTAGTTATTTTCTATAATGATGCTTTCATAGTTCAAAATTCTATACTGAAAACCAAACGAGTCTACTTCACTGGCAATCAAAGACAGAACTTCTCATTGCTGTGGATTGGATGTTCTGAAAATATTTATTCGCAGGATGCGAAGGGCTCCTAGCAGCATGTATCTCTGGTGTCTGCCTGTAGGAGGCTGTTGAAGTAAAGGCTCATGGTTCTGCCACCTCCCAGTTCTGAGATGCTGGGTCAGTCTCTTAACCTCCCTGATCTCTGCTTTTCTTTATAACCACCTTCTAAGGTTGTGGTATGAGGATGAAATGAGAAAATCATATACGCAAAACACTCAAGCCAGTGCTTGGGATGTAGTAGTTGCTCAGTACACGACAACAATTGTTATTGTCATCATCTTCAACATCTTATTTCGGCAGTTCTTCAGGGATGGTGATGGTGGAGCTCTTCTCTATTCTGATCACTTTCTGGAGTAAGTCTTCCTTTTGTGTAAGAGAACTTTCTCACAACAGAGCAAGCCCATTTTTTTTTTTTTTAAATTGGCCTTTGGATGAAGGTTTACAAAACTAGTTTCTCATCAAAGAGTTAGTACACACATTGTTGTATGATATTGGTTAACAACCCCACGACATACTAACACTCTCCTTTCTCAACCCTGGGTTCCCTATTACCAGCTTTCCTGCTCCCTCCTACTTTCCAGTCTCCACCCCAGGGCTGGCATGCTCCATTAGTCTTGTTTTGTTCCATGGGCCTGTTCAATCCTTCGCTGAAGGGTAAACCTCAGGAGTGGCCTCATTACTGAGCTGAAATGGTGTTTGGGGTCCATACTCTGAGGGTTTCTCCAGTCTCTGTCAGGCCAGCAAGTCTGGTCTTTCTGAGTTAGAATTTTGTTCTGCATATTTTTCTAGCTGTGTCTAGGACCCCCTATTGTGAGTCCTGTCAGAGCAGTCAGTGGTGGCAGCTGGGCACCATCTTGTTGTACTGGACTTAGTTTGGTGGAAGCTATGGTAGATGTGGTCCATTAGTCCTTTGGACTAATCTTTCACTTGTGTCTTTAGTCTTCTTCATTCTTCCTTAGAGCAAGCCCATTTTTATCTGATCCTTGCTCCATCGTGAATTTGACAAAAAATCTTGTTCAAGTCCCCCCACTTCTTAGTGCCCCTACTCCTTTTCTTGAAATTAGGAAGTGGGTCAGGAGATCTGAAGGGCTTTGCAACTCTGTCATCTCTATTTGAACACCCCCTAGCAACTGAGGGGTAGTTAGGCCAGTCCCCCATCTTTAGACTTCATTCCTCTTTAGTCACAGCACCTCACGTCAGACTCTCCACAGAGTAGGTGCTCAGAAAATGATCAGCAATGGATGTTTTCTGTGTCTCTCTCTACAGGTCTTGGTTTTTCTCCCCTTTTATCATTCTGGGTGTTCCACTGTGGATCCAATCCCTTCTTATCACACTTAACTTTTAAAATTGTGAAGAGCAAAAATCAGAATATTGCTTTTGTCCTTCACTTTGACCAATCCATTCAAATAATAGGCCAAGAGGGGGCTGACCTATCACTAGGTTTTACCAAGAGCCTAAGCTAATTTGAGAAGGTGCCAACAACATGAACAATAACAATGGCTGACATTTATTGAGGACAATGCTAAGCTTTGACATATACACACTCATTTAATTCTTATACCTTTCTAAGGTAGGTGCTCTTACTATCCTCATCCTGCAGAGGAAGCAAATAAGGTTTAGGGAAACTAAGTAACCTGCCAATGGTCAAGGCAATGCTAAGGACAGAGCTGGGTTTTGTCTCCAGCTGCTTAATCTCTGAGTCTTTGCTCTTAACCACTTGTGAAGCACTTTTAGGCAGGTGTCTCACAATTCTTTTTAAGGTACTCATCTGGAAAAGATGCTTAGAAGCAAGAAGATGGACTAGATGAACTCCTAAGAATTGTTTTTACCCTGTCATTCTGCCAAACCAATGCCACATTAATACCATGATATAGCCCCGCCTGTCATTTCTAAGTGATAATCAGCACGGTGACCCCATTTCCCCACAGCAGAGAAGTAGTATACTTAACAGAGAACTGTCAAAAAGGTTTAGCTTTTAGAATCAGACAGGGAAACTTGGCTATTTCTTCATTTGCTACTTTAGCTGAAAGTCAAGTAAATGGATCTCTGATTATTTATCTACAAAAAAAAGGAAGGAAAAAAAAAAAAAAGAAAGAAAAGGAAAGTTTCAATCAGTGTCTAACTTTTAGAAGCCCTTCACTGTTGATGTCATGGAACTGACTCAGTGAATCCAATTCTCTTATCCAAAGAGGTGAATGTAACCTCTTCTAAATGGCTGTCTAAAAGAATTAACTTCACAAAGAAGAGAACTTACCTTCTGAATCATTTATTAATACCTTGGTGATTACAGAAAACCCTGATGGCATAGTGGTTAAGAGTTCGGCTGCTAACCAAGAGGTCAGCAGTTCAAATCCATTAGGCACTGTTTGGAAACCCCAAGGAGGCAGTTCTACTCTGCCCTATAGGGTCACTATGAGTCAAAATCAACTCGATGGCAACGGGTTTGGTTTGGTTTTGGTGCTTACATGTGTAACTGTTATCATTGATAAATAGGGTTATACTCTTAAAAACTTATAATCAACACAATTCTCGCCTTTCTTATCAACCCCCAAACCCAAACTCACTGCCATTAAGTCGGTTCTGACTCATAGTGACCCTGTAGGGCAGAGGAGAACTGCCCCTAGGGTTTCCAAAGTTGTAATCGTTACGGAAGCAGACTGCCACATCTTTCTCTCATGGAGTGGCTGGTGGGTTCGAACTGCCAACCTTTTGGTTAGCAGCCAAGTGCTTTAAGTACTGTGCCACCAGGGCTCCCTATTTTATCAAAGGTACAGATATTGCTGCATTAAGTTGGAGTGAAAACCAGGATGTAAGGAATACTAATTTTTAGATATATTTAATGAAAAAATAGCAATACCATTATTTTATAACTTTACATGTTGGTTTTCTAAGTCAGGGACTGAAGGAGGAAAACCAGTGGTATCATAACTGTCTATTGCCTGAGACTGGGCCAGATTAGAAAAGGAAACTGTGAGCATTTTATTTTAAGGTTTTTAATGTTTTGTGCATTCAAATTTGAACTTGTTGTATGGCAAGATAGAAAAAATTGTGTAGAGTCTAGTACTGCTACCATTTGTATAGAAAAGGATGTCATGAGGATAGCTACACACCTATATTTAGCTATGAGAGCCATGGTGGTTCAGTGGTAGGATTTTTGCCTTCCACATGGGAGACCTGGGTTCGATTCCCAGCCAGCACGCCTTATGTGTAGCCACCACCATGTGTTGCTATGATGCTGTGCAAGTTTCAGTGGAGCTTCCAGACTATGACAGATTAGGAAGACAGGTCTGGTGATCTACTTCTGAAAAAATCAGTCAGTGAAAACCCTATGGATCACAACATTATCATCTGCAATTGATCACGGGGTAGCACAGGACTGGGCGGTGTTTCATTTTGTTGGCATAGGGTAGCCTGAGGCAGAGCCAACTTGAGGGCAAACAATAACAACATATTTATTTACACATTGTGTAGAAACTCCTAACTAGGGACTAGAGGTCTGGTGTAGAAGGAAGGCTAACTTTTCACAGTATACCTTTTTCAGAGTTTTATTCATTTAGTTGTTTGTGCCTATCCGTGAATAATACCTCTGGCATTGTTTCTTTCACCAAGGCCATATTTTCCAATTACCAATCCTTCTTTGTTCCCAACTTTCCCATTCCAATCATCAGTAATTATCAATGCATTCAGATTGCACGTCCGATTAATTTCAGACTGCAGCAGCTGATAAAAATCTTCTATTTCTTTATCTTTGGCCTTAGTGATTGGTGCGTAAACTTGAATAACAGCCCTATTAACTGGTCTTCCTTGTAGGCTCATGGATATTATCCTATCACTGACAGTGTTGTTCTTCAGGATAGATCTTGAAACGTTCTTTTTGACGATGAATGCAACACCATTCTTCTTCAAGTTGTCATTCCCCGCATAATAGATATGATTGTCCAATTCAAAATGGCCAATAGCAGTCCATTTCAGCTCACTAATGTCTAGGATATTGATGTTTATGCATTCCATTTCATTTTTGATGATTTCCAATTTTCCTAGATTCATACTTCATACATTCCAGATTCTGATTATTAATGGATGTTTGCAACGGTTTCTTCTCATTTTGAGTCGTGCCACATCAGCAAATGAAGGTCCTGAAAGCTTTACTCCATCCACGTTATTAAGGTTGCCTCTACTTTGAGGAGGCAACTCTTCCCCAGTTGTCTTTTGAGTGCCTTCCAACCTGGGGGACTCATCTTCCAGCACTGTATCAGACAATGTTCCACTGCTATTCATATGGTTTTCACTGGCTAATGATTTTCAGAAGTAGACTGCCAGGTCCTTCTTCCTAGTCCGTCTTAGTCTGGAAGCTGAGCTGAATCCTGTCCTCCATGAGTGACCCTGCTGGTATCTGAATACTGGTGGCATAGCTTCCAGCATACAGCAACAAGCAAGCCCCCACAGTATGACAAACTGACAGACTTGGGGGGACCTCTTTAAAGTGTTGAAAAGCAAGGATGTCACCTTGAAGACTAAGGTGCACCTGACCCAAGCCACAGTATTTTCAATCACATCATATGCCTGTGAAAGCTGGACAATGAATAAGGAAGACTGAAGAAGAATTGATGCCTTTGAATTGTGGTATTGGCGAAGAATATTGAATATACTGTGGACTGCCTAAAGAATGAACAAGTCTGTCTTGGAGGAAGTACAACCAGAATGCTCCTTAGAAGCGAGGATGGCGAGACTGCATCTTACATACTTTGGACATGTTGTCAGGAGGGATCAGTCCCTGGAGAAGGACCTCATGCTTGGCAGAGTACAGGGTCAGCAGAAAAGAGGAAGACCCTCAACGAGGTAGACTGACACAGTGGCTGCAACAATAAGCTCAAGCATAACAATTGTAAGGATGGCGAAGGACCGGGCAGCGTTTCGTTCTGTTGTGCATAGGGTCGCTTTGAGTTGGAACTGACTTGACGGCACCTAACAACAATAACATGTATAATACCTAATTTAAAAAATGAACACGTTCTGGCAATTGTGCACACAGATTGCAAGTTACCTGGGGACTCAAGGAATCCTTCCAGCCTCTCTGTCCATGTGCTAATAACCAGGCTGGCTCTGGGCAAGGTCTAAAGTTTAGCCCAAGTGTATCTTGATGTCTATTATTTCCCTTTGAGAATTGCTTTTCTTTCTCCTAGCAGAAGGATTAGGCAATAAAATTTCAGCCCTGTGAGAAAAGGTGTGAGAGACATTCAGTTTGTTGCTTCCTTGGGTTTAAGAAGCAGGAAATTCTGCTTTTTTATTGTGCTTTTAGATGAAGATTTACAGAACAAACTGGCTTCTCATTGAACAGTACACATATTGTTTTATGACATTGGTTAACAACCCCAGGACATGTCAACACTCTCCCTTCTCAACCTTGGGTTCCGTATTACCAGCTTTCCTGTCCTTTCCTGCCTTCTAGTCCTTACCCCTGGGCTGGTGTGCCCCTTTAGTCTAGTTTTGTTTTATGGGCCTGTTTAATATTTGGCTGAAGGGTAAATCTCGGGCGTGATTTCATTACTGAACTAAGAGGGTGTCTGAGGGCCATACTCTCGGGGTTTCTCCGGTCTCTTGTCAGGCCAGTAAGTCTGGTCTTTTTTTGTGAGTTAGAATTTTGTTCTGCATTTTTCTTTGGCTCTGTCTGGGACGCTCTATTGTGATCCCTGTCAGAGTAGTCAGTGGTGGTAGCTGGGCACCATTTAGTTGTGCTGGACTCAGAGACCAGAAATTTTGAGGAAAGCCCTTCCCTTCCCCAGTTGTAGTATCTCAGGTTTGTTAGAGTCCTTAAATGTCAATCGGGTAAGCAACTCTGAATCCCTTCTCCAGCATCCCCACAACAGCTGTCCCTTCTGTGCTTCTCTATCAACTGTGGCTATCTACCATTTTGTGCTTCTCAGAATGAGTTTAATTCCTGTTTCACAGGGAGGTCCCATCTCCCTTCTGGCTCCTCTTCCATGTAAACAAGCCCAGATTCTCCAGCTCCTCCTCATATAGCCTAGACTTTGGATCCCCTTGACCTCCTGGCCACCGTCTCTATCTATGGCTCTATGAGAGTGGGATTCCCAATAGTGAGGGTAAAATTTTACCACTGCTCTGAGCAGTTGAGAGTAGACAGGGTCATCACCTCCATTACTTCATAAGTTGTAATTTTAAAATTTAAGCCACCGAGATCAAAGCATCGTTTACTTTTTTTCCCCTTTGGGAAGGTAGCTACGCCATACTATTAACTCACTTTGAACTGACTACTGAATAAAATGTCTGCATCATTTTCACAATGTGGCTCTGAATCCTGGGCTTACTTTTTTGGAAACTTAGCAGAATCCTGTATTTTCCCCTATATAATTTCATCTTGTTAGCCCATGGTTAGTACTCACAGAAGCAGTTACTGTATTCACTGGAGCCCCTGGATACTACAAATGGTTAATATGCTCAGCTATTAGCTGAAAGATTGGAGGCTTGAGTCTACCCATGGGTGCGTTGGAAGAAAGGCCTGGTGATCTACTTCTGAAAAATCAGTTACTGAAAACGCTATGGAGCACAGTTCTACTCTGACACACATGGGGTCACCATGTCAATTGGTTTATGTATTCACTTGATGGATTAACAAACCTGCCTCTGTGCCTTCCTCTAAATCACTGATAAAAATGTTCATCTGGAGCCCAGGACTCGGATCAGATTCCATTCTACTTGTGAGGATGAAGACTTGAGTCCTTGGGAGGACTTTCTGACAAGAATGTTTTTCTTACCTTGTTTTATCTATTTCATTCTGCAGTGAGCATTGGCGTTTGTAACATATGGGATACTTTTTTTATTTCTACTCATGAAAAAAGCCATATTTCTTAGAAGGGCATTTGCAGCTGGAAGTGGAGAGTGAGTGGGAAAATGAGAAGAGCCTGCATACCCTTGCCCATCATGTCTCTCCAGGGACCAAGGACATGTGAATCACTGGCCAGGAGGCTTGCCTTACATTTTTAACACTCGGAGTTTTAGAATTTCTCTTTAGGATAGCTCCAGAGTTCCAGAAAGAATGTTAAGAAAGTATTTTGGATTATAAAATTCATTGTTTAATATTTCAAAAAATTTTGAGAACTAATGTTTTATTACCAGGGTGGAATTTAAAAATCATGGATTATTAGAGCTGAAAAAAAAAAAAAAATCTTGGCTATCTGGTTCCTCATCTGTAAAATGGGATAATAAAAATCCCTGTTGTGTAAAAGTTGTAAACACTATGCTATGTGAGAAGATGCATATTCAGCACTCTGAGTGGTTTCTGGCTTGTTGTAAAGACTCAGTGAATGTGAAATCTTATTATCACTATGGTAGCGGCAACAGCAGCCCTTTTTCCCCTCTTCTCCCTTTCACTTACAGATTTTGGCTCAACAATAATAAAGAACGTTCTAATTACTAGAGCTAATCAGCAATGAGATTGGAAGGTGGTCACCTCCTTATTCTTTGGTGGCATTGAAACAGAGACTTGTCACATTGAGGATGTTGTTAGTGGACGTGTCTCTGTGAGACAGATGCTGGCTAGATGCTCTCTTTCAGCTGAACTGGCAAGTCTGGTCACCTACTAGTCTTTTACTAGATTGCAGCCTGGTAGTGCTGGGAGGCTCTTACCTTGTTTTAGCTAAGATTCCCTTATTTTGCTCATTAGCATCCCCAGGGCTATCCTAGCCGCAGTGACTAGGACAGTCCACACTATTGCCTCCCTGTGGTACTCATGACATCACTTCTCTTTATTGAAATAAAAAAAAATACAACCATAGGGAAACATAGTATGTCTGGGATCCTTTTTTTTTTATTTTAATTTTGCTTTTAGGTGATGTTTGCAGAGCTAATTAGTTTTCTATTTGATAGTTTGTACATAAATTGTTCCACGGTATTGGTTGCATTCCCACAATGTGTCAGCACTCTCCCCATTTCCACCCTGGGTTCCCCGTTTCCTTTCATCTGGATTTTCTACCCCATCCTGCCTTCTCACCTTTGCTTTTGGGCAAATGTTGTCCTTTTGACCTGTGTAATCAATTGTTCTAAGGAACATATTCCTCTTGGGTTATTGTTTATTTTATGGACTTGTCTATTGTTTGGCTGAAAGGTGATTTCCAGGAATGGCTTCACTTCCAGTTCAGAAGGGTGCTTTAGGGCCATACTCTTGGGGTTCCTCCAGTCTCTGTCAGACCAGTAAGTCTGGTCTTTGCTGTGATTTTGATTTTTGGTTCTACATTTTTTTCTGTTGTGATCCCAGCCAGAGTGATCAGTAGTGGTCAGTAGTGGTAGCCAGGCACCATCTAGTTCTTCTGGTGTCGGGGTCACGTAGGGTGTAGTTCATGTGGTCCATTAGTACTTTGGAATAATTGCTCCCTTTAGTCTAATCTTCTTCATTGATGCAGAAAGTACAAGTGAATTCTGACACTCCAGGCTTTTTTACATAAATATTCCACAAACCTTTGAGGGTGATACTGGATTCTAGGATCTGAGGAAATATCCATTTAGGGAACTTTTTTGTTTGGAGGAGGTGTGAGTCCAGGATCAGTCTACTTTACAGCCATGAATATGAGAAAGAACCAGGCCTAATCACACTGCAGGCTAAAGAGAGCCTTTAATTTAGTTCTTTATTTTCACAGGGCTTCAGAGACACCTCAAATGAAGAATTTCCAGCCACCTCAAGTATGAGTTGTACCAGATATTCTGGCACTTGTTATTTTTACAATCACTGGAATAAACATAAATGCTCTGTATTTTTGCTTCTCTGGAATGGTTGGTGTCCTGTTGCTCTGTTATTCCCATCTTCCACCAGACATCCAGGTGTGCATCATTGTTTGCAGTGGCCTTGAATAAGATGTTTATCCTCCATAGCTCCCCTCAGAGTAGAAGGCTTGTTGTCTTGAAGTCTTCCTACCTCCTGTTTCATAACTATTTCTTTCTCTTAACCCTCTTCTTCCTTCTCTCTTTTCATCACCTCCTACTGACAGTCCACCTAGTGTTTTTCTGCTGCCCCTTAACTTGTACCACGTCTCCTAATGCTTTATTACCCATTCTTTTCCTGTCCTCACCAAAGCTTACTAGAACAAAGTTCCAGTCCTTCAGAGCCTTATTTTTAGCAAGATAGCAGAATGTCTAATCCACTTATGAAAGTTTTCTACTTAATTTCTTAATATTTTGCTAAAGGGCAAATATTTAACATTTAAGGAGTTGCTCTCCCTTTCCACAGAGTCAATTCTGACTCAAAGGAGTTGCTCTAAATGGTGGGGACTAGAGGCGTGGGGACTATAGCCAGTGGTGAAGATCATTTGGAGGAGAAAGTTTTGCAGTCTGCCTTACATCATACCAAGCAGGCAAAGCCTAAATATTGGGCAGGTCTTGCCCATGTGACATGCTATGCCTGCCCTTCTTTTGAAAGAAAGCTTGAGACAGGACTCTGGGAAATTGCCACTGATGGTGGGATTCCTTTATTTATCAAAAGAAGCATGGTTTTCTAAATGAATCCAGGCTGAAGTAGGTAAGGAATGGGATGTAAAAGGAGCCATGCCCTTGAAATCAGTCAATTTCATAGCCTGGAGCAGGCATTTGTGGTCAGCTGAGTCACACTGCTTTGGGATTACACTGCTTTGGGGTTAGCCAGCTTTACTTTCTGTCTCAACAATAAAAAGTCTTGCAAAACTGCTGGCATGTGAGACAGAGGTATCCAGAAAGTCTTGGCATCTTTTCCAGCAGTATAACGGGTCTTAGGGAAGAGACTTGTTAAAGCGTGGTCCATACACTCTACCACCAGAGAGAGGTCCACATTTACAAAGGATGTACAGCCTTTCAGTTTTTCTAGACCTATAAAAAAATACAAAAGAATGTTTACTCATTGGAAGAAGAGGAAAAAGAGAGCGTGAGGGTAGGATGGGAAGGAAGGATGTATATGAGGGAATTTAATTTGGCATTATAATTCAGGCCCATTGCCATGGTTTTTAACCTATTCCTCAGTAAAAATAGCAGTAACGCTTTCTTTATATTAGTGGTTCTCAAACTCAAAAGGGGCAGAAGAATACCCCAGAAAGAGAATAGAGTTTCTGATTCAGTAGGTCTTGAGTGGAGCCCAAGAATTTGCATTCCTAACACGTTTCCAGGTGACACTGATGTTACTGGTCTGAAGCACAAATTTAGAGAAGCACTGCTTTAAAGCAATGAGAGAAAGATCCTTCAGAAAGTTCATGAGGCCCCTGAGCTTAGCAAGTTGTGGGTTTGATTCCTAATTTGGTTTTATGGGAGTACTGTGTTTATAGGAAGTGTGGGTGCGCGCGCGCGCGTGTGTGTGTGTGTGTGTGTGTAGGGGGAAGTGGGGCAGGTATGAGTACGCTCATGTACCGTAATGCCTCTACAATGCAATGAATAAAGGGAGAATCACTCCAAACACCCTGACTCAGGAAGCTCAATGAATCCCAGTTCTCAGGCACATGAAATGTCTTTAAGACATCTTTAAAAGGGTAGGTATTTTATAAAAGGCTTGGTAATGGCTTGGAACATTCCTCATATGCTCTTAAAAACATGCCTGAGTGGTGTCTTCTCAGGGAAAAATGTATGATTTTTAATCCTCCTTTTTAGGCCCCAGAAGCTACAAGTTGTCCAAAGAGCCTAACTGAGAAAAAAAAAAGGTTACCTAATATGCCTCAGGGACTATTTTAAACAAAAACTCCAGCCTGGGAAATGAAAGCCGACCTTAAATTCGTAGTCTGCTTTGGGACTGTGAGTCTGACTGATGCCGAAGTCCTGACTTGGAAAACTCTAATAAGAACCACCAGTGCAAAATTAGGGTCCATGCCTTTTGGTACTTCCTGGACAGACCCCCTGAACCTGGGACCATGTCAACAATAATTTTGAGAAGAAAGTTGGTGAAATATTCACAGGCATTTTAAAAGTGTCAATGTAAATACCAAAAAAGAAAAAATGAGGGATTTTGTTTCTGAAGTCTTAATCAGTCTTAGACTGAATCTACTTAGAACCTTCAAAAGCGATGAGTAAGTGAGAAACAGAGCATTTAATGGCAGCAATGTATCACAGAGACCTGGGGGAGGGGGGCTTGTCAAACCAGATATTCTAGTTGATACACATTGTGTGTGTAATGGTGCGGATAGGAGGGATAGTCAGCCTTTTTTAAAACCTCCCCATTTCCAAAACAAAAATCTACTCCTTTGCTGGGTATTAATGTTTTAGAGGAATAATGGTACATCTGACTTTCCTCTCAGCCCCCCTTGAGAACTTCTAGCCTAGAATCTTACCACAGTTGACAGTTTTACCAACCAGCCATGGAAACTTTCCAACCCTAAGGCCACAGTTTGAATTGGATTGAGTGACCCAAAGATAGGTGGGGATCTGTTTAGCTCAAAGCAGGAGCTCAGTAAGTGTTTGAGAAGTATCTAATGGACTTTAACAGGGCCAGGAAGTTAGAGGCAGATGCAGGGGCTTGATACAGGACATTTAATTAGGGTCTTTACTCCTTGTCCACATTGTAGTGCTGTTGCTGTTGTTAGGTGTCATCGAGTTGATTTTCGACTCATAGCAACCCCATGTGACAGAGTAGAACTGCCCCATAGAGCTTTATAGGCTGTAATCTTTATGAGAGCAGATTGCCAGGTCTTTCTCCTGTGGAGCCACTGGGTGGGCTAGAACAACCAACCTTTCAGTTAGCAGCCAAACACTTAACTGTTGTGCCACCAGGGCTCCTTCATTGTAGTGCAGCGGCCCAGAATATAAATAAACGCTAAAGTCAGGCTGCCTGGGTTCAAATGCAGCTCTGTAGCTGTGCAACTTCAGACAAGTTACTTCTCTGGGCCTCTGTTTCTATAAAATGGGGGTAATAATAATCTCTACTTCATAGAATTATTTGGAGGTTTTAAGTGAGAGAGTTCATGTAAAATTCTGAGAATGGCGATCATTACATGGTACATGTTCAGTATATGCTAGTCATTATTATTTAATCTTTATTATTATTTCTCCATACCTGACCCAATCTCTTGGCTTATGTTACCTCTCACTACCTCTCACTTTTTACAGTTTCACTTGGTTATGTGTTGTTGTCATTTAGGTTATAATCTAGTTGAAAGTCAGAGTCTGAGACTTCTCCATCTTTTGGAAGCTCCATAAAGCCTTAAACAATGTAGAGTGTATGGTTGGTGCTTATCAAAAGAGGAGGTATGTATAAAGGTGAAGACCATGGCTCTGGAGTCAGCCTGCCTGGGTTTAGACCCTGGCATGACCAGGAGGAGCTGTATAACCTTGGGTAGAATACCTCATCTAAGTCTCTGCTCACTATTCCAACAGTTCTTCTGAAGGGTGAATTATACAATTCATAAGGTGCTTAGGATCAAATGTGGCACTTAGTAAAATGTTCAATAAATGTTTATAAACACTTGGAGAAGCAACAGATGGCACTAGAATAGTGGGGAATCTTGACCCATATTTAGGATCCCTACTGGTGCAAAAAAAAAAAAAAAAATTTTTTTTTTTTTTATTGGTGCATTACTTTAGGGAACTTATTTTATCATTTATGATTGCATTTCCCCCATGCTGTCTAGGACATTGAACCCTAACGGGCCCCAAGTCCACCTAGAAACTCACTTTTTTCTATGTAACCTTCTCCGTATTGTTGTTTGATGTCTGGAGACAGATGCTTCCAAATGGCACGTTTTTTTTCATTTGCCTTTATTGGATCTGAAAATCCTGTTTGGAATAATCCTGGTTCAATGCATGAGACATGCACACCAAAAGCTTTCATGTCCCGTCTGTGAAAAGAACCCATTGAAAATGTTTAATCCACGTTTATTTGGAGAATATTTGCAATTTGGGTGACTATTTTCTTACGAATGTTTTCATGGAATCCCAGGATTGGATGCATTGGAAGGGGCATCTTGTTCTCCCTTCTCATTTTGAAGATGAAGAAACTGAAGGTCAGAATGGTGAAGTGCGGGCTGGTTAGTGGCAAAACAGGAAAGGAATCTGGGCGGACCACCCCCAGGCCACTGTTCTTCTCCCTGGGCCATGCTATCTCCCTAAATTAAGGAACATTCAGATCAAGGACAGGTTTCTTCACAGTATTCAAAGTATCTTATGGTGAAATGAATTAATGACTGTCCTGGAAAGACAAGTTTATCTCCATTCTAGGAATGTCAGGAGATTGCAGCACACACGATGATATGCTGAAGGACGCAGTGTGACAATCCTGATTTGACCAACCAGCTCAGTATGCCACCCAGCAAGCCCTTTCATCACATTGCTGCAAAAAACCAAAAATCTACTCATTTGCTAAGCATTAAGGTTTTAGAGGAATAATGGTGTCCCTTTCTTTAAAGCGAACCGGTATATGAGTCATCATTTCCTAAATTTAGTTTGTATTCCCACCTGGAATATATAAGGAAGTAATTATTTGTTTTACCAAAATCTTCACCATGAATATTTAAAAAGTATTTTTTAGTGAACTTAAACTATGATTTAATTTATTTTTGGTTCTGTTTTCTTGCAACATACCTATGGGTAGTTTGAAGTATATTTTACTAAAAAAATACATACCAGCTTGACCTTGAGAGGTGTTGAAAGCTGTGTTGTTTACATTAAAAAAAAAAGGTTACTTCCAAATTTATCTGTATTTTACTCACTTGTAGTTTGGTCTTTTTAGGATCTCGAAAGTAACAGTGCTGGGGGGGAAATTGAGATTTGTCACCTACCCACTCTGAAAATAATATATAATCTAGAGACAAATGGCTTTAAGCCACACAACTAAGCTCGCAAGGTAAGTAACAACCAGTATGCTTGTTAGGCAAATACAACTTTAAAGAGTCCCAGCCTTCTCCCAATCACACTGCTGCCCCTAAGCCCTCCTGTATATAGAAATTCTTGAGCTGCCACAGGACTTTGGCCTAGATACATAATACTATTTCCAGCACTAGTTCCATGATTTAGAAAGAAATAAAAACTCTTTATTCATTACTTTCAGGCATGGAACAGCTGTATTGCAAACAGAATCTCACAAACCCGTCAACTGAAATCTCTTTGTGAGCAAGTAGAATAAATCTCTAAGTATAAAAACATGTTATTATAATTTTGCTGCTTATAGAGTAACCAAGGAGACTAATGGAGGTTCCCCATGGCCTTGCTACTCAAAGTGTAATCCCTGGACCACTGGCATCACCTGGGTGCTTGTTGGAGCCCTGGTGGTGTAGTGGTTAAGAGCTTGGCTGCTAACCAATAGGTCAGCAGTTTGAATCCACCAACTTACTCCTTGGAAACACTATGGGGCAGTTCTACTCTATAAGTAGAATCGACTAGAGTACTATGAGTCAGAATCGACTAGACAGCAATGGTTTTTTTTGGAGGGAGGGGTGGGGTGAGGAGAGGCGCTTGTTAGAAATGCAGAATCTCAGGCTCCACTCCAACCTACTGAATTGGAATCTGCATTTCAACAAGGTTCCCAGGCGATTCAAATGCATGCTAATGTTTGAGAAGCACTGCTCTAGCATTATTGTGCTTATTTCCTGGAAGAATTGAACCTGGCAATCTGCTCAAATCATAAAGTGGAGTAGTCCTAGCTTTATTCATCTCAATGGAATAATCTGATTTTTTATTAGTGAACTAACCCTAAAACCATGGTTTAGAACCTAAACGCTACCATGCACCTTAAACAAATGCTAGTTAAATAAATAAATGACTGGAAGGGAAAAATTATATCTAATTTTGTTTTGTCTCTTGCCTATCACAACACCACTCAGCTGGGTGTTTTTTATTTGTTTCTCCAGACTCTTTCTCCACCCTTCTGCCTCCTCTATACCCTGGGAGGCTGACCAGTATTTTAACTATATTCTGGCATCAGTCAGGTACAGTCCATTGGGAGTACAGGCAGTAGATCTGAGGGAGGGAGGAGAAAGATGTTGGGCTAGTTATTCCCTTTGTGGGTTCAACACTGGTTAATTTCAACCCTCAACTGAAGGTGACAGCCTCAATATCTATTGGTTCTGGAAACTTCCCTGTCTCCTTTTCTCTTCTGTTCTATGGGTTAGAAATTGCCCTGCTGTCATTAGCCCTCAGATACTACACTATACTTTGGGATTTCCCTATACGATGTCCCCATTTATAAATAGTCACTTAAGCAAACTGCTGCATTTACTCAATTTTAGTGTGTCCTCATTTCCTGCCAGAATCTTAACTGATACAACCACTTGCAACCTGGGGGCTTTGAATATGTAGTGATAGGTTCTAGTTCCCTGTAAGATAGATCAAGTACATTCCCCTTGTCTCTCCCACTGAATCCCCAAAAAATCCCACTGAATACAGCTACAAAATGTAGACAGAATGCATAGAGTAGCTAGATAAGAACTTTGAAAAGCAAATGATAGTAGGTGAGTTAGGGAAGAAGACCAGAATTTGAAATACCACTGAACCAACAGTGAGTTTTTTTCCCCACTCCAGTATCCCCTGGTCTGGACTCAAGTCATCCCGAAACTCAAAAGTGGACAGAGAGAGCTCCAAGAGAGGCCCTCTAGTTCCAGCTTGAGGAGCAGGCAAACACACAAAAAAACAAACAAAAGTCCCAAACCTGTTGTCGTCAAGTCAATTCCCACTCTTGGTAACCCATATGTTACAGAGTAGAGCTGTGATCCATAGGGTTTTCTTGCTATAATCTTTAGCAGCATGGCTGCATGGGATCGAACCCCTAACTTTTAGGTTAGCTAATCAAATGCAAACCATTTGCACCACCTAGGGACCTTCTGAAGAGCAGACAAGGTGACTCCTAATATTCGGCGATAGCGAGGAAAATCCCTCATTTTTCTTCTCTTGAAGCCCAGACCCCAGGCAATCTTGTGGTGACAGCAGTGGCAGCAATGATAGTAACAGTGGTGGGGGCCTGCAGGTGCTTAAAACTCTGAAGGATGGGAAACTTCCTGTTTAATAAGGGTTGCTATGGCACTGGGTTTGGGTATGGTTCTAAGAGGGTGCGAAGAAATTATATTGCTTTTTGTTTCTCTCTTTATTCCACCACCTGATCCCATAATGATTACAGTTGTGGGAACTAGTTGGCAGAGCAGGGCAACTAAACCCCAGCTTCTGGTTCCCAGGGAATGAGGAAGTACTAGGGAGATTGTGAAGAGGGAGGAGCTCAGGAAAGTGATTCCATAGAGTTATTTATGGACTCTACATGTGAATGCATGGATCATACTTAGAGAAAAACCAAACTATGAAATAGACCATGTTCCATATTCCAGACTGGCTATTGTGTGATACACACATGGGACAGATCTGAATAGGACAGTAAGACTTTGAAAACTGAACAAACATTGGAATCACAACCCACAGAAGTCTTGTGACCTGAAGATAACCTGGTTGTTTTCTAACACAAAAATATCAACTTTCTCAATAGAATTCAAACAAGACCCATAGTCTCATAATATAATATTTCAAATGTTCAGAACACAATCCAAAATTATACAGCATACAAACAACCAGGAAAATCTCAACTTGCCCAATCAACAAATGCCAATGCTGAGGTGACACAGATGTTGGGTTTATAAAAGTTCTTTAAAGCAACTATTACTAAAATGCTCCAAAACATAAGGGAAAACACTCAAGTAAATAGGAAGTTAGATATTTTCAGAAAAAAGTAAAAAATACAAAGAAGAATCAAATGAAAAATTTAAGCCTGATAAAATATTCACTGCTTGAGCTCAGTAGCAGAATGAAGATGATTGAGGAAAGAGTCAGTGAACTTGCTTTACCTTAAGCTGTCATTGAATCCTTCCACCGCATATTTGGATGGAGTATATCCCCCTCCACCAAATGCAAGCCGGCCCCCAATGCTGGAGATATTGACAACTCTCCCTTGAGCTTTTTTGACCAAGGGAAGCATATGTAATGTCACATTGATGAGTCCAAACAGGTTCACTTCAATAGGTTCTCTGTAGTCCTCCACAGTTAGCCAGTCAGTGGGAGCCAGCACTCCGAGAACACCAGCATTGTTGATCAGACCCCAGAGACCTAAACAGAGGAAGAAAAGGAGGTATGGTAGTGGAGGTTGGCCTGCCCATCACGAACTCACATGTTTATGGGCATCTTGGATGGAAAAAGAGGCCCTGCATTACACAATGGTGCCATTTCCTCCCCTCTCGTTATACTTCCTCTTTGAAATGCTTTGCAGTTTGGGGAAATGATAGTAGAGAGTGTGAGAGGGTAAACTGAAGTAACTATTGAAGTTGTATTATTGGAAGCCAATGTGCTGTTATTCTATTTCTGGTTCTGAATGCCAGATACCAGTTCTCTGAGACTTTCTACTTATTAATATCAGATATAATTGGCCTATGTGAAGGCCAGAGAATATTTATAAGATGTTCTATGTGGACAAAGAACAACATCAATCTTACTTCACATTCATTTTTGGTTTAAAAAAAAAAAAAGATCATTCACTTGACTTTTGTATAATGGGAAACCTTTTGTTAAAAGTGTTTGGAAGCATTAAAAATCATCTGGAGCCTTATCAAACCTTTGCTTTTGAGCTTCAGAGTCTCAGCTATATGATGGAGATGTGAACGGAAAGATCACATACTTTTTTTTCCTTTGTGCCCCCAAATATCTTCATCCATGAAAATATTCCAAACTTCATTAAAAGCCAGTAAAATCACCTAATTCAGAATGCAGCTATTAATCAGAGCATAATGCAGGATGAGTATCTAATGATTACCGTACCACAATTACGTAAGACAATTATACTCAATTTCCCAGACCATTTTCTACCTTTTCCAATGAAAATATGTGAATCCTGGAGCCATTTTATAGTGAGATAAGGATCCCAGATATCTAGATGACAACTTGGAGATTGCTCCAATATTCTGTAGATTTTATTCCCAAGTAACTTTGCAGCATTTGTGGCTGATATAGGATAATATCTACTCATCTACAAGGAAGACCAGTTAATATGACTATTATTCAAACTTATGCACCAACCACTAATGCTGATGATGAAGAAATTGAATATGTTTACCAACCTCTGCAGTCTGAAATTGATTGAACATGCGATCAGGATGCATTGATAATTATTGGTGATTGGAATGCAGAAGTTGGAAACAAAGAAGGATCGGTAGCTGGAAAATATAGCCTTGGTGATAGAAACAATGCAGGAGATTGCGTGATAGAATTTTGCAAGACCAAAGACTTATTCATTGCAAATACCTTTTTCAACAACACAAATGGCAACTATACATGTGGACCTCACTGGACGGCGTACACAGGAATCAAATTGACTACTTTTGTGGAAAGACACCATGGAGAAGCTCAATATCATCAGTCAGAACAAGGCCAGGGGCCAGCTTCTAAAAAGACCATCAATTGCTCATATGCAAGTTCACATTGAAGCTAAAGGAAATTAAAACAAGTCCATGAGAACCAAAGTACGACCTGGAGTATATCCCATCTGAATTTGGGGCCATCTCAAGAATAGATTTGACACATTGAACATTAATGTCTGAAGACCAGATGAGTTGTGGGATGACATCAAGGACATCATACATGAAGAAAGCAAATTGTCATTAAAAAGACAGGAAAGAAAAGACCAAAATGGGTGACAGAAGAGACTCTGAAACTTCTTCTTGAAGTAAATGGAAGCAAACAGAAGAAACGATGAAGTAAAAGAGCTGAACAGAAGATTTCAAAGGGTGGCTCGAGAGGACAAAGTAAAGTATTATAATAAAATGTGCAAAGACTTGGAGTCAGAAAATCAAAAGGGAAGTACATGCTTGGCAATTCTCAAGCTGAAAGTACAGAAGGAAAAATTCCAAACCTCAGGTTGCAATATTGAAGGAGTCTGTGGGCAAAATATTGACTGACACAGGAAGCATCAAAAGAAGATGGAAAGAATACAGGGTCACTGTACCAAAAGGAATTGGTAAACATTCAAACTTTTTCAGGAAGTAGAATGTGATCAAAACCAATGGTATTAAGGAAGAAGTCCAAGATGCACTGAAGGCATTGTTGAAAAACAAGGGTCCAGGGATTGACGAAATACCAATTGAGATGTTTCAACAAACAAATGCAGCACTGGAGGTGCTCATTTGTCTATGCCAAGAAATTTGGAAGATAGCCACCTGACCTACCAACTGGAAGTGATCCATATTTGTGTCCATTCCAAAGAAAAGTGAGTCAACAGAATGTGGAAATTATCGAACAATATTATTAATATCTCATGCAAATAAAATCTTGCTGAAGATCATTCAAAAGTGGTTGAAGCAGCACATCCACAGGAAGATGCCAGAAATTCAAGCCGGATTCAGAAGAGGACACGGAATGAGGGATATCATTACTGACGTTGGATGGATCTTGGCTGAAAGTAGAGAACACCAGAAAGATGTTTACCTGTGTTTTATTGAATTTGCAAAGGCATTTGATTGTGTGGATCTTTACAAGCTATGGATAATATAGTGAAAAATGTGAATTACAGAACACTTAATTGTGCTCACGAGGAACCTGTATAGAGACCAAGAGGCAGTCATTCGAATAGAACAAGCGGGTACTGCGTGGTTTAAAATCAGGAAAGTTGAGCGTCAGGGTTGTATTCTTTCACCGTACTTATTCAATCTGTATGCTGAGCAAAAAATCCAAGAAACTGGGCTATATGAAGAAAAACAGGGCAGCAGTGTTGGAGGAAGACTCATTAACAACTTGAGATATGCAGATGACACAACCTTACTTGCTGAAAGTGAAGAGGACTTGAAGCACTTACTGATGAAGATCCAAGACTACAGCCTTCAGTACGGATTACACCTCAACATAAAGAAAACAAAAATCCTCACGACTGGACCAATAAGCAAAATCGTGATAAAAAGAGAAAAGATTGAAGTTGGCAACGATTTCATTTTACTTGGATTCACAATCAATGCCCATGGAAACAGCAGTCAAGAAATGAAACAATGTATTGCATTGGGCAAAAATCTGCTGCAAAAGACTCCTTTAAAGTGTTAAAAAGCAAAGATGTCACTTTGAGGACTAAGGTATGCCTGACCCAAGCCATGGTATTTTCAATCGCCTCATATGCATGTGAAAGCTGGACAATGAATAAGGACAAAGAAGAATCGATGCTTTCTGTTATGGTGTTGATGAAGAATACTGAATATATACCATGGACTGCAGAAGAACAAAGAAATCTGTCTTGGAAGAAGTACAGCCATAATGCTCCTTAGAAGCAAGGATGGTGAGGCTTTGTCTCACTTTGGACATGATATCAGAAGGGACAAGTCCCAAGAGAAGGACATCATGCTGGGTAAAGCAGAGGGTCAGTGAAAGAGAGGAAGACCCTCAAAGAGATGGCTGCAACGAGAGGCTCAAACATAGCAATGATTGTGAGGATGGTGCAAGACTAGGCAGTGTTTCGTTCTGTTGTCCATAGGGTCACTATGAGTCAAAATCAACTTGACGGTACCTAGCAACAACAATAACACAGTACCTCATAGAGAAGAGCAGGGAAAGTCAATACCTTCACCTTGGTTCTAAATTCACCCACTGGGACTTAAGACTGAGGATTACTTCGGCCGTGCTTTTATGCACACAGAAAGCCTGAGACTTGTAGCTACTCAGAAGCCACCTAAGATTGAAGACTGACACAACTGGCATTTAGGAGACATGTTCTTGAAAGGCCATTTAAAATCTGAACACATTTTATTTAGCATTGGTTACCCTCTGACATCACTCACCCTTCTCCCCAACTTGGTTCTTCACCCACTGGGCAGTTCTCTTGACTTTCTCTGGGTCAGTTACATCCAGAAGCACGGTCTGAAGTCTGCTTGAGGTTTCTGCCTTCAAAGCTGTTGATCCCGATTCAGTCAGACACGCAGCAATTACATGAAACCCTTTTTTATCAAAAGTTCTGGCCGCCAAGTTTCCAAAGCCCGTGTCACACCCAGTGATGAAAATGTACTTATCAGTGATGTCTGCAATCTTTAGTTGTCTCTTGCAATTCCACAGAAGACCACAGAGGATTAGGAGGAGTAACAAGAAAAACAGCATTTTTTTTTCCTTCTGTATATGACAAAGGCACTCCTTTCTTATACAATAAAAGAAGATGGTGTCCTGGGTATTCAAAACTAGAAAAAAAAATTCAAATTAGAACTACCAAGGCAATCCAGGATTGAGGAACTTGAGATATCTTAATGCATTTTGAGTGGATAAACACAAAGTTAAAAAAAAAACAGTTAACTCTTATAGGGTTGTTTGTTGGGATGCTGGTCATTTAATGCTAAACAGCTCCTCTAAAGTAATGCAAAATCTAATCAAGTAGCATTCGGAGAAATTAAGACGTATTCACAAGAGAGGGAAGGAGGACCCATCTCAAAGCTGATGCAGGTTATTGGGTTGATTTGGGCATTTGGAGTTGTGTGGGATGATGACAATCTCACGTGTGAATTCACATATCTCAAAGACAGACTCTTAAGGTAAAATCTTACCTTTGGCTATATCATGAAATCCGTGCCCAGAATAGGCTCAAAATCTAACTCTTCTGCCAGACTTTCAATTATTTTCAGGTTGTTGGGAAAAGGAGAGCGTTTTGGTGTCACCACTGAGAAAAGATTTCCAACTTGGTTTTATTTTCTCATTTTAAATAGGTTCATGTCATCCTTCAACCCAACTCTGAGAACACTATAACAATGTGGAGAGCATTAAGGTGCAAGGCCACCAGTGAGTACACGGAGGGAGGAAGAGAACAACAGGAAGACATAGGGAGAGATAGATGATGTCCAAGACACAGTATCCCAAACTGAACCCAGGATCCACAAATTCGATCCTCTCTGGACACCATCTCTATGAGAAAAAACATTACATGTACAGAGCACAAAGTAAAGCAAATCTATACTTTAAAATCATGATGCTTGACCACAGGTGCCACAGAACCGCTGGGAAAACTAATTTTGTCAGGGCTGGAGGCAGCCTACGGGCTAAAATCAATCAAATCTCCTTTCCTCAGAAGTCTGCATCTGCATTTCCACTCAGCATATCTTACTGTCCCTGGGTACTGGCTGGCCCTGGGTACTGGCTGGCCCAGGAAGAGCAGTAGGAGAAGTGAACAGGAGCCCGAGAGCGTTTGCCCACGCATGCACTGAGGCTGTGTGCCTGAGACTGCCATAGGTCTGAGCATCCTTGTGACTCGGTCCTCCCTAACCCGCAGCCACACAGCAGCCCCCAAAAGGAGCTCATTAGGCCCCTCCCCACGTAGGAGCAGCCCTGGCCCCTATTGGCTCATTTCCTGCACTCATCACCCAGAAAGTGTACTCATTTTTCTGTGTCCACTTGTCTTCACTCTTGATCCTGACCCACCCTTAGCGTCAAGAGGGGCCTCTTACAGGATAATTGACCTGTCTGGAGTTGAAGCTCAGACTTTGGGGATGCTTCTGCATTCAAGGCTGTTTATGAAAACCTTGATCAAAAAGTATCTGCAAGGCCAAGCAATTTTATAAACTTTGTTTGGAATTTGTATTCTTACAATTATTGCCTGTTTTTTTTTTTTTTTTCTTTGAAGGATTTTTTTAATCTTTTTTTTCTACTTGTAACTTATATTCAAGGTAAACAAAAATTTAGCAATGACAAAAAATTTGAAGAAACCAAGATTATCACATTTGACTCTTAATATTTGGTTCATTTTCTTCTAGTTTTTTTTACATATGTGATAAGGGATATAAACATAAAACAGACATAAGTATATATATATCATTATATATGTAACTGCTGCTATGTAAGGAACAGAGTATTTTAAATAACAGATGCTTCATTGTCATATATTGCCTTTGTCTCTCAAGAAAATTTTGTACTCTGCTTTTATCTTCTCCCCCTTCCACCCCAAAATATCTACAGTAAAAGAAAGAAAGGGTAAAAGAATGTCAATTGATAAAAATTAGGTCAGAGGGAAGGATTAACATATGGTAGGTTTGGAGAAATTAATTGATTCTGTGGTATAGCTGTGATTATTTCTAAAGCAGTCAAGTTTTTTTTTTTTTTAGTCAAGTTTTCAGACCACCTTGAGGTCTCCATAGCTTAGTAACTTGGCATAATTTCCTCAGGTCTTTCCTGTTGGGAATTATTGATTTGTTGCACATCAATATCCATGTAGCAGAATATCCCCTTCTCAAATACATTAAAAATATATAATTATGAGGGCAGGGGCTGGTGTAACTATCTCTTGCAAAATTATACATTTAGATATTTTAAGAAAATTACATGCTTATAAATTCAAGTAGCTTATTGATTTGTTGAAGTCTGGACTTCTCAGTAAATGATTATTGGATAACAGTTTAATATATTCCCTGAATATAGGAATGGATTTTGTAGCCCTTACTGCAATCTAAACTCCATTGGGACTTAATTGAAGGAGGTAAATATTCATAAGGTTTGTTTTCTCCAGAGCAGAAGGTGGAAACTTTTTGTGTGGTCACGTTGAGGCAGAGGCAAGCATGAAGGCAGCAGTAATAATGATGATGACGATGTGATGATGATGTCTTACATTTGCAAAGCACTCCACACTGCACTTTTACATATACCAAAAAATCCTGTTGCCGTTGAGTTGATTCTGACTTACAGTGACCCTATGGGACAGAGTAGAACTCACCCATAGGGTTTCTAAAGAGGAGCTGGTGGATTTGAACTGCTGACTTTTTGGTTAGCAGCTGTAGCTCTTAACCACTACACCACTTTGTTGTTGTTGTTAGGTGCTGTCGAGTTTGTTCCAACCCATAGCGACCCCACGTACAACAGAAAAAACACTGCCTGTACTGCACCACCCTCACGATCACTGTTATGCTTGAGCCCACTGTTGCAGCCACTGTGTCAATCCATCTTGTTGAGGGTCTTCCTCTTTTTCACTGACCCTCTACTTTACCAAGCATGATGTCCTTCTCCAGGGACTGACCCCTCCTGATAGCATGCCCAAAGTAAGTGAGTCGTAGTCTCACTATCCCTGCTTGTAAGGAACATTCTGGTTGCACTTTTTCCAAGATAGATTCATTCCTTCTTTTGGCATATGTATTCTTTTGGCATGGTATATTCAATATTCTTCATTAACAACACAGTACAAAGGTGTCAATTCTTCGGTCTTCATTATTCACCCTCCAGCTTTCGCACGCATATGAGGCAATTGAAAACACCAGAGCTTGGGTCAGGCTCACCTTATTCTTCAAGGTGACATCTTCGCTTTTGAATATTTTGAAGAGGTCTTTTGCAGCAGATTTGCCCAATGCAATGTGTCTTTTGAATTCTTGACTGCTGCTTCCATGGGTGTTGATTGTGAATCTAAGTAAAATGAAATCCTTGACACCTTCAATCTTTTCTCACAGTTTAGGAGGATAGAAGTCTAAATTCAGGGCGCCAACTCCAGGGAAAGTCTTTATGTCTCTTCTTGGCTCTGGCAGAAAGTCCTTGTCATCAATCTTCCCCTGGTCTGGGAGCTTCTCAGCACAGGAACCCTGGGTCCAAAAGATATGCTCTGCTCCAGGCTCTTCTTTCTTGGTGATAGGAGGTCCCTCTCCTCTCTGCTCACTTATCTCTTTTATATCTCCAAAGAGATTGACTCAAGATACACCTAAACTGTAGATTGTGTCCTGCCTCATTAACACAACTGCCTCTAATCCTGCCTTACTAACATCATTAAAAAAAAAAAAAATCATAGAGGGTAGGATTTACAACACATAGGATAATAACAGATCAACAAATGGATGACAACCACACAATACTGGGAATCATGGCCTAGCCAAGTTGACACACATTTTGGGGGACACAGTTCAATCCATCACATAGGCCTTGTGGAAATCACTTTATTTTTTTGAGCCTATTCCTTCTTCTATAACCAGACCAGTTGCTGTTGACACACCAATGTGTGTCAGAGTAGAACTGTGCTCCCCAGGGTTTTCAACGGCTGATTATTTTGAAAGTAGATCATTAGGTCTTTCTTCCAAGGTACCTCTGGATTGACTTGAATCTCCACCTTTTTGTTAGCAGCTGTATACATTAACAGTTTACACCACCATGGAACTCCCCTTACATAAAATGAGACAAATGGTATGCCCATTCTAACTCACAAGCTTGTTGAGAGGATTGAGTGGACTTATATATAACAGGGAGCCCTAGTGGCACAACCTGACCAATAAGCAACACCATGATAAATGGAGAAAAGATTGAAGTTGTCAAGGATTTCATTTTTCTTGGATCCACAGTCAACGTCCATGGAATCGGCAGTCAAGAAATCAAAAAATGCATTGCATCGGGCAAATCTACTGCAAAAGACCTCTTTAAAGTATTCAAAAGCAAAGATGTCACTTGAAAGAATAAGGTGCACCTCACCCAAGCCATGGTATTTTCAATTGCTTCATATGCATGCAAAAGGTGGGCCATGAATAAGAAAGACCAAAGAAAAATTGACACTTTTGTATTGTGTTGTTGAAGAAGAATACCTAATATACCATGGACTGCCAAAAGAAGAAATAAACCTATCTTGGAAGAAGTGCAACTGGAATGCTCCTTAGAAGCAGGGATGGTGAGACTACATCTCACATACTTTGGACACGTTTTCAGAAGGGATCAGTCCTAAAGAAGGACGTCATGCTTGGTAAAGTAGATGGTCACCGAACAAGAGGAATATCCTCAATGAGATGGATGAACACAGTGACTCCAACAATGGGCTCAAGCATAACAATGATTGCGAGTATTGCAAAGGACTGGGGAGTGTTTTGTTCTGTTGTACATGGGGTTGCTATGAGTCAGGAACAACTCAACGGCACCTAACAACAGCAACAGCAAACTGTGAGAAAATAAACTTCTTTTTTTTTTTTTTTTCTTTAGAGCCAGTCACTTGCCGTGTTTCTGTTATAGCAGCACTGGATAACTAAGACAGCTACACAGGTAGTAATTGGAAGATCTGGCATTTGAACATAGTTCTCTTTCTACTCTATTATACTGCCTTTGGGGGATTCCTCTGCCCTCCATGGTGAGAACCAGGAGAGGGAAGTATTGGGCATTGGAGTGCCTGCACACTGAACTGGATTTGAGCAGCATCCAATCTGAGCTGAAAGAGTCAGCGCATTGTCACTGGCCCATGGATACTGAAGCCTGGGACAAAAATCCACCGGCCAAAAGTAATATCCCCAGCTGTAATAACTGTTGCTGTAGGATAATCTCCATTCCTGACTTCTTCTGCTCTAGTACAATGACTTCTAGCAGAAGTTCCCAGAGGGAGGGACAGTGGACGAGGGATTGGGGGAGGGAAGCAAAAAGGAAGGTAGGTTCTGTGTCTTGTGTGTAAAAACAGATTACTAGGGCCAAGTGGCTTGCCTTTAGTTGGGTGGTTAATTTGGGCATCTATGAAAACTCCTCAGGCAAAAGGGGCCCCATAGATTCTTGAGCATTTAGAGTTGACAGTTGACTGGAAAAGAGTACATCTTTATTTTCTTCAAGTTGTAACTGAAAGTTAACACACCTTTAAATTATGAAGAAACCCTGGTGGCGCAGTGGTTAAGAACTTGGCTGTTAACCAAAAGGTCAGCAGTTTGAATCTGCCAGCTGCTCCTTGGAAACCCTATGTGGCATTTCTACTCTGTCATATAGGGTCTCTATGAGTCAGAATTGACTCGATGGTAACGGGTTTGGTTTTTGGTTAAATTATGAAAGTAACAATAAACCAGAGTAACATTTGCAATACCTGTGATTTTGTCACTAGTAGAAATCACAAGTATTTTTATGTTACCTTACAGTTGTAGATATCTCAAAATACTCATTGCTGCTTTAGAATTATGGCAGTTATACCTGCCACCAGCTTGTTATTTATTGTGTTTGTAAAGAAGCAATATCACAAATATTTGAATGTATTTTGACATTGAAGGTTCCCTTTGTCATTCTATGTATTTTACTTCATGCATCCAAAAATTATTCTCAATTCTGAGTTAACTGTGGTAATGACATATATATATCCAAATTTCCTAGGGCATCCTCTCAAAAAATACACAGTTCAAGATAAATAAAACCACATAAAATCCATGTCTTCATTATAACTAGAAAACAAACATCCATTCAAATCCAAATTGCCTGATTGAGAAAATAAGTAAATATATTGTAGATAATGGAAGCCAGGTTTCATATTATCAGAGAGGCGAGTTACAAATATTGAAAGGGGGAGGCTAGAATGAACCCTGTGGAGTTGGATTAGAATTGGAGGAATCAATCTCAAGTTGTGGTTTTTAACATGGTTAGGTAGATTTTGATATAAATAACTTTCTAAATCTAACTGATGAGCAAGAAGCAATGACACTCCAATGTTAGTGAAAATACCAAGTGGCTCAGATCCTGATTTCTAAATATTATTTTCTACTAAAAGGAACCAGGGCTCTTTGGAAAAAGTAATTTCAGTGCTGAGTCTGGGAAAGTCAAAGAGAACTTGGAGCATCTTGCACTACATGGTAAGGAAGTGCTAAAGTATTTTGAGAACATATCAAAAGTACATAGGAGCCAGCTTGAAGGGGCTCCCATTGGCATAGTATGGGGCAACCTGAGAATCAAAACCAATAGTGATAATAATGTATTTGAATAAAATATGAATCCACGAGTCCACTCTGATATAAATAAATGAAAGAAGAAATAAATGGGGGTAGAGGAAAAGCTTTTCATAGGGTAGAATGGCAACTAATAAATGTAGAAGGAAAGATGCGATTGGAAAATCACCAATTGGCAACCAACATAGTATATAATTGTTTCAGGCAAGAACAATCAATAGATTCTTAAATATATATATATTTTCTTAAGTATATATATTCTTAAGTATATATATATATACACACACACACAATTTTACTGTGTTTTACGTGAAAGTTTACACAGTAAATTAGGTTCCCCTTTAACAATTTTTATACGAATTGTTCCTTGCCATTGGTTACAATTTTTACAAAGTGTCAGCATTCTCGTAGCTGTGGCCCTATGTGGTGTGTTATATATGTGGATATATGCACAGTACACACAAACAAGTGTGTACATATGCCTACAGATACACCTATATATGCATGTGTATTTACTAGCATATGTCTTCCTATATACATATATACATCCATATCTACCTACATAACCACACACGTATTTTTTGGTTGTTTTCACTGTTGTTTCAAAATTGTATGTGTTATAGCATTTACCAAAATTGTCCCTTTTTCTCAGATACTTCTTAGAGTCTTTATTTACCTTGGTCTTGCCTTTCCCATCACCAAAAGTTATAAGTGTCTGCTATCAGAAAGTGATGCCCCCACCTTCTCCCTCCCATCCCTGGTAACCATCAAAGAACTTTGCTTTCTGTGTGTATCTATTCTTGACTTTTTATAATAGTGGGTGATCAACAGATTCTTAATCAATATTGCAGTAGTACACCTTCTTGGGAATACTTTGGTAAGCATTATTTTACGTTTCTACATACACTTTCATTTAACAAAGCTATTTTTTTTTTTTAATTTCTTATGGAAAAATTAATGATCCAAACTTGTAAGAATTTTCTTGGTGATCACTTCGAGTAGTCCAAATTAGTAATAACCTATTTATAGCACATTCTTTTTCATACCATTAATAATGGCAATTTATTTTTGTCCTTTGAATGTTTACCTTTTGTGTTGTGTTTGTGGATTTGTGCGTGTTTTGAACAGTCAGAAGTTATTTAGAGAGAAGAGCTCTAACAGCTAATAATGCTTAGTTTTAAAAACAATGCAAAATTTGGCAAAAATAAAATTTTTCTTGGATTAAAATAAAAGAATGATCAATGGATGCTAAAACTATTGGACGAAATTCTGATGAAAAATAGTATTCACAGAATCTCAAAGAATCTCTCCGCAAGATACTCACTAATCAAAAAGAGAACAATAGTAATTTCACAGTCGAGTAATCTGACAGGCATCATTTTACCCGTGATCAAAATGAACATCACCAGTCATGGCACAAACTAACAACATCATGTGCCTCCTGGTGCAGTGCCCTGAGAAGGACACAGCAGCACTTCTGTGTATAACCGCAGCTCATTACAGGGAAAGACCTGCAAATTGTTCCAAATAAATGGCCTATTACTCTTCATAAAAGAAAAGACAGAGGAACTGTTCCAGATTAAAGGAGATTAAGGAGACATGGCGGAGCCCTGGTGGCACAGTGGCTAAGAGCTCGGCTGCTAACGAAAAGGTCAGCAGTTCCAATTCACCAGCTGCTCCTTGGAAACTACATGGGGCATTCCTACTCTGTCCAATAGGGTCACTACGAGTTGGAATCGACTCAATGGCAACAGGCATGCAGGTATAAAGAGACTTGGCAGCTGAATGTACCATGTGACTCTGGATCTGAAAAATATGTGTATTTTTCTTTTGCCATGAATAACATTATTAGGTCCACTAATGAAATTTGAACAATATCAGTAGATGAAATCAATAATATTGCATTAACATTAATTTACCAACTGTACTATGATTGTTCTTATTACTTTTAATGTTCAGCGTTTTAGGAAATATACACTGAGGTATTTAAAGATTAAGGAGCATCATGTCTTCAACTTACTCTCAAACAGGTCAGAAAAATAACAATAATAAGTATATAAATAAATTAATTAAAATCATATAAAAAGAATGAAAGTGAAACGTGGCAAAATGTTAATATTTGGGGAACCTGGGCTGTACTATTCTTGCAACTTTTCAGTAAGTTTGAAATTATTTCAAAATAAAAAGTTTAAAAATTGACAATGGAATTTTTTTTCTTTTTTCCAGTGAGAATTCATTAGACTGCTTCAGGTTCCATGTAAAAAGAGGTAAGAGGCGCTGGACTTCAGAATTTAGTGACTTTGGGCACCAAGTTATTTGCCTTCTACTCTTGATAAGCTCACCTCCACAACCACTGAAGAAAAACAAAAGTTGAAACCAAAGCAGTTGGCTTCCTTCTTACTCATCCTCCCTAACCACCCCCCCTACCCAAAAAAAAAAAAACAAAAAAAACTGTCCCATTCCCTACCCGGTTTTTCCCTGGTGACAGACAAGTGGAGAGGAACTTTTTAGTTCTAACATTGGGCTCACATTAAAACTTGTTGCTGCCCACATTAGGTACACCTCTGTGTTGAGGGTCATCTTCAGATGCTGGTGTCCCAGCCAGCTGCCTGAATCCTAGCGACTGCCAACCCTGTCCTAGAGTTCAGCAAAGCCCGTCCCTGAAGAATGAACAAATCTGTCTTGGAAAAAGTACAGCCAGAATGCTCCTTAGAAGCGAGGATGGCAAGACTTTTTCTCACGTACTTTGGACATGCTACCAGGAAGGACCAGTCCCTGGAGTAGGACTTCATGCCCTGTAAAGTAGAGGGTCAGCAAAAAAAGAAGAAGACCTTCAACAAGATGGATTGACACAGTGGCTGCAATAATGGGCTCAAGCATAGCAATGATTGTGAGGATGGCTCAGGACCAGGCACTGTTTTGCTCTGTTATACATGGGGTGGCTATGAGTTGGAACCGACTTGACAGCATCTAACGACAACAACAACAACCCCAAATGTCATTGTCCAAAGGGCTGGTTCTTTTTCAGTCACTAAAGTTCACATTCCTGTAGGTCATAGAACCAAGACCAGCCACAAACCAGCACATATCTTTGACCACTAGTGGTATTTTAGCCAAGATACCACCTCTGAGCTGCAGCCCCTTTCAGGAGAGCCACTGGAACATGGCCTGCACACAGAGCCAGTTGATGTCCAATTGGTTCATCGACCACTGAAAAACTAAATGAGTAACAGCAACTAATTGGGCTAGCTCGACCACACTCTGCCAGCTGCGGTCACCTCGATTCAGATTTGGGGCATTGACCTTAGTTGCTTGGGTCGTTTATCTTTTGTGACTTACAATTTATCTCATGACACACTGCTTAGTAGGGGTGTAAATCTCTTGGTTTAAGCCAGTAGTGCAGGGGTTAGTAGTTCAGGCCACTATAGCAAGTGAATAGATCCCCCAACTATCATCCAAAAGCCCTTGTGCAAATCACTTATCCTTTCTGACTCTCCATTTTCCCATCTGTGTCGTAACAATAATAACACCTACCTTAGAGAATTGTTGGTGAAATTAACTGACTTAATGCTTGGTACACAG
Source organism: Elephas maximus indicus (assembly GCF_024166365.1). Lineage (NCBI taxonomy): Eukaryota > Metazoa > Chordata > Mammalia > Proboscidea > Elephantidae > Elephas > Elephas maximus. The sequence goes on along the minus strand of NC_064824.1, from coordinate 67,268,316 downwards.
AAAGACCCTATTATCATTATGGCAGGATCAATTACTCCCATTTTGCAAGGCATCTGCTATATGTTTTCCTCATATCTAGGCAGTCTAAAGCAGGGTTTCTCACCCTTAGCATTTTTGGTATTTTGGGCTAGATAATTCATTGCTGTGGGGGTGTCCTGTATATTGTAGAATATTTAGCAGCATCCTCTACACACTAGATGCCAGTAGCACTTCCCCCTCTAGTTGTGACAACCAAAATATCTCCAGACATTGACAAATCTCTCCCAGGGAGCAAAATTGCCCCTAGTTGACAACCACTGGTATAGAGCTGCCTTGTCTTGGGGGTCCAAAATTTCACAGCACCTAGAGCTGCTTCATAGGCAACTCATTCACAGTAGTAATGAACGTTGATAGTGGATGTTGATGAGTGTTTATTTCTTTTTATAGCCTTACCAGAAAAGTTTTGAATTATGTGTAAAACAGCTAGGTTTAATTTCTCTGATTTTTTTTTAATGCCTTTATGTCATCAGGAGAACAGGAGACAGTGAACAAAGCCAAATTTATATATGACAACATTTGTGAATTTGTTGTTGTTGTTAGGTGCCTTCAAGCCAGTTCCAGCTCATGGAAACCCATCTGCAACAAAACGAAACACTGCCCAGTCTTGCACCATCCTCACAATCGTTGTTATGCTTGAGCCACTGTGTCAACCCATCTCCTTACCTCGTATCTCATTGAGGGTCGTCCTCTTTTTGGCTAACACTCTACTTTACCAGGCATTATGTCTTGGGGACTGGTCCCTCCTGATAACATGTCCAAAGTATGTGAGACGAAGTCTTCCCATCTTTGCTTCCAAGGAGCTTTCTGGCTGTACTTCTTCCAAGGCAGATTTGTTCATTCTTCTGGCAGTCCATGCTACAGTCAATATTCTTCACCAACACCATAATTCAAAGGCATCAGTTCTTTTTTAGTCTTCCTTATTCATCATCCAGCTTTGACATTCATATGCAGCGATTACAAACACCATGGCTTGGGTCAAGTGCACCTTAGTCCTTAAAGTGACATCTTTGTTTTTTAAGGCTTTAAAGAGGTCTTTTGCAGCAGATTTTTGCCATATACAATGCGTCTTTTGATTTCTTCCCTGCCGTTTCCGTGGGTGTTAATTGTGGATCCAAGCAAAATGAAATCCTTGAAGACTTCAGTATTTTCTCCATTTATCATGATGTTGCTTATTGGTCCAATTATGAGGATTTTTGTTTTCTTTATGTTGAGGTGTAATCCATACTGAAGGCTGTAGTTTTTGATCTTAACCAGTAAGTGCTTCAAGTCCTCTTCACTTTCAGCAAACAAGGCTGTGTCACCTGCGTATGGCAGGTTGTTAGGAGTTTTCTTCCAGTCCTGAAGCCACGTTCTTCTTCATATAGACCAGCTTCTTGGATTATTTGCTCAGCATACAGATTGAATAAGTGTGATGAAAAGATACAACCCTGACACACACCTTTCCTGACTTTAAACCATGAAGTATCCCCTTCTTCTGTTGGAATGGCTGCCTCTTGGTCTATATACAGTTTCCTTATGAGTACAACTAAGTGTTCTGGAATTCCCATTCTTGACAATGTTATTCATAATTTATTATGATCCACACAGTCAAATGTCTTTGTGTATAGTCAATATAACATTGGCAAACATCTTTCTGGTATTAACTGCTTTCAGCCAAGATCTGTCTGATATCAGCAAAGATATCCCTCGTTTCATGTCCTCTTCTGAATCCAGCTTGAATTTCTGGCAGTTCCCTGTTGATGTACTACAACTGCCTTTGGGTGATCTTCAGCAAAATTTTACTTGCGTATGGTATTAATGATATTGTTCAATGATTTCCCCATTCTGTTGGATCACCTTTCTTTTTTATTGTGCTTTAGTTGAAGGTTTACAGAGCAAATTAGTTTCCTATTATACAATTAATACACATATTGTTTTGTGACATGGGCTGCTGACCCCTCGATGTGTCAACACTCTCCCCTTCTTGACTTTGGGTTCCCCATTTCCATTTGTCCAGCTTTCCTGCCTTCTCGTTCTTGCCCCTGGGCTGGTGTGTCCATTTAGTCTTACATACATGGTTGAGCTATGTGTATCGTTGTTTGTTTTATGGGCCTGTGTAATCTTCAGCTGAAGGGTGGACCTCGGGAATGACTGCAGTACTGAGTTAAAAAGGTATCCAGGGGCCATATTCTCAGTGTTTCTCCAGTCCCTGTCAGCCCAGTAAGTCTGGTCTTTTTTTTGTGTGTGTGTGAGTTTGAATTTTGGTCTACTTTTTTCTCCAGCTCTGTCCAGAGTCCTCTATTGTGATCCGTGTCAGAGCAGTTGGTGGTGGTAGCTGGGCACCATTTAGTTGTGCTGGACTCAGTCTGGTGGAGGTTGTAGTAGTTGTGGTCTATTAGTCCTTTGGACTAATCTTTCCCTTGCATCTTCAGTTTTCTTTATTTTCCCTTGCTACAGATGGGAGGGGACCAGTGTAGTATCTTAGATGGCCGCTCTGGGTCACCTTTCTTTGGAATGGGCACAAATATGGATCTCTTCCAGTCAATTGTCCAGGTAGCTGCCTTGGCATAGATGTTGAGTACTTCTAGTGCTGCATCCATTTGTTGAAACATCTCAATTGATATTTCGTCAATTCCTGGAGACTTGTTTTTTTGCCAATGCCTTCAGTGCAGCTTGGACTTCTTTCTTCAATACTATCGGTTCTTGATCGTATGCTACCTCCTGAAATGGTTGAACGTTGACCAATTCTTTTTGGTAGGGTGACTCTGTGTATTCCTTTCATCTTCTCTTGATGCTTCTGGCATCATTTAATATTTTCCCCATAGAATCCTCCAATATCGCAACTTCAGGCTTGAATTTTTTCTTCAGTTCTTTCAGCTTGAGAAATGTTGAGCATTTTCTTTTCTTTGAGTTTTCTAACTCCACGTATTTGCATGTTACTATAATACTTTACTTTGTCTTATTGAGCCTCTCTTTGAAATCTATTCAGCTCTTTTTTACTTTATCATTTCTTCCTTTCCCTTTAGCTACTCTACTTTCAAGAGCAAGTTTCAGAGTCTCTTCTGACATCCATTTTGGTCTTTTTCTTTCCTGTCTTTTTAATGATCTCCTGCTTTCTTCATGCATGATGTCCTCCCATTATGGTCTGGTCTTTGGTCATTAGTGTTCAGTGCAACAAACCTATTCTTGAGATGGTCTCTAAATCCAGGTGGAATACACTCAAGGTGGTACTTTGGCTCCTGTGGACTTGTTCTAATTTTCTTCAGCTTCATCTTGAACTTGCATATGTGCAATTGATAGCCTGTTCCACAGATGGCCCCCAGCCTTGGTCTGACTGATGAATTTAGAAATTATCAAGTTATTTCTCACAGCATTTGTGAGGCCTGGATTCTGGCTGAGGCTTTTGAGTTTGAGTCTCTGTGGGTTCCTCCGGGGTTGCCCTTCAGGTTGGTGGTCAGCTGACACACTACAGAATCCAGAATATACTCCTAGAAAATCCATGGTCCCCAGGATTCCTGGTTGACCAAGTCAGGGATGATAGTGACAACTATGGTTTACTGAATGCTTACAATAAATATTTGTCTCATTTAAACCTCACAACAAAATTACCTCCATTTTATAGAAGAGAAAATGAATTTAGAGAAGCAGTCCAAGATACAGTTAGTAGTGATGTTTCTGGGACTGAAAACCCACCCACTCTGATTCCAAAGTCTGAGTTTGTAATCCCTATCCTCCACTGCTACCTGGATTCCCATGTAACTCTAGGAGTCTGGGCTACGTATAAACTTCTTTACAGCACCAGTACCTTTCTCGATACTTGGCATTAATCAAAAACAAGTTGCCATCGAGTCAATTCTGGCTCATAGAGACCCCGTGTGTGTCAGAGTAGAACTGTGCTCCGTGGCTGATTTTTCAGAAGCAGATCACCAGGCCTTTCATCCGAGGTGTCTCTGGATGGACTGGAACCACCAACCTTTGGATTACCAGCCAAACATGTTAAATGTTTGCACCACCCAGGGACTCCTGGCATTAAGCAGATACTCAATAAACAATGTAGAAGGAGAGAATGAAGAGAGGAAGGGAAGAAGGAAGCTCCCACTCTAGCTCCAGGGTACCAGTGAAAATTGAATTAGTCTTTGAACCCTCTGAATCATCATGGCAAATTGATATTAGTAATTATAATAATACTCATACTTCCCATTTAGATAATTATAAAAACATTGAAAGGTACTCATGAAATATTTATCTGGCTTAATTTCTAGCATATTTCTGTCAGCTAAGTAGGGTAGGTATCACACTCATTTGGTAAAGCAATTTGCATAAACTCATTTGCTAGAAAGTGGCTAGAACTAAAACTTAGATCTCTGGACTCCGAACTGTGTAAAATGGCTCAAAAGGAATGAAGAAAGGAGGACTAATTTTCACTTGCTGTGCAGGATGCTTAGTAGTAACCGCTTGCCAGCAGCTATAGGAAAATAATGCAACTCAATTGCTGTCCTTGTTCACTTCTGCTTCTTTCAACTTTCTCTTCTTGTGTTTCTTTTTCCTAGCAAAAGATTTAAAGTGAGATTCTTTGTTTTCATTTCTCTTATTACCTTCCTCTGTTCTTAAAAAAAGAAAAAAGAACAGAAAATAATGTTTCAAAGTCATTGTGAGGCATAGTATTTATAAGAAATGCGAAGTTATTTCTAGACACTTCTTCCCACATCTCTTGCTTTCATTTCTACATGACTCCAGAAAAGGCTTCCTTTTAGAAAGCTAGTCAACCACACTGACAGGAATTTGTAGAATCTTTATTTACTTTTGACTCATTGCAATCATGACCTAAGTTGAATCAACAACTGAGTTGTTAGCCAAAGTATATCAAATAGAGAGTATTTAGCAATAACCTTCTAAATTATTCTCTTTTGGGGATTCTCTTGCACAAGCTTTTTCTTTTTCTAAATTTTATTTTATTTTTTTGTTGTCGTTGAGAACAACATACAGCAAGACATACACCAATTCAACAGTTTCTACATGCACAATTCTGTGACATTGATTATATTCTCCAAGTTGTGCAACTATTCTCACCCTCCTTTTCTGAGTTGTTCCTTGAGGGCACTAGGTTTGGTTTTTTCATTAACATAAACTCACTGCCCCCTGAGGTTCCTATCTAATCTTTCAAGTTGCTGTTGTCAATTTGATCCCATATAATAGTTCTTAAAAGAGTATAATTCTCAAGGTAGACATTTTTTACTAGTTAAACTAAACTATTGTTCAGTTTTAATATGACTTCAGGGGATATTTTCGGTTTAAGGTTTAAAGATTATCTCAGGGCAATAGTTTCAGGGGTTCATTTACCCTCCATATCTCTAGGAAGTCTGGGGTCTAGGAAAATTTGAAACTCTACAGTTTAGTTTTTCTGGTTTCATGGCAAAGGAGGCAGTTGTTCATGGAGACAATTAGCTACATATTCCACATCCTCTTTCTATTCCTGACTCTTGTTTTTCCTTTTTTGTTCCAGGTGAGTAGAGACCAATGGTTGTGCCTTGGATGGCTGCTTGCAAGCTTTTAAGACCCCAGGCACTACACAACGAGCTAGGTAGAAGGTAGAACAGAAGCACGAAACATGTTATTAGGCCAATTAACTGGGACATCCCATGAAACCATGACCCTAAACCTCCAAACCAAGGAACCAAATCCTATGAGTTGTTCAGTTGTACTAACACAAGCTTTCTTAACACTGATGGCAGACAGAACATGTATGTCCCTTGTACATTTAAATATTGTAAACCTGGTTAACTTACATTTAATTTAATTTGTATCTTTTTATTGAAGTAAAAAATTCTCTTTTCAACTCAAGCGGCCTTTCAGAGATTTCTTTTGCACTTTTCTTTAAGAAAAGTGAGCATTTAGGTCTAATGATACCAACTAATTTGTATGAATACAGAATTATGTTTCTGTGCAAAAAAATGCTCCAGTTGGACACCCAGAATTTGGAAAAATTAAAAACAAAAATATGGAACTCAGTGGACCATACATGAAATGTGGTTACATTTAACAAAACAAAAACAAAACACTCTTTGGAATGTCTGATTAATAATAAGGAATAATAATAAAATAATAAAGATGATGATGGTGGTGATGATGATGATGAATTAGTTGAAATGGTATTCATCATCCTGGCTGAAGAAGCTCCTCCACCACCTACATTTCCCTTCATCTGCTTCTTGTAGGAGGGAGGGGGCCCGTGGTACCCAGCCTACACTCTGGGAAGTGAAACAATGAGACATGGAAAAGCTCCTGTGCTTCCTTTTTGCAGATTCATCTGGACAGTCTCCTAGGAACCTAACCTCTCTGACCCTCCTAGTAGAGGCGTGGCAACTGCTCTTATATAGGAAAGCACTGCTGTTTTTTTTTTTTTTCATATTTAGTTCTAAAGATAAAAGTCTCTCTGCTTGCTTTTCTCACTCTTTTATATCTCAAATGAGATTTGCTTTAGACACAACCTAACTTGTAGATTGAGTCCTGCCTCATTAACATAACTGCCTCTAATCTTGCTTCATTAACCTCATAGTCAGGATTTATAACACATAGGATAATCACATCAGGTGACAAAATGATGGACGATCACACAATACTGGGAATAATGGCCTAGCCAAGCTGACACATGTTTTGGGGGGGCACAACTGAATCCATGATTAATTATTTCCCATTCCTCCTATGTTTATTGTGCCAATATGCTTCCTGACAGTACTGGCAGGTTAGGAATTATTTTAAAAGCTATGGTTCATTTATGATCACTGCATCCCAAAAAGGCCATTGCCATTGAGTTGATTCTGGCTCATATCGACCCTGTAGGACAGAATAGAGCTTCCCCATAGGATTTCCAAGGCTGTAATCTTCATGGAAGCTGACTGTCACATTTATCTCCAGTGGAGGAGCTGGTGGGTTAGAACTGCTGACCTTTCTGTTAGCAGCTGAGCTCTTAACCACTACACAACCAGGGCTCCTTGATCACTGCATGGAAACTCCCAGTTGGAAAAGACTATATATTGTGTGCTGACCATAATTTGTAGTCACAAGGTTTCAAAGAAAGCTTAGACTATAGATGGAATGCAATGTATAGATGTGAAAAGTTGTGTTTAAACCTTCAAACTTTCAGTATATTTCTTTCAGTAGCAGTTATCTTTGAGCAGAAGAAAAAGATCCGAGTTTTTTAAGACTATCCCTTAAGAAAGTGATATTTGTTACAAGGAAAGTGTTTTAAGACCAGTTCACATTTTCCCCTCATTTGAAATATATGAAGCAATGATTTATTTTCTTGTATTTAAACACTGACTTTGGTCTAAAAATTTGGCATACTTTTAAAATCTTAAAAACAAACAAAAAATTACGAAGATAATACGATATTTAGCTTTCATTTCATACAGCATCTAGCCAGGGATATTTTTAGAGCACCTAATATACACACACATGCCCCCATATATGTGTGTGTGTGTATATATATAATATATATATTCTAACACACAGTACCTGTCCCTGAGTTAATAATGTAGAGGGCCATTTCAGAGCTATTTGTGGAATCCTAAACTGATTTTTGAAGTCCCTAGCCAGTGTAAATGATTAACATGCTCGGCTGCTAACCAAAAGGTTGGAGGTTCGAGTCAACCCAGAGGTGCCTCAGGAACAAGGTCTGGCAATCTGCTTCCAAAAAAATCAGCCATCAAAAACTCTATGGAGCACAGTTCTACTCCAACACACATAGGGTCGCCATGAATAAAAATAGACTTGATAGCAGCTGGGTTTTTTATACTGATTTTTAATTTGAAAATATGTTTTATACATACTTTGCCCCCAAATGCTAAAAATCAAACCACTGAGACAGAAGACCACATCACCATTTGAATCATAGAGCTTTTAACAAGGCCTGCCAGGATTTAGTGGCAGAGGCCACAGGAGCGAGAAAACCATCTTCCACCTTTTCCCATTGTATTTTAAGAGTCCATTTAAAACCAGAGCCTGACTAGGCCAGTAGCCCATGGCCTTTCAGGTGAAATACCAACCCACTAGGCCATAAAATAGGTAGTAAAGACCTGAAGGAGATTTATCACTATCATTTCAGGATCTAGGGATCAAATTTACAGTGTAAGGAATTTCCCTATTTCCTTACGACCTAGAAGGCATTTTTCCTAACCAGTTTAGAGTGGATGTGCACATCCATGTAAACTAACATCTGATAATATTGGTAAAGCAAACAGACAATCAGTTCTGCAGTTGGTACAAATCTGTGGTTCCAGGAAGAAACTTACCTGAGATCCTTATTCTTCTTGGAAGTTCCCCCCACCCTGGCCTCCATTTAATTCTAAGATTTATAAAAAAAAAAAAAAGATGATGTCAAATAGGTACAGAGAGAATAACAGCTAAGTGTAAATTTAATTGTGACTTGAGGGTGCTAAAAAAGCATTAGAAGTGAGAACTGGTGGAATTTAAGGCAAGACTGGGTGAACAGCAAGATCATTTTTGTCATAAGAATGACCCAGCTCCCACCACTACCTTCGAAAATATTTCATGTCTTCATAGTACCAGTTGACAATAGCTTGAAAGACAACTTGATTAGTTATACAAGAGTGAGGAAAATCAAAGAAAGTTTGAAGGTAGACTTGACAAACGAAGGAATAAGTGACAAAACTCAGCCATCAGTTACCTTGTTAAAGATGAATTGGGAGGTGGCAGCTCTTTACGCAGTTGCTTGGACTATTGTCATCTTGCTGCTGTGCGCAGGGGAAGGAAGAGTTGTGCCACGCTGACCACGCTGATTTTCTTGAGGTTGAGGTGCCTGGGCTTCCGTCGAATTCTGAGCACCTACATGTGTGAGGATTCCTCAGCTTCTCTCCTTGCTCTGTGAGTCATGTCCGTTGTGACACTGCGTGATGACTAAATGACTATTTAAAGGGTGAAGGAAGCCAAGAAGCTGTGGGTCATGTGTTTCTAAAGGAATTAGCAGTGTCCTCAGTAGATTTTTATCTAGCAGCTCCTAGAAGGAACTTAAAAATGACCATAACATTTCTTTACCTGTGAGCATGATCTCTTGACCAAACCCAGAGGCTGAAATAATATACATGAAAGCATTTTGTAAACTGCCTAATGCACGGGAAATAAAAGCTGTTTCAATGATTTAATTTTTGAATTATGCTTATTGTTCATGATCTCTAGTTTGTTTCTTTTGCCTGTGTTTTTTTGGTTTGGTGTTTGTTTTTCTTATTTTGCTTATTTAGCAGTCCTTCCCGCCTAAGAGAGTAGGCAGGGAAAATCAGTCAAGGATGATTCTTTTTTTAGCAATTTTTAAAAGATTGGTGAGCAAGGAGATCAAAATAATTTAATGAAATGAGATTTTGGTATTATTTATGGATCTTAATTTGTGTTTTAAGGCACAATAACTCACTTGTTGCCATCGAGTCAATTCTAACTCATAGTGACCGTATAGGACAGAGTAGAACTGCCCCATACTGCCGACCTTTTGGTTAGCAGCTGTAACACTTAACCACTATGCCATCAGAGACCTCTTTATAAGGAGGTCTTGGAACTGAGACCACAGAGAATAGGAATGGATGCTACCCTGGAGCACCCCCAGGGTTGGTGAGTCTGTTTTGCCAGGTTTTCACAGCTGACCTGGCATGTCGGAGACTGCAGGTAATGAGGAGATGTGATGGTGCTCTGACCCCTCCCCTGACTGCCACCACACTCCCACATTAGTCACACCTGCAGGTATAAACTCTACTTCACAGATTCTGTTTCCCGCTTCCTTTTAAACCACTTTATCACCATACTTGTCAGATTTCCTAGGCTTCTGAGTTCCTTCTTTGAAAGTTTATTGTGGTTCAGCTGGGATGAGTGAATGAATGATGAATGTGTCTGTCCAGGTAAAGTCTAGTCACTGCCATTTCCCTTTAAATTAAACGGGGATCTTATTTCTCCAACAGAACAAAAAGCCAAGATTGCAATCTACTCAGGTGAAGATTTAGGGTGTTAAAAAAGTGCCAAATATACCAATTCCCCTTTAATATTCTTCATGTGTATTTAAGTCAAAGTAAGACTTATATACAAAACCTTTTAGAGAAATTCTTCGTTGACTTAAATACACATGAAGAGCTGTATAAATAATTAATATTGGATCCTTCCTGTAAGCAGGTTATAGGGGATGGCCTGGGGCCCTTATGTGGTCATGGCAGTGGAGAAGAGAAATTGACTTCCCCATCCTTCAGAAAAAGGCTGTAAAAACAGTGTTTTGCATACTTAATAAGTTTGCCTAGTGGCTGCCTTGTTTAAAAAACTTCCCAAATAGATTTTTTAAAAAAGCAAATGTTTAGACTTATTTGCATATTGGGAACTAGAATTCTTGCCATCTATCTGGCATATCCCTCAGTTCCAGTCTACCTAACTCAAGGGTTCCGTTTCTGTATGCTGGTACAAATGTTGGACTACTCAATCCCCTTGTCAAATGGTCCATTTTGGTGTTCAGTCAATGGAATCATTTGTTACTGATGCCTTATCCAGACTGTAACTATACCCACATTCAAATTCACATCTTAAGTGCTAAGTTATCTTTCATTCTATGCCTTTAATATGCAACCTGTGAAAGTGTCTACTTTGTTCAGAACTCTCACTGTATTGGGCTTCTGGTCACCCAAGGTGATATAAAAAATCCAGAACTAAATTGCCATTCAATTTCTTTCCTAATTCCCTTTTAAAAAGAAGATTGCACTTTGGATTTCATTCAAACATAAATTTAAATTTTAATAATTGGATTGTAATGATATGGAATAAGGCTAGAAACTGCCATAGATAAAACACGAAAGGTACGATTGTCCTTCTTTTTCTTCTACATCTATGTGTCTCACATGTTTCCCTTCATACTTATGCTCAAGGGTACCTTCTCTACTCTTTCCAGTCACCAAAATACAAGGAGAGTATCCAGACCCAAAGTCTTCTCAGACATTTTACATTGGGCTTCTTGCAACTGCGCTGTTCTAGGGATGGTCCAAGTCACATATAATCCTGAAAAGAAAATCAAATGAAGGAAAGTACTTACCCCCACACTGCAGGCTGTGGAGGATCCAACTTCTGGAGTATGTCTAGTGTCACCCTTGGAAGGGAGACAGGCCAGGAGGGTGAGGCTGTTTATGGAGTATTCATGGTGACTGCCTCTTTCCTGGCATGGTGATACAATCCTGTCTCCAAGGTCACTTGCTAGTGGAGTGTGTTTCCCTGAATAACCATGAACTGGTATTATGAATTCATGTTTTAAGAAGCTATTTTGTATTTTCTTCCTCCTCCCTTTGTCAGAAGATAGCTCTTTTATTTCCATTATAAAGCAGAACCTGTCCCTTGATTCTTCTTTTTAAATTAATGATCTCTTTGACGTGAGAGTAGATTAATTGCAAATGTTGTACATACATGTGTAGCTAGGCTTGGTCACACCTGCAGGCTTTGTTACTCATTTAGTTTCTCATGAGCGTTTTAACTGTAAGATGAAGATAGGCTAATCTTTTGTTCCTCTGTAGTGACACTAGGCTAATCTTTTGTTCCCTTATACCGTAAGTTCCTTAGATATACTAATAGTTAGGGGCTGAGTCATGGGGACATTTGATAGATTCTTTGGAGAGAGATTTTTCTTATTTGCACAGCACACAGTCTTTTAGCGTACTCAAGCAAGAGGTCCTGACTGGAAAGGTGAGGGGGTATTATCTTGGGTGGGAGATATTATCTCTGGGGACCAAAGGTTAATGAACCAAGAGAGAAGATGGGTGAGAGTGAAGGTAAAGGATGACCAGAAGCCCTAACCATTCCTGGCAAGAGAGAAATTTGAGAGAAATAAGGGTGGAGATTTAGTAAGAACTACATGACTCTTACTAGGAAGAAGGAGGCTGTTACTTCTTTTGTTGTAACCAGCACATGCAGAGCATTAAAAAAAAAAAAAAAATTCCCCGGCTTAAGAATGATCCTCTTGCTAAGTTTCCTGGTTTCCTCCAAACTTCTCTTTCCCAGAATCTTAACTGAGATGGACAAAATCTCGGAATGAAATTAAGATCAGATGCTAGATAAAACCCGTGATTGTATAATATGAAGTACCAGCTGGTAGGAAAGAGTTCCCTGTACTCCATGAAATGGCAAGGAAGTAAAATAGCTCAACAGTTAGAAGGTTTTCAGACCCTATTTTGGGACAATGCTGAACTGTTTGTTCTGTGTCATGCCCACGTTAGGCTCAGGAAATATAAAAGATGAGTAGATAGGGCCTTTTCCATTGAGGAATCATTCACAATTAGCTCATTAATTTCTAATTAAAGGGTCTCCCAGAGCTTTTCCTTCTTCTTATATGACCCCTGCTCCTTACTGTCTCCCAATCATGACTCCCATTTGTGGCTTTTTTTCCTCCTCGAAGCTGTTTTAGATTATGGGGAAAGGATGATCTTGTCCTTTACTGGTGGGTTTTTTTTTTTTTTTTTTGCCAACACCTGTTTTTGAAAGCTATCTGGAAAGATCAACTAAAGTAAGGAGTATGTAAGTACATATGAACAGGATGTTGCAGAAAGAACTGGGAGTAAAGTGAGTGCCCACTAGTAGTGGGATGGCTGAGTGAATCATGAACAAAATGGAATACTATTTTATAGCTATCAAAAAGAGCAAATTAGAGCTCTTCCACTTGACTAAGAAGGCTTTCCATGATCTCATTTTTGTAAAGCAAACAGGGGACCTCTATATGTGTGTGTCTTAGTTATTTAGTGCTGCTATAACAGAAATACCACAAATTGATGATTTTAACAAGCCGAAATTTATTCTCTCACAATCTAGGAGGCTAGAAGTCTGAATTCAGGGCACCAGCTTCAGGCGAAGCCTCTCTCTCTCTCTCTCTCTGTCAGTTCTAGGGGAGGGTTCTTGTCATCAATCTTCCCCCAATTTAGGAGCTTCTCAGTACAGGAACCCCAGGTTCAAAGGACACACTCTGTTCCCGGCGCTTTCTTGTGGTATTAGGTTCCTTTCTTTCTACTCACTTCTCTCTCCTTTTATCTATTGTAAGATAAAAGGTGATGTAGGCCACACTCCAAAGAAACTTCCCTTACACCCCAGCCCCATCAGGGCTGTAACCTGAGTAAGAGTGTTTCATCCCACCCTAATCGTCTTCAACATAACATAATCTTGCCTCATTAACCCCAAGCAGAGATTGGGATTTATAACACATAAGAAAATTACATCAGATCACAAAGTGGAGGACAACCACACAATACTTGGAATCATGGCCTAGGCAAGTTGACACACATTTCTGAAGGACACAATTCAATCCATGACAGTGTGTATCTGTATAGACATATTTAAGTGAATGTGGAGAAAACATGGTGGGATATGCACTGGTTTATTAATATAGGTTATTTATAGATACGTGGTATTGGCAAAACAAATGAGAGGATGAGGCAAGTGAAAAAGGAAAAGATGTAAAGAAGAATGTACTGAAAATGATACAATCCAACACAATGCCATCTATAAAAAATCTTGCCAAAAAAAAAAAAGTCCCTGAATCCAACCAAGCTTTTAAATCCAATTCCATGTTACAGAAAATACAGAGGGTAGAGGAAACATGTTAAACTACACCACAGGGGTGTAATCAGCAACATCCAGACAAAAGGGGAATTCTTAAGGACAAACAAGTTGATTTCAGTAAAAATACATCGCAAGAAAAAAAAATGAGATGGAGGGGGAGCCTACAGATTAAAAGACACTATCTTTTTTTTAGACACTATCTTTTTTTTTTATAAAGATGTTATAACCAATTACAACATGTGGGCCTTATTTGGAACCTGACTCAAAGGAACAAACTTTAAAATAAGAACAAAGTTATGACAACTTTCATGAGGTAACTGTAAATTTTAATACTGGATATTTGATGATATTAAATAATTATGGTTAAATTTTTTAAATGTGATAATGGTATTATGTTATTAAAAAAACAGAATCCTTACCTTTTAGGTTAATTTCTGAGGTATTTATAGATGAAATAATAGGATGTCTGGGGATTGTTTCAGAATATGGGAGTAGGAGGAGTAGAGGAGGCAGGATTTGTCATGTGTTGATACTGGGTGATTATGGTACTATTCTGTCTACTTTTATGTACATTTGAAATAACCTATTATAAAAAGTTTAAAACATGATATGACCACACTTTGTCATTTTTGTTAAATTTTAGAAATGTGCACATTTTTAAAATAAAATAAAAAGAGAGAGTGCCTCTGATATTTATTTTTTGTATAATTTATTTTATTTTTGTTATTGGTGTTGAGAATATACATCGCAGAACATACACCAATTCAACAATTTCTACATGTGCAATTCAGTGACATTGATTACATTCTTCAAGTTGTGCAACCATTCTCACCCTCCTTTTCTGAGTTGTTCCTCCCCTGTTAACAGAAACTCACTGTCCCCTAAGATTCCTATCAAATTTTTTGATTTGCTCTTGTTGATTTGATCCCATATAGGTTCTTAAAAGAGCATATTGCTCAAGGCAGACCTTTTTTTACCTGATAAACTATTGTTTGGTTTTAAGACTTCAGGGGATATTTTTTGTTTAATGTTTAAGGTTGGAAGATTATTTCGGGGCAATAGTTTCATGGGTTCATCCAACTTCTATGGCTCCAGAAAATCTGGATCCCAGGAGAATTTGAAATTGTGTTCTGCATTTTACCCCTTTATAGAAGCTGCAGCACTTTGGGTAACTGTCTGAGGAGCATATATCCAGAGAAAACAAATTCTTCTGCCCCCAGCTCCGTTCCCTTTTTAAGGAGGCTTGTTTTAACATCTAAAATCCCTGCAGTAATTTCAAGAGAAAAAAAAAAAATTTTTTTTTTTTTTTTTTGCTGTTCTTTTTAGTTAATTTTCTTACTAACTAAAAGTAATTCAGTCTCAGGGAAAAATGGAGAGAACACACAAAAAAAGAAACATTACTCCTGATCTATCAAATTAGAATCACACTGTAAAACTTTAATTTCTCAAGTACTACTCTACAAGCATTATCTCAATTATCATAGCAACCCATTTCAGTTGTTTCTACTCTAATTTACAGTTGAGAAAACAAACTTAGAGAGGTTAATTTGGTTCACATTTACTCACACCCAAATCTGTCTACATCAGAGTCTATGTCATTATACTGTAAGTCACAGTTAAAATTTAGAGTATGACCTTTTGGCCTTTTTTAAAATGTGATGTGTGTGTGTGAATCCATATATATTATATTTATTTTTACAGAAATAATATCATATGTGTTGTAGGCTGCTTTCTGAAAAAATCACTATAAACTAATTTAGAACACTTTATGATACTAAAAAAAGTCTTTTATCCACTGATTTGTGAAAAATGGTTATTTGTATTCAATTGTATTATCTTGCTTGGTTAACCTCCTAAAATTGGACATTTAGATTTTTTTAAGTTTTTCATTATTATGAATAATGCTTTGAAGAACATCTTTGTATGAACATTTTTGCATGCATCTGATGTTTTTCCTTAGAATAATAATAATAAAAAAAAAAACCATTGCTGTCAAGTTGATTCCAACTCATAGCGACCCTAAAGGACAGAGTAGAACTGCTCCGTAGTGTTTCCAAGGAGTGCCTGATGGATTTGAACTGCTGACCATCTGGTTAGCAGCCATTGCTCTTAATCACTATGCCACCAGGGTTTCCTTCCTTAGAATACATTCTAAAATTTGCACAGTTTAAGCATGTTTGTATGGTCGAAGTTCATGGTAGGTAGTTTCAGTAAGAGACAAGCCTCCCCATAGCCATGCCTTTTTTGTGTAGTCCCTTCCCACTTTGACTCTGGGTTTGACCGTGTGACCTGTTTTGGACAATGAGCCATCAGCTGTCACGATGCAAGCAGAGGCCTGAAAGGTGCATTGGGCTTGTCCTCTTGGGATGCTGCTGCCATATAAAGTCTAGGTTAGGTTGCTGGAGACCTGTGGCATAGCCAATAGCCAGCACTAAACACCTAAACTGTGAGTGAAGCCATCTCAGACCATCCAGCCCCAGTTGAGTTGCCAGATGACCGCAGCCACCTGAGTGACCCCAAGTGAGACCAGCAAAACTAACCAGCTGAGCCTAATGCAATTATTAACCCACAGAATTGTAAGCAAATAAAATGGTTATTGTTTTAAGCCACTAAGTTTTGGAGTGATGTGTCATACAGCAAAAGCTGATACATAGCAGATACTTATTTTTATGCAAAGTTATTATAGGGTTATTTATAATTCCAAGATGGAGCATGTCACTGAAAAGACTTGATAACTGATTATATTTGCCAGTGGGTGGTTTTTCAGTCTTTGCTGAAAATTATCAGGTCATTCAACATGGATTTTTTAGAGACACAAAATATCATTTCAATTTTCTTGCAGTAAAAACCTCAATTTATTCTGCTATAAGCAACTCTGTTTATGTGCCAAAATACTGAAAAAGCAAAGGTTTATTAATTTCCTGGGCAAAGGCAGTGTTTTACATTTGTAAAGAGTTGGAAAATTATTTATTCAGTAAATCAAGTCTTCAATCCTCAAAATAACAGACCAGTAATTTTTAAAAATGATTATCAAGGAGGTGGGGCCAAGATGGCAGAGTAGTCAGATGCTTCTGGTTGTCCCTCTTATACAAAGACCTGAAAAAACAAGGGAATCTATTATATATATGACCAGCTAGGAACCCTGAGCATCAAAGGCAAAGTTAAGAAATTGGACTGAGTGACAGGGGAAGGGAGAGAATGTGCAGAAGCAGAGAGGGGTTGCTGAGTTGGCAGGAGCACCTCAGCCGTGATTTCCTGGCGTGACCACAGCAGGGCTGGCGGTAGTATTCAGGATGTGGTTGCTTCAGCGAAAGAAGGCAGGTGTAGTGACACACCCCTGATCCCCTGGTGTGACTGTGGCAGGACCGAGCCAGTGCATGGAAGCTATGCACGCATCCAAAATCTGAGATAAAAAACAGCACTCTCGGTACAAGATAAGTGATTTTGTCTAATTCACCTCATGGATCTAATAGCTCCTCCTTTTGAAAGAACTCTCTCCCACCTATCTGATCCCTCCTTCCTCTGCCCCAGCTGGCTTTGGTAACAGTTATTTCCCTGGGCCTGAGATACATCCTGCTGTGCTCCCTGAGCCACTCTTCTGGACTTCAAGAAGGAACAAATTAACACATGGGGAAAAATATTCTGCTGACTCCCCCAATCTGGAAACTCAGAGGAGAAGAGGCTCCTGTCCAGGAACAAATCGTCCACAGACTTTGTTTTTCACCCCTGCATGGATCCAGGTGGCCCCATTGCAGCAGATAGGATCTGGCTATTATTTTGCAAGGGTGAATCTTTTTGAGGTCTGACTGTAACTGTTTCAGCTGTGCTGTGGAGGGGTGGTGACAGGGGTTGATATTTGATACCACTCTGCCTATTAAACAGGGCCCTCACCTACCCACAACAGGGGCCTGAGAACTGATGACTCCACACACGCCACCTAGCCATCTGCAACAGGGGTCCAAGGATAAGTGGTTCCTCCCAGTCCTTATAGTTAAAAGCAATGGGTGCCTATGGTATGGCTGCAGAGCCTACCCACTAGAGTGCGCTAGAAAACAGGGATGTGCCTTTCTCACAGACATTCAGGGGAAGGTTGTCAGTCCCCTGGCTTCCTCAGAGTGTGACCTCCTGCTGCTACCAGAAACCTGTGCATACACCAATCACCACTGCTTCTCTAAAAGCATAGGTGAGATCTTGCACCACACACTAGCTGACCGACTACCAGGACACCTGAGCTGAATCTATACAAGAATAGTGAATGGACTCCTAGGCTCATATACCTGGTAATAGCTCTAGCCATCTGGTGACAGGACTTTAGTGCTTCAAATTCTCCAATAATTAAGTTAGCTCACTCTAGTAGCCTATTTGGGTATAGCAAAACAAAACAGATCAAGAAGCTAGGACACCGTGAGAAAACATAAAATAAACTAATATAATAACTTATAGATAGCTCAGAGACAATAGTTGGTATCAAATCACATAAAGAAGCTGACCATGATTGCTTCAACAAACTCCCAAAACAAAGAATCAAGGACTTTTATGGATGAAGATATATTCCTGGCATTACCAGATGTAGAATACAAAAGATTAATATACAGAACTCTTTAAGATATCAGGAAGGAGATTAGGCAAAACGCAGAACAAGCCAAGGAGCACACAGATAAAGCAGTCAAGGAAATTAAGAAGATTATTTAAGAACATAATGAAAATTTAATAGGCTGCAAGAATCCATAGAGAGACAGCAATCAGAAATTCAGAAGATTAACAATAGAATTTCAGAATTACACAACTCAGTAGGAAGTCAGCGGAGCAGAATTGAGGAAATGGAAGTTAACATTAGCAAGACTGAAGATAAAACACTTGGCAACAATATAGTCAAAGAAAAATCAGATAAAAGAATTAAAAAAATGAAGAAACGCTGAGAATCCTGTGGGACTCTATCAAGAGAAATAACCTATGAGTGATTGGAGTACCAGAACAGGGAGGGGTAACAGAAAATACAGAGAGAATTGTTGAAGATTTGTTGGCAGAAAACTTCCCTGATATTGTGAAAGATGAGTAAATATCTATCCAAGATGCTCATTGAACCCCATACAAGGTAGATCCCAAAACAAAGTCACCAAGACATATTATAATCAAACTTACCAAAACCAAAGATAAAAAGAATATTTTAAGAGTGGCCATAGATAAACAAAAAGTCACCTACAAAGAAGAGTCGATAACAATAAGATTGGACTACTCAGCAGAAACCATACAGGCAAGAAGACAATGGGATGACATATATAAAGCATTGAAGGGAAAAAGTTGCCAGCCAGGAATCATATACCCAGCAAAACTGTCTCTCAAATATGAAGGCAAAATTAGGACATTTCCAGATAAACAGAAGTTTAGGGAGTTTGCAAAAACCAAGCCAAAACTACAAGAAATACTAAAGAGAATTCTCTGGTTAGAAAATCAATAATATCAGATATAAACCCAACACCAGAACACAGGACAGAGCAACCAGGTATCAACCCAGATAGGGAAATAAAAAAAATAAATCAAGATTAAAAAAGGCTCAAAAACAGGGAATCAGTGATGTCATTATGTAAAAGATGACAACACTAAATCAATAAAGATGGACTAAATAAAGTAGTCATAGATCTTTCACATGGAGAGGAAATCAAGGTGATATAGGGAGATAAAAGTTAGGTTTAAACTTAGGAAAATAGGGGTAAATATTAAGGTAACCACAAGGAAGATTAACAATTCTACACATCAAAACAAAATACAAGAAAAATATAAAGACTCTGTAAAAATAAAATCAGCAACAATGAAAAAGAGGAACACACAATATACAAATAAAAAATACTCAGCACAAAAAGTTAAGCGGAAAAAAGAAACAGTCAACAACACACAAAAAAGACATCAAAATGACAACACTAAACTCATACCTATCTATAATCATGCTGAATGTAAATGGACTAAATGCACCAATAAAGAGATAAAGAGTTGCAAAATGGATTAAAAAAAAAAAACACAATCCATCTATATGCTGCCTACAGGAGACACACCTTAGACTTAAAGACACAAATAATAAACTCAAAGGATGAAAAAAATATATCAAGCAAACAACAACCAAAAAAGACCAGGAGTGGCAATACTAATCTCTGACAAAATAGACTTCAAAGTTAAATCTACCACAAAGGATAAGAAAGGACACTATATAATGATTAAAGGGACAGTATACCATATTTTATACCATATTAAATATTTATGCACCCAATGACAGGGCTTCAAGATACATAAAACAAACTTTAATGGCATTGAAAAGTGAGATAGACAGCTCCACAATAATAGTAGGAGACTTCAACACACCATTTTCAGTGCAGGACAGAACATCTGGAAAGAAGCTCAATAAAGACACGAAACAGCTAAATGCCACAATCAACCAACTTGACTTCATAATTACAGAACACTCCACCCAATAGCAGCCAAATATAATTTATTTTCCAATGACCAAGGAACACTCTCTAGAATAGACCATATATCAGGCCATAAAGCAAGCCTTAACAGAATCCAAAACATCGAAATATTACAAAGCATCTTTTCTGACCATAAAGCCATAAAGTTAGAAGTCAATAACAGAAAATACAGGGAAAAGAAATCAAACAGATGGAAACTGAACAGCACTTTGCTCAAAAAGGATTGGATTATAGAAGAAATTAAGAATGGATTAAAGATATTCATAGAATCCAATGAGAACGAAAACACTTCCTATCAGAACCTTTGGGACACAGCTAAAGCAGTGCTCAGAGGTCAATTTAAATCAATAAATGCACACATCCAAAAAGAAGAAAGGGCCAAAATCAAAGAATTATCCCTACAACTTGAACAAATAGAAAGAGAGCAACAAAAGAAGCCCTCAGGCACGAGAAGAAAGCAAATAATAAAAATTAGAACAGAATTAAATGAAATAGAAAACAGAAAAACAATTGAAAGAGTTAACAAGACCAAAAGCTGGTTCTTTGAAAAGATTAACAAAATCGATAAACCACTGGCCAGACTGACGAAAGAAAAACAGGAGAGGAAGGAAATAGCCCAAATAAGAAATGAGATGTGTGATATTACAACAGACCCAACAGAAATTAAAAGAATTATTACAGAATACTATGAAAAATTGTTACTGTTACAAATTTGAAAACCAAGAGGAAATAGACAAATTTCTAGAAACACACTACCTGCATAAACTAACACAAACAGAGGTAGAACAACTAAATAAATGCATAACAAAAGGAAAGATTGAAAAAGTAATTAAAAAACTCCAAGGCGGGGGGGGAACCCTGACCCTGACGGCTTCACTGGAGAATTCTACCAAACTTTCAGAGAAGAGTTAACACCATTACTACAAAGGTATTTCAGAGCATAGAAAAGGATGGAATACTCCCAATCTCAGTCTATGAAGCCAGCATAACCCTGATACCAAAATCAGGTAAGGACACCACAAAAAAAGAAAATTACATACCTATATCCCTCATGAACTTAGATGCAAAAATCCTCAACAAAATTCTAGCCAATAGAATTCAATAACATATCAAAAAAATAATTCACTACGACCAAGTGGAATTCATGCCAGGTACTCAGGGATGTTTCAACATTAGAAAAACAATTAATGTATTCCATCACATAAATAAAATAAAAGACAAGAACCACAAGATCTTATCAATTGATATAGAAAAGGCATTCCACAAAGTCCAACACCCATTCATGATAAAAACTCTCAGCAAAATAGGAATGGAAGGGAAATTCCTCAGCATTATAAAGGGCATCTATACAAAGCCAATAGCCAACATCATCCTAAATGGAGAGAGCCTGAAAGCATTCCCCTTGAGAATGGGAACCAGACAAGGATGCCCTTTATCACCATTTTTATTCAACATTGTGCTGGAGGTCCTAGCCAGGATAAACAAATAAAGGGGATCCAAATTGACAAAGAAGAAGTAAAGGTATTTCTATTTGCAGATGGCATTATCTTATACACAGAAAAACCTAAGGGATCCTCAAGAAAACTACTGAAACTAATAGTTCAGCAGAGCATCAGGATACAAGATAAACTTACAAAAGTCAGCTGGATTCCTCTACACCAGCAAAGAGAATGTCAAAGAGGAAATCACCAAATCAATACCATTTACAATAGCCCCTAAGAAGATAAAATACTTAGGAATAAATCTAACCAGAAATGTAAAAGAACTACACAAAGAAAATTGTAAGACACTGCTGCAAGGAAACAAAAGAGACCTACAGAAGTGGAAAAGGACACCTTGCTTCTGGATAGGAAGACTCAACATTGTAAAAATGTCTATTCTACCAAAACCCATCTGTAGATACAATGCAACCCTGATCCAAATACCAATGACATTTTTTAATGAGTTGGAGATACAAATCACCAACTTCCTATTGGAAGGGAAAGAGACCCTGGATAAGTAAAGCATTACTGAAAAAGAAGAACAAACTAGGAAGCCTCACACTACCTGACTTTAGAAGATATTATACTGCCGCAGCAGTCAAAACAGCCTGGTACTGGTACAACAGATACATAGACCAATGGAACAAAATTGAGAATCCAGACATAAATCCATCCACATATGAGCAGTTGACATTTGACAAAGGCCCAAAGTCTGTTAAATGGGGAAAAGACAGTCTGTTTAACAAATGGTGTTGGCATAACTGGATATCCATCTGCAAAAAAAAGAAACAAGACCCATACCTCATGCCATGCACAAAATGGGTCAAAGACCTAAATATAAAATCTAAAATGATAAAGTCATGGAAGAAGAAATAGAGACAACGCTAGGAGCCCTAATACATGGCATAAACAGTACACAAAACATAACTAACAGTGTACAAACACCAGAAGAGAAATTAGATAACTGGGAGCTCCTGAAGTTCAAACACCTATCTCATCCAAAGACTTCACCAAAGGAGTAAAAGGATTACCTACAGATTGGGAAAAAGTTTTTAGCTTTGACATTTCCCATCAGCATCTGATCTCTAAAATCTACATGATACTGCAAAAGCTCAACAACAGAAAGACAAATAACCTAGTGAAAAAATGGGCAAAGGATATGAACAGGGACTTTACCAAAGAATACATTAAGGCTGCTAACAGATACATGACGAAATGCTCACGATCATTAGCTATCAGAGAAATGCGAACCAAAACGGCCATGAGATTCCATCTCACCCTAACAACAACAACAACAACAACAAAAAACAAGGCTGGCAGTAATCCAAAAAACACAAAATAATGAGTGTTGGAGAGGTTGTGGAGAGACAAGAACACTTATACACTGCTGGTGGGAACATAAAATGGTACAACGACTTTGGAAATTGATTTGGCATTTCCTTAAAAAGCTAGAAATAGAACTACCACACTACCCAGTAATTCCACTCCTTGGAATATACCCTGAAGACTAACAGCCTTCACTGTTTACAGCAGCACTGTTTACAATAGCAAAAAGATGGAAACAACCAAGTTGCCCATCGGTGGATGAATGGATAAATAAATTATGGTATATTCACACAAATGGAACACTATACAACGATTAAGAACAGTGATGAATCTGTGAAACGTTTCATAACAGAGGAATCTGGAGGAATCTGGAAGGCATTATGCTGAGTGAAATTTGTCAATTGCAAAAGGACAAATATTGTATGAGACCACTATTATAAGAACTTTAAATAAAGTTTAAACAGAGAAGAAAATATTCTTTGATGGTTATAAGGGTAGGGAGGGAGGGAGAGGGATATTCACTAACTAGGTAGTAGACAAATTTTTTTTAGGTGAAGGGAAGGGCAACACACGACACAGGGGTAGTCAGTACAATTGGACTAAACCAAAAGCAAAGAAGTTTTCTGAATACAATCAAATGCTTCGAAGGCCAGAGTAGCAGGGATAGGGGTCTGGGGACCATGGTTTCAGGGGACATCTAGGTCAATTGGCATGAGAAAATGTTCTGCATCCCACTTTGGTGAGGGGTGTCTGGGGTCTTAAATGCTAACAAGCGGCCATCTAAGATGCATCAGTTGGTCTCAACCTACCTGGAACAAAGGAGAATGAAGAATACCAAAGACATATGGTAAAGATGAGCCCAAGAGACAGAAAGGCCATGTAAACCAGAGACTCCATCAACCTGAGACTGGAAGAACTAGATGGTGCCTGGCTACCATCGACCACTGCCTGACAGGGAACACAACAGAGAATCCCTGATGGAGCAGGAGAACAGTGGGATGCAGATCTCAAAATCTCGTGAAAAGACCTGGCTTAATGGTCTGACTGAGACCATAGGGACCCTGACGGTCATGGTCCCTGGACCCTTTGATAGCCCAATATTGGAACCATTCCCAAAGCCAACCCTACAGACAGGGATTGGCTTGGACTATAAGATAGGCAATGATACTGGTGAGGAGTGAGCTTCCTGGCTCAAGTAGACACTTGAGACTATGTGGGCAACTCCTGTCTGGAGGTGAGATGAGAAGGAAGAAGGGGACAGGAGCTGGTTGAATGGACACGGGGAACACAGGGTGGAGAGGAGGAACGTGCTGTCTCCGTAAGAGGAGAGCAGCTAGGTGTACATAGCAAGGTGTGTATCAGTTTTTGTGTGAGAGACTGACTTGATTTGTAAACTTTCACCTAAAGCACAATAAATTAAAAAAAAAAAAAAAAGATTTTTAAATATGGTAAGAGATCCTGCTCGACAATGCTCTGAAAAATTAACTCTTTTGGAGGGGCTGTGGAGGGGATTGGATGCTTTCAGGCCTTTTTTTCTATCCTTGTAATTACTATCCTGGCAATAACTTCAAATTACAAGGATAAAAAAAAAAAAGGCCCCGGTGACACAATTGTTAAGCACTCAGCTGGGAACTAAAAGATTGGCAGTTAGAATCCATCAGCCGCTTCATGGGAGAAAAGACCTGGGCATCTGCTTCTGTAAAGATTACAGCGTAGGAAACCCTATGGGGCAATTCTATTCTGTCCTATTGGGGCCGCTGTGAGTCAGAATTGACTAAATGGCACCTAACAACAACAGCAACAACCAGGAATGGTTCTGTTTTTATGAACTTTCAATCTTTATACTTGTACTTTGCAACTCAGGAAGTTAAGTTATTTAAATGATTATTGATTTTGTTATATTGGGTTTGTTTCTTCCTCAGAAAGCCTTACACTTGCGTTGAGTTTCCGTTTTCTATCACTTATAATCTCTCTTTCCTCATTTTCATACTTCTGCATTCCTCCTCTACAGCCTGGAAGAATTCTGACATTTACATACCTTGTCACCCTGGTGGTGTAGTGGTTAAGAGCTAAAGCTGCTAACAAAAAGGTCGGCAGTTCGAATCCACCAGGCGTTCCTTGGATACCCTGTGGGGCAGTTCTACCCTGTCCTATAGCGTTGCTATGAGTTGGACTCCATTCAATCCATGGCATTCCACCCTTTGGTGCCCAAAAAATCACATCCTTGCAACATGTAAAACATATTCATCCCATCATATCATAGCAAAATTCTGAACTCTAAGTCCAAAATCCAAAAACTCCTCTTCGTCATCTGTGAAATCTAGAATACAAGTTATCTGCTTCCAAAGGTACAATGGCAGAACAGGCACAAACTAAACATTTCTGTTACAAATGGGAGAAACAGGAGAAAAAGAAGGGATAACTGGTACCAAGCAAATCAGCAGAACATATTACATTAGCACTCAAGGCTTTGCAAATAATCCTCTGTTCTCTGAGACCATTTACATAATGGCCCTGCCCTCCAGACTCTAGGTATTGGCCACACTGACTATATTCTGAGTGGAGGTCCCGTGGCTCTGGGCTTCAGCTCTGCCTTCCAAGTCCACAGGGTCAGCAACTCTGTTCCCTCTGCTTTAGGCACATCTTTCTCCTAGTCCATCTAAGTGGCGACTCCACCCTTAGAAACACCTGAGGCCACGGCTCCACCCTTTGAAGCCTCAGATGTCCTGGCCGTACCTTTTGAGACTGAGTCAGCTCGGCTTCTTGTGTTCCTTGGCCTTTCAGCTCTCGGGTTGCACACCTGCATCCACCCTGCTGGGGCAAGTGTTCCAAAGCTCAGTAGCTCCACCAATAAGTGCCTGGAGGCACCCCTCCACCAGGAAGCCTCCTGCACACAGGCACTCAGTAATCTTGCTCTGTGGGTTGGCTCCAGTGCTGTCTGGTGCTGATCTCCTTGTTCTGCTGCTGCCAGCCCTCTGTTGGTGTTTCTCACCATTTGCACGTTCTCTGATATTAAGAGTTCTCCTCACTTCCTTCTGAGTCTTCTGTCCATTCACAATTTCAAAACCGCTTCCACATTTTAGGTATCTGTTAGAGCAGCACCCCACTCCCTCGGTACCAAATTCTGTCTTAGTCATGTAATGCTGCTATAACAGAAATACCACAAGTGGATGGCTTTAACAAAGAGAAGTTTATTTCCTCACAGTAAAGCAGGCTAAAAGTCCAAATTCAGAGTTTCAGCTCCAGGGGAAGTCTTTCTCTCTCTGTCGGCCTTCTCATCAGTCTTCCCTCAGAGTAGGAGCTTCTCCGGGTTCAAAGGACACCCTCTGCTCCCAGCACTGCTTTCTCGGTAGTATGAAGTCCCCTCTCTCTGCTCGCTTCCCTTTCCTTTTTATCTATTGAGAGATAAAAGGTGGAACAGGCCACACCCCAGGGAAATTCCCTTTACTTTGGATCAGGGATGTGACCTGGGTAAGGGTGTTACAATCCCACCCTAATGCTCTTCAACATAAGATTACAATCACAAAATGGAGGACAACCACACAATACTGGGAACCATGGCCTAACCAAGTTGACACATATTTTTGGGAGACACAATTCAATCCATGACATCAATTTTCTCTTTTACATCTCAAAAGAGATTGACTCAAGATACAACCTAATCTTGTAGATTGAGTCCTGCCTTATTAATGTTATTGAAGTTATGATTTACAACATATAGGATAATCACATCAGATCACGAAATGGTGAGCAAACACACAATACCAGGAATCATAGCCTCACCAAGTTGATACACATTTTGAGGGGACATTATTCAATCCATAACACCATTTTAGTGGCTGTGAAGTAGTATCTCATTAGGATTTTGATTTGTATTTCTCTAATAACTAATGATGTCGAGCATCTTCTCATGTGTTGTTGGCCATTTGTGTATCTCCTTTGGAGATATTCTGTTCAAGTCCTTTGCCCATTTCTAAATTGAAATTTCTGTACACATTTTATATGTATAGCTGTATTTCTTTATATATTCTGGATACTAGACCCTGCTCAGGTAGATGATTTGCAAGTATTTTCTCCCATTTTATAGGTGTTTTTTTTCACTCTCTTAATACCAATTTTTCTTTTTTTCTTGCCTCGTCTTTGAGTCGGGATCGACTCGGCGGCACTGGGTTTGGTTTTTTTTTTCTACCACCCTGCAATTAGAGTGAGCTTTTAAAAATGCAAATCAGATCACATTGCTCTTCTACTGAATCAAAAATCATTAATGTGACCGGCAAG
This sequence comes from Elephas maximus indicus, assembly GCF_024166365.1. NCBI lineage: Eukaryota > Metazoa > Chordata > Mammalia > Proboscidea > Elephantidae > Elephas > Elephas maximus. The sequence continues at coordinate 67,241,177 of NC_064824.1, read as the reverse complement.
GTCCTGCATGATCAGTCTTCCACCCTCCTGTCCATCCACAGCCCACTCTCTCTTTCTCACCACACTTCAGCCACAGTGGCCTTTCTGCAGTGACTCTAATACGTAAGTGCTCTCCTGCCTTAGGACTTGCATGGACTGATTTTCCTCACACACTGCACTCTTGCCCCACTCTTTTGCTGGCCAATTCCTTCAGCATTGGCTTAACTGTCACTTCCTTAGGCCAAACCAAAAACCCAAACCAGTTGCTGTTGAGTAGATTCTGGCTTCTGGCTTATAGTAACCCTGTGTGTGTCAGAGTAGAACTGTGTTACATAGGGTTTTATTTTTTTAAGAGAGCACAGTGATTTTTATTCACCAATAAATTAAAAGTCTACTCCTAGATGTTTCTTCTCTGGTATGGTGGGTTTTTGTTTATTAGTAAGCGAAGCCCTATAAGGAGGCTTCACCTAGTCCTCAGACTCAGGTCCATCTTCATCTTGACTAATCTGGAAATAACGAAGCTCATAAGTCTCCTTGTCAGATGCAACCACGGGAAGCCAGTCGAGAAGATTGTTCTTCTTAAGCGTTTTTTGGTAAGGTGTTTCAAATACCTTTTAGAGAACTGTTTCTCAGAAACAACTGTAATTTTATCTTTGAAGTGTTCAGTGTGAACGTTCCTGGGATTTTCAGTTTTTCCATTGACTTTAACCTTCTCCTGTAGAAACTGTTCAAAATTTCCAGAATCAAAAATTCCATCTTCTACTGGATGAGTAAGGTCCAAATTAAACTTTCATGTTGACTGCTTAGCCTTCTTGTCTTTCTCATGTGCCATTTTGAGATCTGGGTTTTAAATGGCTGTGATCTTCTGAAGCAGATCACCAGGGCTTTCTTCCAAGGAACCTCTGGGTGGATTTGAACCACCAACTTTTTGATTGTAGCCAAGTGCTTAGCCGTTTGTGCCACCCAGGGATCAAGCTTCTTTAAATCCCCAGTCTAAGTTAGATCCCTCTCTTCTGCTCTCCCATAGCCTCTTGAACTTTTCTATACCAGCCCTTATCACCATTTCTATGGTATTTTGTATGATTATTTATTTATTATCGGTTCTCCTTTAGACTGTAAGCATCATGAGACCACGTGTCTTTTGCTTATCACCTCTATACCTAGTACCTTAAAAGACGGCAGTTAATAATCATTGGTCAATAAATATTTGTTGAATAAATAAGTAAAAGGATGAGTGAGTCAGGGGAAAAAAGCAGGTCTTTTCTGGTCTTACTCAAAGGATAAGAAGCATGTTTTTTTGCCTGCCCCCTGCCAAGCATGTGCTCATGTTTCAGCATTTAGAGTGAACTCCTACTTTCCCTTGTTCTTTCCCTTTTCGTGTGTGCCAGAAATGTGGGCTGCTTTGGCCAAAGATTATACTCTGGGATAGAGGAACTGAATGCTACGATGAGCCAAGGATAGAAGGGACTTTTCTTCTTTATGCTCATGATGAACCAGGAATTACTAATGAAGAAGGAGAGAAGCCAAACTCTTTGGCTTATCTAAGAAATCCAAAGGACCATGTGTTTGTAAGAGGGATTCAACAGAAATGTTACGATGATGTGAGCGAAATAAAAATGAGAGCAAAGAACACTGAAGTGAAGATAAAATCTGACAGTTGTGTCAATAAAACACAGTTGCAGACCCTTGCAAGGGGAAGTAAGAAATGTGAATTCAGTAGAAGTGTGAAGAAAAGAGGAAATGATTTCTCAGGGTGAGGAGACAGGCGTTTAGGGTCTTAGAGACTTAAAGGAGTTGCCTGGGGAACAACATTGGAAGAATGTGCAGACTTACCATTGCTATAAATTTTATCCCTATTATAAAGTGAGAAATTCAAATGAGATTGTTTTGGGGGACTTTAGGATATAGTAGGCAATATCAGAAGTAATAATGGGTAATTTGTGTACAAAGAAATAAGACTTATAAGATATAAGACTTATAATTTGAAAAGGATCCAGGAAGTACAGATAGAGGAGAGAAAAGGTTAATGCTTTTTTTTTTAACAATAGATTTAAGTTGGCAATGACGTATCAGGTATTTGGGTGAGGGAGGAGAGGGAAGTCAGTAATCACTGAAGTGGGGAATCACTCAGAGGAGCCAAGAGAAGTCACTGGAATTAAGATCTGAGATGAGTCATTAAAGATTCACTTATTTGGAATGTCTCTTCCATCTTTCCTTGTCTTACTTTCTTGTGCCATTCTCTGAATTTTCTACGATAAAGTCTTCAAAATGTAGTAAATTGTGTATGTATATATGTGTTTCCCTGTACGTCCTTGGAAAGTGATGATGTAATTTCTTGAGTTTATCAGTTAGCACATATTCAGCTGCATAAGACAGAATATTCTAGTAATGGTGACTTACGTGACAAAGGCAATTATTTCACGAACATAAAATCTGGAGTATTTGGTTTCTTGGTTGGTTCAGTGGTCAGTCATACCAGCAAGGCCTAGGCTCTTTCTATTTTTCCACCCTACCTCTTCTATCATTCCACCCTACAATCTTCAGCATGTGTCTGTTCGTTGTTTGGCAATTACCTTATGGTCACAAGATGGCTGCTGCAAGATGTTGAAAACAGGAAGAAGAGGTAAAGGAAAAAGGCATCCCCTGTTAAAACTCTGTCTTTTCATCAGAAAGAAAATACTTCCCAGAAGGATCTCAGTAGATTTTCTCCTTACATTTCACTAGTCAGAACAGGACCATATGTCTAACTTCATTCCTATCAAATGAAAAATAAGAATTGGAAGATCATCACTGGTTTAGACTTTGGAGCTACAGTCTAGCCTAAATCTATATAAAATTAAGTTTTTGTTAGTAAGGTGGAAGGCAGGGGCCTATTTATGGAAAATAGCTCCCATGGCAATTAGTTTTAAATTGCTGAATGATCTCTCACAGATGGTGATAGAAACTGTGATGGCCAATAGAAATTGCTCATTAATGCCTGTTATGGATTGAATTGTGTCCCCCTCCAAATGTCCGTCAACTTGGCTAGGCCATTAGTCCCAGTTTTGTGTGGTTGTCCCCCATTTTGTGACCTGATGGAATTATCCTATGTGTTGTAAATCCTAACGTCTATGATGTTAATGAGGCAGGATTAGAGGTAGTTATGTTAAACAGGCAACCTACAAGATTAGGTTGTATCTTGAGTCTATCTCTTTTGAAACATAAAAGAGAGAGGAAAGGGACCTCATACCATCAAGAAAGAAGAGCCAGGAGCAGTGTGTCCTTTGGACCCTGGGGGTCCCTGTGCTGAGAAGCTCCTAGACCAAGGAAAGATTGATGACAAGGACCTTCCCCTAGAACCAACAGAGAGGGAAAGTCTTCCCCTGGAGCTGGTGCCCTGTATTCAGACTTCCAGCATCCTAGACTGTGAGAGAATAAATCTCTGTTTGTTAAAGCCATCTGCTTGTGGTATTTCTATTAATGTAACACTAGATAATTAAGACAGTGCCCCTCCTCCCCAGGGCAGTGCCCTACCTGCCATACATTAATTACACCTGTGGTAGAAGGTACTAACATCTAACAGCAACTATCAGACAAGATATATTAAGGCAATTGGCAAGGATCTTTGAAGAGCAATCTTGCTTTGTGAAGAGGTTGGAAATCAGTAGACATGTATTTAAATCCTATTTATTATTTGTGTAAGTTAAACAAGTAAATTATTTAATATCTGTGAATGTCGACTGTATAATAAACCGAAAGGACAAAGCACTACATAAAACAAACAAGCAAAAACATCAAACCCCTTGCCGCTGAGTCAATTCTGACTCATAGTGACCCTATAGGACAGAGTAGAACTGCCCCATGGAGTTTCCAAGAACTGCCTGGTGGATTTGAACTGCCAACCTTTCGGTTAGCAGCCGTAGCTCTTAACCACTATGCCACCAGGGTTTCCTATCACTACATAGATGGATTAAATAAGTTAATATATATAAAGTGTTAGCCTGAAGCCTGGCAAATATAAGTTGCTATTGTTGAGGATATTGTTATGGAATTTATATTTGATAAGCATTGTGTGGCAAAGAAAAAGGGGAAAGATGAATTCCTTGAGGTCTGACTTTGAGGAAAATATTGCAACTTACAATATGATGCATTGCTTCAGCTTGACTATTAAGCTATCTGTCTATCTACCTATCTATTTACACTTGATTCTTATTATTCCTGGTAATTATGTTCTACAAAGTTATCTCTAATATGAATACTGAACCAGCTTTGTTCTACCTCAGCTGGGAACAGTCGCACATTGGGCAATTCAAGTTTTTCACTGTTCTGCATGCACATGTCTGCAAATGACTGGGGAAATCCTGGATAATTGATTTTGGGATTACAAATAAATTCTAGCAAATAGGAGAATTTGTAAATATGGAATACTCAATACCACACACACACACACACACACTCACACATTCATGTGTACTACAGATAAACACATACAATAAAAAAATACATACAATAGTACAGAATAAAAAGAACTAGGGTGTTATGGATTGAATTGTATCCCTCCAAAATATGTGTTGTAAATCCTAACTAACCTCTATGCTTGTGGTTATAATCCCGTTTGGGAATGGGCTGTCTATGATATGTTAATGAGGCAGAATAAGTGTAGGGTATATCTTTAATCAATCTCTTTTGAGATATGAAACAGATTAAATGCATGCTAGAGTACAGCTGGAAACCCTGGTGGCATAGTGGTTAAGAGTTACAGCTACTAACCAAAAGGTCAGTGTTTGAATCCACCAGGCGTTCCTTGAAAATACTATAGGGCAGTTCTACTCTGTCTTATAGGGTCTATATGAGTTGGAATTGACTCAATGGCAAGCGGTTTGGTTTTTGTTTTTTTTGGAACAGAGATGGGGCAAGATTGATGCCAAGCCAAATGGAGATCTCCAAGGAACCAGGAAACAAGCTGAAGAGACAAGGACCTTCAACCAGCCTTTGCCCTGAATTCAGACTTCCAGGCTCCTACACTGTGAGAAAAGAAATTTTTTTGTTTAAAGCCATCCACTTGTGATATTTCTATTATAACAGCACTAGATAACTAAGATGTAGGGATTTCCATTACTACATGCTCATGAGTAATATGTAAGGCTCTGAAATGATTTCCTGAGAATGCAGGCAACAACACCTTCATACCCAATAAGAGGTCCTGTGACAGTGTGGCAACTCTAGTGTGGGGTGGGTTGTGGTCTAACGATAAGGCTGTCTGGCTGCATCCTGGGACAGAGAAATGTGGACTCTGACTTGGAGTCTACTGAAACCCCTAAGTTGAACAGGGGGAAGGTTCCTGGTGTTATGGCTGCCACCTTGATATTTCTACCAGAGTCAATTGCAGATTGAACTTGGCTATAGGTCCTTTCTTTTGTCCTACATTGGCTTGAGGTTTGGTGCTCATGACTGTTGTTGTTAGGTGCTATCAAGTCGGTTCCGACTCACAGAGACCCTATGTACAACAGAACGAAACACTGCCCAGTCCTGTACCATCTTCACAATTGTTGTTATGTTTGAGCCTGTTGTTGCAGCCACTGTGTCACTCCATGTTGTTGAGGGTCTTCCTCTTTTTTGCTGACCCTCTACTTACCAAGCATGATGTCCTTCTCCAGGGACTCATCCCTCCTGATAACATGTCCAAAGTCTATGAGACGAAGTCTCACCATCCTCACTTCCAAGGAGTACTCTGGCAGTACTTCTTCCGAGACAGATTTGTTTGTTCTTCTGGCAGTTCATGGTATATTCAATATTCTTCACCAACACCATAATTTAAAGGCATCAGTTCTTCTTCTTCAGTCTTCCTTATTCATCATCCAGCTTTCCCATGCACATGAAGTGATTGAAAACACCATGGCTTGAATCAGGTGCATCTTAGTCCTCAGAGTGACATCTTTGCTCTTCAACACTTTAAGCTCATGATTAGGGTCTTCTTAGTCAACTGCTCTTAATCATACCTATTTAAAATTGTGACATCACAAATGAGTACCTAGACAAATGTCAGTGAGAAGCAACCAATTAGCGAATCAAGTCCGGGTAGCTCACAGCTTTACACACACACACATGCACACACGCACACCACTGCCATTGAGTCAATTCAGACTCAGAATGACATTACAGGGCAAGGTAGAACTGCCCCATAAGAGTTCCAAAGCTATAAATCTTTATGGAGGTAGACTGCCACATCTTCGTCCCCAGGAGCGGTTTGTGGGGTTGAACCACTGACATTTTGGTTAACAGCCAAGCGTTTTAACCACTGCACCACCAGGGCTCCTCGCTCACAGCTTTACAGCAGTATTTTTTAAGCTAAGGTTCCCACTGTCTTAAGGACTCGCCCAGAGTTAACAAGAAAGGAGAGCTTGTTGAACAGCTATTTGCAACATAGCAATAAAACTAATCTGTCTCCTTTTTTTTTCCTTAAAGCTAAAAATTTTTGGCCACCAACCTCCACTTGGATTGAAAAGTTTATATAGAGAACTGGGTCCTGATTTTCTGAGGCTATTGGATTGCAGTCCAAAAACATGTTTGTCTAATCTGGTAAAACTTGTTCCTTATTACCAAGGTATGTTGTATTAAGAATGAATTGCCTTGCCTTAAGCTAGGGAGTAGTAGGCACCACCCACTTAATTTATAACCACTTGGCATAGCTCACTCTGACCTACGCTTGACTATTAACAACCACTCACTTCTTACCACCTCCTCTTCCACCCCAGCCGAGGAGTGGTTTCCAAGACTGATACATCCCTTTAAGGAGGGAGGAGTACTAGAAAAGCTGAGACTTGAAAGCCCATTCCACTCAAAGCTTCAGGAGGGCTTAAGCCTCTCCAGGGATAAATGAATTCATTTGGCATTTCAAATGACAACCCAACACCACAGACACAACCATTCATCAATGAATTTTGTGCCGTAGCAGGATTTTCTCTACTTTTCCTCTTCTGTATTTTTTTTCACCTATTATCCTCCCTTTTCCAATTACTGGTGTTCTCTCACAATTTTTATAACTTCACGAACAACAATGAACCTTTAGGGAAAGACAAGACCTACTACACTAAAAACATGAGAAAAAATTTGCTCGTGAATGAAGTCTGTATTTTTGAACGGGGTTTCTTTCTTAGAGGGGGAAACAAAATGAGAAATTTTGAAATAGTACTGAGTGCTGAAGAAGATAAATAGCTGTGGAGACTAATGTAAAGTAAATTAAAAAAAAAGATACTAGTAAAGTAAATTTTGCTAAAACTGTGTGTAAACAGCCTTACGTAGTGGTGTTAATTCTACAGGGGAACATAAAACATCTAAAAATACATCGAAGTTACTCAACTCATTTCTTTTGTTTCCAAGGCCACCTTCAAGGAAGCATGATTTGAAGACCATGATGAAATGTTGTATGTTTCTAGTGTTTCTCTGAGTGGCCAAACAAATGGGATCTAGGGGAGTTCCAGGAATTCAGACCAGACATGATGTGGGGGCGCAACAGATTGTCCTCTGAGCACGGAGCCAAAGGTGATCCCAAGGACTGTTTAGAGACAGTTTTGAGGAGAGGTAGCCCAAGGGCAGAGATTTGCAGCAGGGTGGGGCTACCTCTTGGTTTAGGACCATTGAACCATAGCACTGAGCTGGAGCTTCAAGCGCCACAACACTGGGCTGGTATTCATTAGGATAAACCAGGACTGCAATGCAAATAAAGGCTTCTAATCCACAGAAACTTTGTCTCTGATGTCCAGATAAGGGCCCCGTACTTTCTGCAGATGTCAGAACCTTTGGGTCAGAAAAGCAATGACTTAACCACAGCTGACATTTGGAGAACCCCCAGAATCTTAGCTGTACTTTAAAAAAATCATTATTAGTATGAATTTTATTATGCATTTGTCTAGCCATTACTTTGTCATTACTTTGTTATCATTTTTATTTAATAATTTTATATTACAAAAATAATTCATTTTTATCGTATACAATTTATGACACAAAAAATAAAAATCACCCACTTTCATACTTTTGTAACTTACACATAATCTCTTTTATATTTTAATGCATTTTCTTTTATCTTATATGACTACATAACAAAATTAGGAATACAATAATTCTGTATATACAAAATATACCAAATTATTGATATTCTAAATGTAGGATTATGTATACATATATACACATTAGTATGTAGCTTAAAAAAATTGCTCCTTAGAATAAAAGTAGTAATACCCAGAAACCCAGTGCCGTCGAGTCGATTCCGACTCAATGATGAAAGTAATAATACTCATACTAAAAACCTCAGAGAATATAAAAGATACAAAGATAAAAGTGAAATTCATTATTGGGAATCCTGCCACCTAGAAAGACAACAAATAACAGCCTTTTGGTTATAGCATCACTGTGTGTTCTAATGTGCTTTTTTTTTTTTTTTCTTTCCTATTTTTTTTTTTTTACTATAGTCATTTTTCTAGGAGTCCTTGTGTGGTGCAACTACCAACAGGTCGATGAGTTTACATTTACCCAGAGATGCCTTGAAAGAAAGGCCTGGCAACCTACATCCAAAAGATCACAGTCATTGAAAACCCTATGGAACGCAGTTGTACCCTGATACACATGGGGTCACCATGTGTCTGAATTGACTTGATGGTAACAAGTTTTTTTTTTTTTTTCTTTTTTCTAAGACAATAAACATTGATTTCCAGCATTGGCTTCAGTGGCAACAGGGTTTCTTCTTCTTATTTTTTTTTTAAATAATATTTTATTGTGTTTTCAGTGAAGGTTTACACAGTTGTTTAGGTTCCTAACAATTTATATTACAAAAGTTGTTCAGTGACATTCATTACATTCTTCACCATGCAACGGAAATCATTATTTCCGTTCTGGTTGTTTCATTTCCATTAATCTAGTTTCCCTGCTCCCTTACATTCTCATCTTTGTTTTAAAGTAATTGTTGACCCTGTGGTATCATATAGATGATTTTTATTTATTGTATTTTAGATGAAGGTTTACAGAACAAACTAGCTTCTCATTAAATGGTTAGTATACACATTGTTTTGTGACATTAGTTAACAACCCCATGACATGTCAATACTATCCCTTCTCAACCTTGGGTTCCCTATTACCAGCTTTCCTGTCCCCTCCTACCTTCTAGTCCTTGTCCCTGGGCTGGTGTGCCCCTTTAGTCTCGTTTTGATTTATGGGCCTGTCTAACCTTTGGCTGAAGGGTGAACCGCAGAGTTTACTTCATTACTGAGTTAAAATGGTGTCCGGGGACCATACTCTTGGGGTTTCTACCGTCTCTGCCAGGCCAAGAAGCCTGGTCTACTTTTGTGAGTTAGAATTTTGTTTTACATTTTTCTCCAGCTCTGTCCAGGACCCTCTATTGTGATCCTTGTCACAGTCAGTGGTGGTAGCCAGGCACCATCTCGTTTTACTGGACTCAGTCTAGTGGAAGCCATGGTAGTTGTGGTCCTTTGGTCCTTTTACTAATTTTTCCCTTGTATCTTTTATATCTTTAGTTTTCTTCATTCTCCCTTGCCCCAAAAGGGGTGAAACTAGTTGAGTATCTTAGACGGCCGCTCACAGGCTTTTCAGACTCTACTCATCAAAATAGAATGTAGAACATTTTCTTTATAAACTATGTTATGCCATTTAAGGTAGATGTTCCTGGAGACCATGGTCCCCACAGCCCAGCAATTCAGTCCCTCAGGGAGTTTAGATGTGTCTATGGAGCTTTCATGACCTTGCCTTGTACAAGTTGTCCTGGCTTCCCCAGTAGTGTGTCCTGTCTTACCTTCACCATAGTTACCATTTATCTATTGTCTATTTAGCGTTTTCCCATCCCCACCTCTCCCCTCCCTCATAACCATCAAATATTGTCTCTTTTTGTGTGTAAACATTTTCATGAGTTTTTATAGTAGTGGTCTCATACAATATTTGTTCTTTTGTGATTGACTTATTTCACTCTGCATAATGCCCTCCAGATTCTTCCATGTTATGAGTTACTTCACAGTTCCAACATTGTTCTTCATCGTTGTATAATACTCCACTGTGTGTATGTACCATAGTTTGTTTACCCATTCATCTGTTGATGGGCATCTAGGTTGCTTCCACCTTTTTGCTATTGTGAACAATGCTGCAATGACCATGGGTGTGCATATGTCCATTCATGTGAGGACTTTTATTTCTAGGATATATTCCTAGGAGTGGGATCGCTGGATCCTATGGTATTTCTATTTCTAGCTTTCTAAGGAAGCGCCACATCATTTTCCAAAACGGTTGTATTATTTTGCATTCCCACCAGCAGTGCATAAGAGTTCCCATCTCCCCACAGCCTCTCCAACATTTGTTATTTCGTGTGTTTCTGATCTGTGCCAGTAATGCTGAGGTGAGATGGTATCTCATTGTGGTTTTGATTTGCATTTCTCTAATGGCTAGTGATCATGAGCATTTCCTCACGTGTCTGTTGGCTGCTTGAATGTCTTCTTTGGTGAAGTGTCTGTTCATTTCCTTTGCCTATTTTTTAACTGGATTATTTGTCTTTTTATTGTAGAGGAGTTGGCTTTTCTTGTAGATTTTAGAGATTAGAACTTTGTCTGGTTTGCAATAGCCAAAAATTTTTTTCTCACTCTGTAGGTTCTCTTTTTACTCTTTTGGTGAAGTCTTTTGATGAGCATAGGTATTTAGTTTTTAGAAGATTCTAGTTATCTAGCTTATCTTCTGGACTTTGTGTGTTGTTGGTTATGGTTTGTATCCTGTTAATGCCGTGTATTAGGGCCTCTTGCATTGATTCTATTTTTTCTTCTATGAACTTTATAGTTTTTGGCTTTATACTTAGGTCTTTGACCCATTTTGAATTAGTTTTTTTATATCGTGTGAGGTATGGGTCCTGTTTCATCGTTTTGCAGGTGGACATCCAGTTTTGCCAGTACCATTTATTAAAAACACTGTCTTTTCTCCATTTAATGGACTTTGGGCCCTTGTTGAAGATCAGGTGACCATAGGTGTATGGATTTACATCTGGGTTCTCAATTCTGTTCCATTGGTCAATGTATCTGCCGTCATACCAGTACCAGGCTCTTTTGACTACCATAGCTGTATAGTAGGTTCTGAGGTCAGGTGGTGTGAGTCTTTCTACTGTATAATTCTTCTTCTATAGTGCTTTACTTATTTGGGGCTTCTTCCTTTTCCATATAAAGTTAATGATTAGTTTTTCCACCTCTTTAACGAATGTTGTTGGTATTTGGATCAGGACTGCATTGTATTTGTAAATCACTTTGGGCAGAATTGTCATTTTCACAATGTTGAGTCTACCTATCCATGAGCATGGCATGTTTTTCCATTTATGTAGATCTGTTTTGGTTTCTTGTAGTAGTATTTTGTAGTTTTCTTTGCATAGGTCTTATACAGCCCCAGGTTGATTTATTCTGAAGTATTTTATTGTTTTAGGGTCTATTATAAAATAGTATCATTTTCCTGATTTCCTTTTCATCTTTCTCTTTATTGGTGTATAGGAATCCAACTGATTTCTGTATGTTTATCTTGTATCGTGCTATGTTGCTGAATCTTCCTATTAGTTTCAGTAGTTGTTTCATGAAGTCTTTTGGGTTTTCTATGTGTAGTATAATATCATCCCCAAATAGGGACAGTTGTACTTCTTCATTCCCAGTTTGAATGCTGTTTATTTCTTTTTCTTGTCTAATTGCTCTAGCTAGGGCTCCCAGTACAATGTTAACAGGAATGGTGGTAAAGGGCATCCTTATCTTGTTCCTGTTCTGCAGGGGAATATTTTCAGTCTCTCTCCATTAAGAATGATGTTGGCAGTTGGTTTTGTATAGATGCCCTTTATTATGTTGAGGAATTTCCCTTCTATACCTATTTTATTGACAGTTTTTATCAGGAATGAGTGTTGGACTTTGTCGAATGCCTTTTTGCATTGATTGAGTTGATCATGTGATTCTTTTCTTTCCTTTTATGTATGCAGTGAATTACGTTGTTTGACTTTTTAATGTTGAACCATCATTACATACCTGGTATGAATCCTACTTGGTCTTGGTGTATTATTTTTTTGATATGTTGCTGAATTCTGTTAGCTAGAATTTTGTTGAGAATTTTTACTTCTATATTCATGAGACTTTTTTTGTGGTGTCTTTGCCTGGTTTTGGTATCAGGGTTATGCTGGCTTCATAAAATGAATTTTGAAGTGTCTCCTTCTTTCCTATGTTCTGAAATAGTTTGAATAGTACTAGTGTAAGCTCTTCTCTGAATGTTTGGTAGAATTCTCCAGTGAAGCCATCTGGGCCATGGCTTTTTTGTGTAGGGGTTTTTTAAAATTTTATTATTATTACCTTTTCAATCTCTTATTATGGGTCTGTTCAGATTTTCAACATCATTTTGTGTTAGTTTGCGTAGGTAGTGTGTTTCTAGAAATTTGTCCATTTCCTCTAGGTTTTAAAATTTATGGGAGTGTAGTTTTTCATAATACTGTTATAATTCTTTTTATTTCACTTGGGTCTGTTGTAATGTCCCCCATTTCATTTCTTATTTGGGTTATTTGAGTCCTCTCCTTTTTTTCTTTTGTCATTTTGGCCAGTTGTTTGTCAATTTTGTTGATCCTTTCAAAGAACCAACTTGTGGTTTTGTTGATTCTTTCTGTTGTTTTTCTATTCTCTATTTCATTTATTTCTGCTCTGATCTTTATTATTTCCTTTTTTCTGGTGGCTGTGGGCTTTTTTTTGCTGTTCTCTTTCTATTTGTTCGAGTTGTGTAGCTAATGGTTGATTTTGTCCTTTTATTCTTTTTTAATGTGTGCATCCATTGCTATAAAGTGACCTCTGAGTTGTTGTGTGGAGTGTTCTGTATATGTCTATGAGTTCGAGTTGGCTGAATGCGTCCTTTAGGTCTTCTGTGTCTTTGTTGAGTTTCTTTCTAGATATTCCATCCTTCACTGAGAGTGGTGTGTTGAAATCTCCTACTACTATTGTGGAACTATTGGTTTGTCTTTTCAGTGCTGTTAGAGTTTGTTTTATGTATTTTGGAGCCCTGTCATTGAGTGTGTATATATTTATTATGGTTATTTCTTCATGATGGATTGTCCCTTTAATCATTATGTAGTGCCCTTTTTGTCTTTTATGGTGGGTTTTGTTTTAAAGCCTATTTTATCTGAGATTAGTATTGCCACTCCTGCTCTTTTTTTGGTATCTGTTTGTTTGATATATATTTTTTCCCTCCTTTGGTTTTTAATAAATTTACATTTTTGTTTCTAAGATGAGTCTCTTGTAGATGGCATATTGATGGGTCCTTTTTTAATCCATTCTGTCACTCTCTGTCTCTTTATGGGTGCATTTAGACCTTTACATTCAGTGTAATTATTGATGGATGTGAGTTTATTGCTGCCATTTTGTAGCTTTTTTTTTTTGTCTGTGTGTGGTGCTGATGTTATCTTTGTTCTTCTTACTCTCCGGTGCTGAATTCCTTATTGTTTGTGGATTTTTTTTTCCATTTCTTTTGTTTTTACTAAGACTTTATGTTTTTATTCTTTATTTTGATGAGAAGATTTGTTAACTTTCTTTGTGGTTACCTTGAAATTTACTCTTATCTTCCTGGGTTTGAACCAATCTATTATTACTTGGCATCACCTTGCCTTCCTGTCCACTAGAAAGTTCTATACCTACACTATTTACTCCCTCTTTTGTTGTTCTGAAGTTGCCCTCATTTATAGATTAACCTCTCTGGCTCCCTGTTGTAAATCTTTTGGTTTTGAATAGTCATTGAGAGTTCATTTCCTAGGTTGATATCTGGGTGGTACAATCTTGCATCCTAGATTCAGGCTGTCATCTGATGTTGTTTGTTCTGAAACTGAAGGTCTCCATTTAATAATTCTTGTAAGTTTGGTTTGGTTTTTACATTTCCCTTAATTTCTGTTTATCTGGAACTGTCCTAATTTCACCATAATATTTGAGTGAGAGATTTGCAGGATATATTATTCTTGGTTGGCAAGTTTTTCCTTTCAAGGGTTTATATATGTCGTCCTATTGCCCTCTTCGTTGTATGGTTTCTGCTGAGTAATCAGAGTTTAGTCTTATTGTTTCTCCTCTGTATGTGATTTATTGTTTTTTTGAGCTGCTCTCAGGATTCTTTCTCTGTCTTTGATTTTAGTGAGAGTGATTATGATATGCCTTGGAGATTTTCTCTTGGGGCATATCCAATATGGGGTTTGTTGAGCTTCTTGGATGGTCAGCTTTTTATCTTTAATGACATTAGGGAAGTTTTCTGTCAGCAATTCTTCAATGATCCTCTCTGTGTTTTCTGTTTTCTCCTCCTGTTCTGGAACTCTGATCACTTGCAAATTTTTGCTTTTGATTTTATCCCACGTAAGTCTCAGGATTTCTTCGTTCTTTTTTCTGATTTTTCCTCAAACTGGTATCCAAGCATTTGTCTTCAATTTCACTGATCCTGTCTTCCATTGTTTCAAATCTGCTCTTCAGACATCCTATGACACTGTCCATTTCTGAAATCTTGTTTTTTATCTTTTGGATTTCTAATTGTTGTTTTTGTGTGATTTATAGTTGTGAATTTATTTTGACATTTTGTTCCTGTATTATTTTCCTTTGTTTTGTCTGTATCTTTCATGAATTTGTCTGCCTTTTCCATGAATTTGTCTATTTTTTCCTCATTTTTGTCTGCTTTTTGCTTCAACTCTTGAATATCTTTGAATTTTAGAGATTTGAATTCCCTGATTTTTTTTTATCAGGTAGTTCCAGTGCCTTTTCTTCTACTGTAAAGTCATCTGGTGTTCTATTTCAGATGCCTACTGGAACCATTCTGTCCTCTTTTTTTTAATGTATATTTTGATGTTATCTGCTGTCTTTGGGACATTCAATAGTTATTTTCTTCTTTTATTGATTGTAGATTTGTTTCATCCTGCTGTTTTGTTTTATTTGTTTATATCTAATCAGGCTAGCTGGACATTCTTTTTTGTTTGCTCATCTGTGGGCATGATACTTTTCATCTCTTAGTCCAATGGGCAAGGCCAGTCGCTCAGTTATGGTTCAGCAGAGCAGGTCCAGCTGAAGGAGAGAGACTGGGATGGGTTGTTTGTGGCACATACTGGGGCTGACAAGGCAGGTCAGAGTTCAATGCAGAAAAGGTTCTGGTAGGCCGTGCCTGTGCTGCTTGTGGGTGTGATGTTCAGTGCAAGGTGCAGAGAGGCAGGAGGGAGAATGGAAATTGTGATGTGTGGTGCTAAGTTGGGTATGGGAAAGAAGAGAGAGAGGAGAGAGAAACAGGAGTCAAAGAAAAAGTACTGAGGTAGCCTGCCATTGGAGTGGAGAGATGAAAAACCAAAAAATGAAGAAAAACAAACAGGAAAAAAGAAAAACATAAAGAAAAATTAAAAAAAAAAAAAAAGAGAGAGAAAGAAATGCCTCCAGGGATCCCACTGGCAACTGGGGGAGTGGCTCCCAGGCCTGGGGAATAGCCTATCTAGGAGGGGCAAAGATGAAACACAGTGACAGGTATTTGGGAGAGAGGAAAAGAAGGAGAGAGAGATGAGAAACTGAGAAATGAAGAAAAACAAAAAGAAAAAAGAAAAAAATAATAAATTGATTATCTTTTAAATTTCATAGGCAAAAAAATAGTACCTCGGTATGACTTTATTTTGCCATTTTTTGATTTTCTGTGAGGTTGGATTTTGTTTTCCATGTACACATGGCCTTTTGCATTTCTGGATTTTTGTCTTTTGGTCATGCAGTCCTTGGTGTTATCTGCGTTTTGGCCTCTGCTTCTGAGATTGGGTGCCTCTGTCTGATGGCCAATGTTGGTACATCTTTTGGGGGTGAGGAAATTGGCTCCTCTATTTAGCTTCAGGACTGTTGATACCTTACCTAGCATAATGGGAAATCCTTGACCAGACAGAATGAGATTGAGGCAGTTATCTTAAAATCTTTTTCAGGGTGAAGCCAGCTAGACTCATCCTGCAGAATGTAATTAAGTAGGGCAGCATCAGTGACTACCACCACTGAAAACTGTATGGAGCACACACAATTCCACTCTGATACACATGAGTCATCATGAGTCAGAATCAACTCATTGACAACTGGTTTGGGGTTTTTTTTTGTTTTGTTTTTGGTTTATTGTTGCTTTTACTAAATAACATTGCAAGCAAGTGGCAGGACCAGCATATGAACCCAGTTCCTTTTGACTCCTTAAGCCTGTGCTTTTTTGATGGTACCATTCTGCCTCCCCTGTAATGAACTAAATTATAGAAATTGCATCCTTCCACACAGCTTTACTTAAAAAAAAAATCAAGCCTATCCAAGGGAACTCTAATTTAGAAACGATTCTTTGTGCTACTCTCTACCCTACAAAAATAAAGCCAGTTATATTACGTTAACTAACTCAGGCTGGATTTTCACAGTTTATATTGATTTTCACGGTGGTAATGACCAAGAAAAAGGTCTGTGATTGGTCTAAGTGTGTAAGACTTATTGATAAGCCATCTCCTACTGTACCTCTTTTTGTAAACACCAGCTCTGCCCAGCTCCTAGACTGAAGTTCAGGTCTTACACTGTCTGCTACTTATCATAATGGCATTTAAAGCCCTTCCTCATGTCCCTCAGGCCATTCGTTATATGTCACCTTCTCAGCAAGCCCTTCTCCAACCACCTCATTTAAATTGGCAGCAACTTCTACTCATACACACACTCACACACAGACATATACACACTCCCACTATACACCCTCCGTATCATACCCATTTCCTGCAGTTTTATTCTCCATAGCACTTATTACCCTCTGACACACTGTATGCTTACTTATTTGTTTACTGTCTATCCCCCTCCCACCATCAAAACAGAAGATTCTTGAGGGCAGAGATCCTTCTGTTTTACTCATTCTATCTCTAGTTAGAACAGTGTCTGGCACATAGCAGGCTGGTTGTTGGCCAACAGTGGCAGGTAAAGTTGCTTAGGTAGGTGAAGATAGAGAAGGGCTAACTCCTAGAGTTGTTGAGAAAACCAAATGAGGTGATACAAGTAAAACTCTACAACTAGGCCAGGCACCCAACAGGGCTTGACCAACACTGACATTATTCATCACTGAACGCCATGGGGAGGTGCACTCAGAAAAGGGAAGGCTCATGCAGAGAGAGAGATTAGATAAGAGCATTTTGAGAAAAAAGGAAGGATTAAAAATAAGAAGGGAAAGGAATAGATGCATGTGTTTATCACATTGGAGATATCTAATATCTGTGTGTGTTTATTTGACTTAACTTTCTGTTAATTTGAGCCTTTTTAAAAATCATTAACCTATACTTACACAGAACTTCACCTGGCAGGTAGAGCCAAAGGTATTGACTGTTCAGACCAGGGTGCAAGGGTCATCCGTGTACTCCAAGTTTTGAGCAAAAGGCTGCTTCAGGTGTTCTTTCAGATTATCTGTCTCCACGAACCTCTGGGCTGGGTCAGGAACACCAGGGGCCTGCAACCCAAAGACTTTTCGAGAGTAATCTTTTAAACCATGGGGAAAACTTAAGGCATTTTCTTGTTCTGTTATGTTTTTAAGTAACATCTCAGAAGAGGGTCTTGTAGAAAGCAGTTCTGGGCATAGCTACCATGACAGTGCTCTTGCTGGGCACCCTTTGCTCGAGCCTCCCCTGTCCTTCCAAGGTGAATCAGCACTTTTGAAAGTCTGTTGACCCCTCAGAGGGTTTTCTAAGTACTCTGTGTTTGGGGTTATTGCTTTGAGGCATGTTTGACCTTTCCTCAGATGTCACTGAACTGTGCTTGTGCTGGCCTTCTGGGCATTGACCCTTAAGCAAATAGATAATGTTTTTGAAAAAGCTTGAGTTCTGTTCAAAGTTTTATAATGATGAAAACTGAGGTTGGAAAGGTTGTAAAACCCTCTGACTCTCCACGGTGATATCCATTGTTTCTTCCGGCTTCCTCAAGTTTATATTCTCCGGTAAGTGGCTTATGTTTGTTTACAGCATTTGAGGACTATTTTCTTCAAGGCCATTCCCTTTAATTTTCACTTTGCTGGGCGTTGTGCTTCTGATTTATTAAAGACTGCTCACTTGTCATGTGATAAACAATACTACAGTGCTTGTATGTAAATTTCCAGAAGGAATTAATAATCTCATAATATGATACACAATATGGGTGCCTTTTGGCTACCATCTCATTTATGGTCACGCTGTTTTATTCATTAATTCTCTTGAGAATGTGTGTGTGTGTGTGTGTGTGTGTGCACATGTCATATATAGGTGTGTTATGCAAATTGGTGAATGGATTGAATAATCTACCTAAAATAAAAATGTGAGTTAACTTCTTTTTAGTGATTTTATGAAAGCACAATTCTATTTGTGCTGATAATCACAAATCCCTACCCAGACTGATATTGGTTTAATAGAGAACTATGCTGAATATCTTTTCTTCAACACTATACTTGTGTCCTCATTCTCTCCGTTTTCCATAATATAGATTCTAAAAAATATGAGCTCTGAATGCATGGTTGGGGGAACAAGTTGGCTTCTAGAATCTAATGCCAGTTTTTAGGCTTTCCTAAAAAAAAAAAAAAAAAATGCCAGTTTTTAGGCTTTCCTAGCCAATAGAAATCATATTGGAAGCCCTGGTGGTGTAGTGGTTAAGAGCTACAGCTGCTAACCAAAAGGTCAGCAGTTCAAATCCACCAGGTACTCTTTGGGAACACTGTGGGGGCAGTTCTACTCTGTTGGGATCGACTTGATGGCAAAGGGTTTGGGTTTTTTGGTTTAGAAATCACATTACTGAGGATGAGCACTTAGATCAAATATTATTCATATTTAAGACTGGGAATAAATTTTGGTATTTCTAAATGTTTTGAGGGAGGAAAAGAGCTTTCTGAACATGTTAGAGACAAATCATAATCATTACACCTAAAACTCTTTAATATTAGGATCTAATAGAGGTTATTACTAAACTTTTAAGGTATTAATTTATTTCTTGCTGTTGGTGTTAGCTGCTGTTGAGTTGGCTCTGGTTCATGGTGACCTTATGTATAAGAGAATGAAGCGTCGCCTGGTCATGACTGTTGGTATGTTTGTCGCCTGGTCATGACTGTTGGTATGTTTGTCGCCTGGTCATGACTGTTGGTATGTTTGATGCCATTGTTTAGGCTATTTTGTCAATCCATCTCATTGAGAGTTTCCCTCATTTTTGGTGACCCTATTTAAAGGCTACTAAATGGAGGTTATTTTCTTCATGTATGTGGTTGGAATATGCAATTACAATAAAAAATGTATACCACCCCTCCCCCCCACGCACACATAGCTCACGACCACTTTAGTTGCCCCTTCTACTGTGCTCTCTAAAACTCTAATTTTCTCTGTTTGAAGCACCCATTTCACTGCCTGAGAATTATTGTTGCATACCCCTTCTCCATTAGATTGTAAGCCCCTTGAATAATTCATGATTTCCCAGTACCAAAAGTAATGGCAAGAAATATGTGCTGATGAATGCTAGAAGTGAATTAGGAAGTCATTTAGGAAAACAATTCCCCAATTTTTTTTTAATTGTACTTTAGATGAAGGTTTACAGAACAAACTAATTTCTCATTAAGCAGTTAGACATTGGTTAAGAAACCCATGACATGTCAACACTCTCCTTGCTCGATCTTGGGTTCCGTATTACCAGCTCTCCTGTTCCCTCCTGCCTTCTAGTCCTCGCCCCTGGGCTGGTGTGCCTCTTTAGTCCCGTTTTGTTTTATGGCCCTGTCTAATCTTTGGCTGAAGGATGAACCTCAAGAGTGACTTAATTACTGAGCTAAAAGTGTGTTAAGGGCCATACTCTTGGGGTTTCTCCAGTCTCAGGTCAGTCAGTCTGGTTTATTTTTGTGAGTTAGAATTTTGTTCTACATCTTTTTCCAGCTCTGTCCAGGACCTTCTGTTGTGATCCCTGTCAGAGCAATCAGTGGTAGTAGCCAGGTACCATCTAGTTGTAGTGGAGTCTGCTGGAGGTCGTGGTAGATGTGGTCCATTAGTTCTTTGGACTAACCTTTCCCTTGTGTCTTTAGTTTTCTCCATTCTCCCTTGCTCCCAAATGGGTGAGGCAAGTGGAATATCTTAGATGGCTGCTCACAGGCTTTTAAGACTCCAGACACTACTCACCAAACTAGAACATAAAACATTTTCTTTATAAACTATGTTATGCCAATTGAGGTAGATGTTCCCCGAGACCATGGTTCCCACAGCCCTCAGCCCAGCAGTTTGGTGCTTCAGGGAGTTTGGATGTGTCTATGGATCTTTCATGACCTTGCCTTGTACAAGCTGTACTGGCATCCCCAGTAGTGTGTACTGTCTTACCCTTCACCAAAGTTACCATTTATCTATTGTTTATTTAGTGTTTTTCCATCCCCACCCCTCCCCTCCCTCATAACCCTCAAAGATCATTTCTTTTTGTGTGTAAACATTTTCATGAGTTTTTATAGTAGTGGTCTCAGACAATATTTGTTCTTTTGTGATTGACTTATTTCACTCTGCATAATGCCCTCCGGATTCATCCATGTTATGAGATGCTTCAAGTTTCAACATTGTTCTTTATTGTTGTATAGTGCTCCATTGTGTGTATGTACTATAGTTTGTTTATCCATTCATTTGTTGATAGGCATCTAGGTTGCTTCCATGTTTTTGATATTGTGAACAATGCTGCAGTGAACATGGGTGTGCATATGTCTATTCCTGTGATGACTCTTATTTCTCTAGGATATATTCCTAGAAGTGGGATTGCTGGATCCTATGGTATTTCTGGAAACCCTAGTGGAGTAGTGGTCAAGTGCTACAGCTGCTAACCCAAGGGCTGGCAGTTTGAATCCGCCAGGTGCTCCTTGGAAACTCTATGGGGCAGTTCTACTCTGTCCTACAGGGTCGCTATGAGTTGGAATCGACTCGACGGCACTGGGTTTTTTTTGTTGTTGTTGTTATGGTATTTCTATTTCTAGCTTTCTAAGGAAGCGCCATATCATTTTCCAAAAACGGTTGTATTATTTTGTATTCCCACCAGCAGTGCATAAGAGTTCCCATCTCCCCACAACCTCTCCAACATTCGTTATTTCGTGTTTTTCTGATTTGTGCCAGTAATGCCGGGGTGAGATGGTATCTCATTGTGGTTTTGATTTGCATTTCTCTAATGGCTAGTGATCATGAGCATTTCCTCACGTGTCTATTGGCTGCTTGAATGTCTTCTTTGGTGAAGTGTCTGTTCATTTCCTTTGCCCATTTTTTAACTGGATTATTTGACTTTTTGTTGTAGAGGAGTTGGCTTTTCTTGTAGATTTTAGAGATTAGACCTTTGCCTGATTTGTAATAGCCAAAAATTTTTTTCTCACTCTGTAGGCTCTCTTTTTATTCTTTTGGTGAATTCTTTTGACGAGAATAAGTGCTTAATTTTTAGAAGATCCTAGCTATCTTGCTTATCTTCTGAGTTTGTGTGTTGTTGGTTATGGTTTGTATCCTTTTAATGCCATGTATTAGGGCCTCTTGCATTGATTCTATTTTTTTCTTCTATGAACTTTATAGTTTTTGGCTTTATACTTAGGTCTTTGACCCATTTTGAATTAGTTTTTGTATATAGTGTGAGGTATGGGCCCTATTTCATTTTTTTGCAGGTGGAAATCCAGTTTTGCCAGTACCACTTATTAAAAAGTCTGTCTTTTCCCTATTTGATGAACTTTGGGCCCTTGTTGAAGATCAGGTGACCATAGGTGGATGGATTTACATCTGGGTTCTCATTTCTGTTCCATTGGTCAGCGTATCTGCCGTCATACCAGTACCAGGCTCTTTTGACTACCATAGCTGTATAGTAGGTTCTCAGGTCAGGTAGTGCTAGTCCTACTTTATTCTTCTTCTTCTTCTATAGTGCTTTACTTATTTGGGGCTTCTTCCTTTTCCATATAAAGTTAATGATTACTTTTTCCATCTCTTTAAAGAATGTTGTGGGTATTTGGATTGGAACTGCATTGTATTTGGAAATTGCTTTGGGTAGAATTGTTATTTTCACAATGTTGAGTCTCCTATCCATGAGCACGGCATGTTTTTCCATTTATGTAGATCTGTTTTGGTTTCTTGTAGTAGTATTTTGTAGTTTTCTTTGTATAGGTCTTTTACATCTTGTTTAGATTTATTCCTAAGTATTTTATTTTTTAGAGGCTATTATAAATAGTATTGTTTTCCTGATTTCCTTTTTATCGTTCTCTTTATTGGTATATAGGAATCCAACTGATTTTTGTATGTTTATCTTTTGTCCTGCTGCCCTGCTGGATCTTTCTATTAGTTCCAGTAGTTGTCTTCTGAAATCTTTTGAATTTTCTATGTATAGTATCATCTCATCCACAAATAGGAACTGTTTAACTTCTTCATTACCAATTTTGATGCCCTTTATTTCTTTTCTTGTCTTATTGCTCTAGCTAGGACTTCCAGCAGAATGTTAAATAGAAGTGGTGATAAAGGGAATTCTTGTCTTGTCCTGTTCTCAAGGGAAATGTTTTCAGCCTCTATCCATTAAGAATGATGGTCGCCACTGATTTTGCATAGATGCCTTTTATTATGTTGAGAAATTTCCCTTCTATACCTGTTTTATTGAGAGTTTTTTTCAGGGATGGGTGTTGGACTTTGTTGAATGCTTTTTTTGCATCAATTAAGATGATCATGTGGTTCTTTTCTTTCCTTTTATTTATGTGGTGGATAACATTGATTGATTTTCTAATATTGAACCATCATTGCATACCCGGTATGAATCCTACTTGGTCGTGGTGTATTTTTTTTGATATGATGCTGAATTCTGTTCAGAATTTTTGCATCTATATTCATGAGAGATCTTGGTCTGTGATTTTCTTTTTTTGTATCTTTGCCTGGATTTGTTATTAGGGTTATGCTGGCTTCATAGAATGAATTCAGAAGTGTAGCTTCGTTTTCTACGTTCTGAAATAGTTTGAGTTGTACTGGTGTAAGCTTGTCTCTGAATGTTTGGTAGAATTCTCCAGTGAAGTCATCTGGGCCAGGGCTTTATTTTCTTGGGAGTTTTTTTTTTTTTTTTTTACCTTTTCAATCCCTTTTCTTGTTATGGGTATGTTCAGAGTTTCAACATCATTTTTTGTTAGTTTGTGTTTCTACAAATTTGTCCATTTCCTCTAGGTCTTCAAATTTGTTGGAGTAAATAATTTTTCATAATATTCTGTTATGATCCTTTTTATTTCATTTGGGTCTGTTTTAATATCCCCCATTTCATTTCTTATTTGGGTTATTTGAGTCTTCTCCTGTTTTTCTTTTGTCAGTTTGGCCAGTGGTTTGTCAATTTTGTTGATCCTTTCAAAAAACCAACTTTTGGTGTTGTTGATCCTTTCTATTTTTCTAATCTCTATTTCATTCATTTCTGCTCTGATCTTTATTGTTTTCTTTCTTCTGGTAGCTGTGGGCTTTTTTTGCTGTTCTCTTTCTATTTGTTCAAGTTGTGGAGCTGTTGTTTTGATTTTGTCCACTTCTTCTTTCTTGATGTGTGCATCTATTGCTATAAATTGACCTCTGAGGACTGCCTTTGCTGTGTCTCAAAATTTTTGGTATGACGTACTTTCATTCTTATTTGATTCTAGGAATTTTTTAATTCTCTGTCTGATTTCTTCTCTTACCCAGTGGTTTTTAAGCAGATGTTATTCAGTTTCCATGTAATTGATCTTTTTTTCCCTTGCTCTGCTTGTTGTTAATTTCTACCTTGATGGCATTGTGGTCAGAGAAGATACTTTGTATTATCTCAGTCTTTTGGATTTTGTTGAGAGTTGTTCTGTGGCCTAAGATATGGTCTATTCTGGAGAACGTTCCATGTGCATTGGAAAAGAATGTGTACTTTGCAGGTGTTGAGTGGAGTATTCTATGTATGTCCATGAGTTCAAGTTGGCTGATTGTGCTCTTTAGCTCTTACGTATCTTTGTTGAGTTTCTTTCTAGATGTTCTGTCCTTTACTGAGAGTGGTGTGTTGAAGTCTCCTACTATTATTGTGGAACTGTCGTTTTCTCTTTTCAGAGCTATTAGAGTTTGTTTTATGTATTTTGGAGCCCTGTCATTGGGTGCGTAGGTGTTTATTATTGTTATGTCATCATGACGGATCATCCCTTTAATCACTATATTGTACCCTTCTTTATCTTTTATGGTGGATTTTGTTTTAAAGTCTATTTTATCTGAGATTAGTATTGCCACTCCTGCTGTTTTTTGGTAGCTGTTTGCTTGATAAATTTTTTTCCATCCTTTGGTGTTTTAATAAATTTACATCTTTGTTGCTAAGGTGTGTCTCTTTTAGATGGTATATTGATGGATCCTGTTTTTTAATCTGTTCAGTCACTTTCTGTCTCTTTATGGGTGCAGTTAGGCTATTTACATTCAGCATAATTATTGATAGGTGTGAGTTTATTGCTGTCATTTTGTAGTCCCCCCCTTTTTTTTTATGGTGCTGATGTTTTCCTTGTTCCTCTTGCTCTCCTGTGCTGAATTCCTTTTGTTTGTGGATTTTTTTCATTTCCTTTGATTTTGCTTTTACTGAGACTTTATGTTTTTCTTCTTTATTTTGATGAGTAGGTTTGTTAACTTTCTTTGTGGTTGCCTTGAAATTTAACCTTATCTTCCTAGGTTTGAACCAGTCTCTGTTATTACTTGGTATCGCCTTGCCTTCCTCTCCATTAGAAAGTTCTATACCTGCACTGTTTATTCCCTGTTTTGTTGTTATGATGTTGTCATTTACAGATTAACCTCTCTGGTTCCATGTTGTAACTCTTTTGGTTTTGAATAGTCCTTCAGAGTTCATTTCCTATGTTGGTATCTGGCTTATACAATCTTGCATCTTAGATTCAGGCTGTCATCTGATGTTGTTTCGTTCGGTTTTTACGTATTCTCTTAATTTCTGTTTATCTGGAAATACCCTAATTTCACCATCATGTTTCAACAAGAGTTTTGCAAGATATATTATTCTTGATTGGCAAGTTTTTTTCTTTCAAGGTTTTATATATGTCATCCCATTGCCTTCTTGCCTGCATGGCTTCTGCTGAATAACCAGAGCTTAGTTGTATTGTTTCTCCTCTGTATGTGACTTTTCATTTTTCTTGAGCTGCTCTCAAGATTCTTTCTTTGTCTTTGATTTTAGTGAGAGTGATTACGATATGCCTTGGTGATTTTCTTTTGAGATCTATCCTATTTGGGGTTCATTGAGCTTCTTGGGTGGTCAGCTTTCCATATTTCATGATATTAGGAAAGTTTCCTGTCAGCAGTTCTTCAATGATCCTCTCTGTATTTTCCTCTTTGATTGCTTGCAAATTTTTGCTTTTGATTGTATCTCACATAATTCTCAGGGTTTCTTCATTTATCTTTGTTCTTTTTTCTGATTTTTCCTCAGAGTTGTGTCCAAGTGTTTGCCTTTGACTTTGCTGATCTTGTCTCCCATTGTTTCAAATTTGCTCCTCAGACCTTCTATGACACTGTCCATTTCTGAAATCTTGTTTATCTTTTGGTTTTCTAATTGTTGTTTTTGTATGATTTCTAGTTGTGAATTTATTTTGGCATTTTTTTGCCTGTATTCTCCATGAATTTGTCTGCTTTTTCCACGAGTTTGTCTATCCTTTCTTCATTTTTGTCTGCTTTTTGCTTCAACTCTTGAGTAGTTCTTTGAATATTAGAACTTTGAATTCCTTATCAGGTAGTTCTAGTGTATTTTCTTCTACTGGAAAGTCATCTGGTGTTTTATTTTGAAAACCTACTGGAGCCATCCTGTCCTGTTTTTTAAAATATGTTTTGACATTATCTGCTGTGCCCGGGACATTCGGTACTTATTTTCTTCATTTATTCATTATAGATTTGTTTGTTTCTTCCTGCTTTATTGTTTTATTTGGTTATGTCTGATCAGGCAGGCTGAGTGTTCTTTGTTGTTTGCTTGTCTGTGAGCATGATACTTTTTATCTCCTTGTCCAATGGACAGGGCCAGTTGCACAGCTGTGGTGCAGCAGGGCAGGTCCAGCTGAAGGGGAGGGGCTGGGATGGTTTGTTTGTGGCACATACTGGGGCTGGGAATCAGTGTAGGGCAGGTTCAGGTAGGTTGTACCTGTGCTGCTAGGGGATGTGATGTTCAGCACATGGTGCATGTAAGCAGGTAGAATGCAGGAAGGTTGTGGTGTGTGGAGCTAAGACGGGTATGGGAAAGTGGAGAGAGAGAAACAGGAGCCAAAAAGAGAAAAAAGAAGAAAAAGAAAAAAATAGAAAAGAAAAATTAGAAAAGAAAAAAAAAGAAATTAGAAAATTAGAAAAGCTCCCGGGGATCCCACCAATGTAGCTGCAGGACCAGGGAAGTGGCTCTCAGGCCACGCAGTACAGCCTGCCTAGAAGGGGTAGAGATGTCACACAGTGCCAGGAATTCAGCAGACAGGAAAAGAAGATAAATATAGACAGACAAGAAACTGAGAAATGAAGAAAGACAAAAAGGAAAAAAGAAAAAGGAAATGCTCCCAGAGCCCTACCAGCACAGCTGCATAGACCGGGGGGAGTGGCTTTCAAGTCGTGCAGTACAGCCTGGCTAGAAGGGGCTCCCAAGCTGTGAAAAGAAAAGCAAACAAACAAAACAGAACAAAACAAAGCAAAACAACAACAACAAACCAAAAACAAACAAAAAAAGCTCCGGGGATCCCAACAGCATGGCGGCGCTGGCTGGGGAGGTACTTCCCCAGTTGAGTGCCACTTCACAGGCTTTCAAGAAGAAGCAAAATTGGCACATGGAGCCAGGCGTTCAAGAGAAAGGAGGGGGAGGTGGTGAGAGGGATTGAAGAAACCAGAAGGAGTGTAAAAAAGCAACAAATAAATGGCACTCTGGGAGCTGGCCAGTGTGGGCAGGGTGAATCCAAGCAGCAAGGGGCTGAAGCCAGTGCCTCCTGGCCAAGAGACTTCTGCCAGCAGGAATGAGAAGAGGATGAAGGGGAGAAGGATGAATGGTGGGAAAGCGTATATTGCTGGTTACTGAGTGTTCTGTCTCCTGCTGGGAGCTCCACATAGCTGCTTTCCCATACTCCCTGTCTGCCAATTTCTGACAGGAGTCCAAGATGGCAAATCCTTGCTGCATTAGCTGATAGGGGACCTCTCCATGTATCCTCGTTCTCTGTCCTTTGTCAGTTTCTTATTCCATTCGGTCCTTGGCTGAGTTCTTTATCTCTACATTTGACATGGTGCTTTTGTCTATAGTGCCATGTTGGCCAGAAGTCACAATTCTCCACTTTTAAAAAACAGCATTATTGAGATAATACAGTAATTCACATGCTTTCTTAATTTCCTAGGACTGCCATACAGAATATCACAAAGTGGGTGGCTTTAAAGAACAGAAATTTATTGTCCTATAGTTCTGGAGGTTAGAAGTCCATATTCAGGGCATCTGTAGGGCCATGCTCTCTCTCTGTGGGCTCTAGAGGAAGATCCTTTCTTGTTTCTTTCAGCTTCTAGTAGCCTCAGGTGTTTCTTGGCATTCTTTGACTTGTAGACAGATCCTCACATGATGTCTTCCGCCTGTTTGTCTCCTCTTGTCTCCCTGTCTGTTCTCCTCCTTTAGAAACCACCATTCAAAAGGGATTAGAATTAGAACCCACTCTACTCTGATATGACTTCACTGATAATATCTTCAAAGAAAGGCCCTATTTCCCCAAACAAGATCACATTCACAGGTAAGGGGTTAGGACTTCAACATATCTGTGGGTACAATTCAATCCATAATACATACCCTACAATTCACTCTCACTTTGTAGTTTTAAAAGACACTGTATTTGCTAGAAAGAAGCCGTAGTTTCACAGTGGTTAAGCCCTTGGCTGCTAAACAGAAGGTTGGCTGTTGGAATCTACCAGCTGCTTTTTGGAAGAAAGATATGGCAGTCTACTTCTGTAAAGATTATAGGCTTGGAAACCCTATGGGGTAGTTCTACTTTGTCCAATAGAATTGCTATGAGTCAGGTTTGACTCAATAGCAATGGGTTTTTTAAGAGGCACTTACTGGAAAGCACCCCAGTTTCACTGTGGGCATCAAGTACTAGAGTTACGTTTTGCTTTGTGAAGATGAAAGAAGTATACCTTTAGAGACAAAGAATAGCTCCAAATAATTTTGTCATTAAATTCTATTCTCTTTGGAAGCAATTCTTTAGTCCTTCCTCTCAGTTGTGACTCTGTGACGAAAGGATATTCGTGTGCCCGTAGAGGATCACTGTGTCTCCTCCTGCTCTGTGTTAGCCATAGCCCTCAGGGCTAAGAAAACAAAAAAAAAAAGAAAAACCATTGCCTTCGAGCTGATTCCAACTCATGACAATCCCATGTGTTACAGAGTAGAACTGCTCCATAGGGTTTTCTTGGCTGTAATATCTTACAGAAGCAGGTCACCAAGATTTCCAGTGGGTTTGAACTGCCAACTTTTAGGACAGCAGCCTAACTAAAGGGACGCCATTTTATTCTGCCCTTCCATAGTGTCTCCTACCTTTTGTCTCCCGTATGCCATCAACCCACAATCTATTTATCTGCAAGGTAATATTTTTCTATTTTTTCTTGCTTCTTAGCATAAATTAATATTTCTTTCCTCCTCTAATGATCCTTGAGCGAAAGAAATCATTTGCTGGGTTTGATTATAACAAAAAAGCCCTACCTATATCCTTAAATGTCAGAAGTGAAAGACAATTTAAGGGCTTTAAAAAAAAAAAAAATCAGAGTTTGGGGCTTAGAAAGTGACTTCTAAATTCAAGAGGAGCAGAAGTAATTCTACATTTCTCTTTGAGTAGCTCAGCGAGGGGGAGTTTGTGGTGCTGATGGCCTTGAAAGGTTTTACAGAGGGGAAGACATCACAAGAGAAAAGCCAGGGAGGTGCCCTCTCATGATCAGAGTATTCACTGTTGTGATACAGGGAAGCCTGGGAAATGGCTCAGCCACTGCTCTGACCTCCACACCTGCGTGCTTATGCTTGTCCTCCCTCCCCTCAGTCCCTGGTGGCTGCTAGGGCATTTATGTCCTTGGCCTGGATGTGTAAAAGCCTCTTTCTGAATTCAGCCTAGATAAGATCAAGATGTTTTAAAAATAGTACTTGTGAGGAAATCAAATTGAAAGCAGAACAAATCTCCCCAGAGAAAATCCAAAACTGAGGACCCTGAAAAAATCCAGATCCATCGCCTACAGTGACAAGATCACCTCACACAGCCCTGTTTCCTTTGATTACCTCAGCCTATCTGCTGGGGTGAGATGAGTTGCATATACCCCTGGTGTTGGTAAATGTAGGGAGCTCTACTTCTTGGTCAGGGGGATTCTGTCCTTACCCAACCCATTTCCCAGTGTCTCTGGGTGTGGACTCCCAAGCCTCAAGCCTTATCAGAGTGAGGTTTTTTAAAATTTGACCATACACTTGTCTTACCTAAAAGCCTTTATTAGTGTCCCATTGCCCTTAGAATAAAGTCCCAAGTCTTCAGCACTGAGAATTACCTGATTACCTCCATGCTAAGATTCCCTGAGGAATCAACCAGCCACATGCCCAGAGTCACCCCATCCACTTTGCCCCACACTCATTGGACATTCTTTGGTCCTTGCACCTGCTGTTTTGTCTCTCAGGTCTGAGTTTGTGCATGTACTTTCTACTTGGAATACTCTTCCCTTGGCTAACTTGCCCTCATCTTCAAGGTCTCATGCTAAATGTGCTTCCACTTCTCTTGAGATAAGGGCAGATCCTCTTTTTGAAGGTCGAGGAGATCCCCATGCTTCCCCTTTAGTCACAGTCACCAGGTTTGTGACTTGTGTATCACTGGTCCTTGTCTTCCATGTCACAGTATAAGCTCCAGGAGGGTAAATCAGGTAAATTAGGTTGGGTAAATCAGGTCTTCAAAGATTTATCCCTGGACTTTCAGTTGTCCTGAGCTGACCTTATAGTACAATGTTCGGCATAGTTTTTCAATAAAGGGCCAGAGAGTAAATATTTTAGGCCTCGGGGGCCATAGGTCTCTGTCACAACCACTTAACTCTGCTATTGTAGTGTGAAAGCAGTCATTAACTATACATAAACAAATGTGAATGGCTGTGTTCCAATAAAACTTTATTTGCAAAAAGAGGCAGTGGCCGAATGCCCCTATTGTAGTAGCATCGTAAGCCTGGGAGGATCCTGGCTCCTGAGAGATCTAATCTCACCCTGACCTGTTTTTCTTTTATTTAGATTTCCTGAAGTATATCTTAATAATTTGTCTTCTTGGTATATCAGTTTCTAATGGAGATATGTTTAGGCCTTCCATTATGAATGTGGGTTATACTGTTGTGTTAGGTTATTAGGTATATTCAATCATGTCTTCTTGGTGGATTTTACCTCTCATTATTAGACAGTGTCCCTCTTTATCTCTGTTATTGCTTGGGGTATAGATTATATTTTCTGGCACTAATATTGCTTGTAACAGCTTTGAAAAATCAGCATCTGTAGGATATTTCTTTAAAAAAATATTCAATTTCAATTGTTCTTTATGATTTTATATGTGTCTTTTGTAATCATATATGTGTGTGGACTTTTAAAAATTCAATAAAATGATCTGTGTCTTTTTTAAATAGCTTTGTCGAGGTATAATTTACATACACAAACTTCATCTGTTTAAAGTGTACCATTCAGTTTTTTAGTATATTTATAGAATTGTACAGCCATTACCATAATCTAATTTTAGAATAATTTAATCATCCCCAAGAGAAATCTTGTGCCCTTTAGCAGTCATTCCTCATTACCCCCCTCTACCCCTGTCCTAAAAAAAAAAAAAAAAAAATTTTTTTTTTTTTTACCCCTGTCCTAGGCAACCACTAATCTACTTTGTCTCTACATTTGCCTTCTTGGACATTTCATATAAATGGAATTATACAATGTGTGGTCTTTTGTGACTGTCTGCTTTCACATAGCATGTTTTTGAGGCTCATTCATACTGTAGCATGCATCAGTACTTCAATCCATGTACATTTACTGCAATTACTGAATTATTTGGACTTAATTCTACTTTCTTATGTTTTCTGTTTGTTATTCTTTTTCTTGCCTTCTTTTCTCTCTTCCTTTTTCTTGCCTTCTGTTGGGTTGATGAAGCTGTCTATATTCTCAGTTTTTATCCTTTGCTTATTTGTAAGCTATAGCTTTTATTGGTACTTTTTAAATGGTTTTCCTTAAATTTTTAAAATATTAAGTTGAACTATATGCAAAGTTACTTTTGTAAGTAAAAAACAATCAAATATTGGCAATTTAATCTAAAATATATTTAATTGTTATCTTTTAAATAGTGTCCTTAGATTTGCTGTACTTTTATCTTCCTTCAGCTCATGACAATGAACTTAACATACTTTATATATACAATTGAACACATGTCCTGTTATTATTGCAGAGTTTAGTTTTGACTTATTTAAGCCTAAAAAGTTATTTTTCATATCATACTTTATTAACTGCACTGATATATTTTGTTAATTTTTGTATTTACCCTTGTTTCTGTCTTCCATGACTCCTTTCTTGTCACTCTTTCCTTCTTGCTAAGGTTTGTCCTCTAATACTTGCTTTGTACAGGTCTGTGGGTGTCAGCTCTCGGCTTTGGATGTCTGAAGTTGTACTGAATGATTCTTTGGCTTGGTATAAAATTCCAGGTTAAAGGTTATTTTTCCTTAGCACTTTAAAGATATTATTTTACTGCTTTCTATCTTCTATTGCTGATGAGAAAACTACTGTTAGTCTGTTATTTCCATGCAGATATTTTCCCCTTTCATAGCTTTTAAGATATATATTTATTTATTTATTCAGAAACCTTGGTAGTGTGGTGGTTAATAGTTTGTCCACTAACCAAGAGGTCGGCAGTTCTAATCCATGAGGCACCCCTTGGAATCCCTCTATAGAGCAGTTTTACTCTGTCTGTCCTATAGGGTCATTACGAATCAGAATCAATGGCAATGAGTTTAAAAAAAAATATGTTTATTCATTATGTTTCGTTATTTCAGTATGACATATTTAAATTTTGATTTATTTTTGTTCATCTTGATCTGTTCTTGGAGTCTACTGCTAATTGGAGAAATCAGGTCTTTGCTTCTGGAAAATTCTCAGCACTTATCTCTTTAATTATTAGAGCTCTGTCGTTTTCCATTCTATTTTTCTGGGATTCCAATTGAATGAGTTTAGAAACCTTTCACTCTACCTTCATTTTATATTATATTATACTATAAAAGCCTGTTGAAATCAAGCTGATTCCAGCTCATGGCAGCCCCATGCGTTACAGAGTAGAACTAACTGCTCCATAGGGTTTTCTTGGCTGCATTCTTTACGAAAACAGTTTGCCAGGCCTTTTTCTGTGGAGTGGTGAGTGGATGCAAACCACCAACCTTTAGGTTAGCAGTTAATCGCAAACCGCTTGCACTATCCAGGCTCCTATTATGCTTTTTTTTTTTATTATTATGCTATGCTGTGCTGTGCTGTGCTGTGCTGTGCTGTGCTGTGCTGTGCTGTGCTGTGCTGTGCTGTGCTGTGCTGTGCTATGGAAACCCTGGTGGTGTAGTGGTTAAGTGCTATGGCTGCTAACCAAGAGGTCAGCAGTTTGAATCCACCACGCCCTCCTTGGAAGCTCATAGGGTTGCTATGAGTTGGAATTGACTCGACAGCAGTGGATCTTTTATACGATACAATACGAATATTATACTATACAAATACTAATACAATACTGTACTATACATATATATATTCATTATATACATTCACTTTCTCTGTATTCAGTCTATATAGTCACTCTCTGTATCTCCTCTCTCTCCCTATAACCTCCCAGGGTCTGCCGCTCACCATAAGAAATAATCTCAGACAATAATGAGCATTAGTTTTTTTCAGAGTTCTCTCAGTGCAGGAGGCCCAACTTAGCCCCTGGCTTCAAGCAGAAAGGTGGTCTCTAACCCCCTGTTTCACACAGGGTACTTTTTGTCCTCTCTGAAGCTGGCTCCAGACCCCTGGGTCCAAACACCAGCAGCTTCTGTGCTCTTTTTAACTCAGGGTATTCTTCCATTTCTGTTAATGGAGATGTTTACTTTTATTTATTTGAGCCTGGCTGTATCTTTGTGTTTCTCTTTCCTGCCTCTTTTTTTTTTTTTTTTTTTTTCAGGCATGTTATCTATTGTAGCTGTGTTTGGAGCAGAGGATGTTAATGAAGCATAAAGTCTCCTGGAATTCTAATCTTGCACCCTTTTCAGACTGATTTTTTCCACTGGGAATAAGACTAAACATAACTCTGTGGCAGGCATTTATATTTTATTCAGAAAATGTCTCTCCTTAGCTCCCTTGGTTCCAGCTGGACTCATCATGGGTTTGCATTTATAGTGGAGGACTGTAGGCTGCCCACCAGTGTTTGGGTGTTGTTAGATCCCAATTCTCAGATACACTGACCCAAGAAGGTTACCAGTTGTTATATGTGCTTCTCTTTGTTCAATAAACAAACAAACAAATATTAAAGCACAGATAAGCAGAAAGAAAAAATAAATGAAAAGAAACCATCCATCCAACAACCAGAGAATACTGTTAGGTTCCTTCGTGGACCAATTAACCAATTAAAAATTCACTTTTGTCTGAGCTTGATTAGTGAAGACCATTTCTTGAACCAAATTGTTCTTACATTTTGAGACCTTGATTAAAGAAGAGAAAAGGTTAATAATTGCAGTGATTTTTTAATTTTATCTTTTAGGGTGGTTGGCTATAGAATACAATTACTATGTCTGACTCAGTAATCCTCCACAGTGTGAAGAAATTTGGAGAGGAGAATCATGGTTTTGAGTCAGATGGATCATGTAAGTGGTCTTTTTTCTCCATCTCTCATACAAAGAGAAGTGAGAACAAAAGCAGGATGAGGTAGTAAAGTTTCAAGTAACGATATGTGCGTGATTCTTACACACAACCTGTGTTGCCATCCCTAGAATCCATGTAAAGCAATGCTTGAAAGTACTTGGAAAGAATGTACAAAGGTGGATAAGTGAATACTGAGTTGAGGCCTATGTACATTTCTTTCCTATGTGGAGTAGGGTTGTTCCTGTACAGGCTAGTGGCATTAACTTTAGTCATGTTGCTGTTGTTGTGTGCTATTGAGTCGATTCCAATGGATAACAACCCACAGATTGTGGTTATTGATCACAGTAGTGACAGTGCAATCATTTAGGAGCCATAGCTCCCCTAGAAGAACTGCATCCAGGCTCTGCTGGCTGGAATGAGATAACATGGAAGGGGGCCCATGGCACTAGTACTTCACTTACAGTGAGCACAGATGATTCTAAACCCTTATTATTTTTTAATTCTAAAGATTTTATATTTTACAGATGAAGAAAAAGAAACCAAGACTTAGATTCGTTAAACACCTTGGCCACAGTCATATGACTAATAATGAAGCCATAATTCTAATCCAGTTTGTCTGATTCTCAAGCCCAAGATATTAACCTCTATCTGCACTATAAAAAATCAGCTGTTGTGAGTTGATTCTGACTCCTGGTGACCCCATGTGTATCAGAGTTTACCTGTGCTTCATAGGGTTTTCAATGGCTGATTTTTTGGAAGTAGATCATCAGGCCTTTCTTCCAAGGCACCTCTGGGTGGACTTGAACCCCCCACCCTTCTTTTTAGCAACCAAGTATATAACCCGCACCAACCAGGGACTCCACCTGCACTACAATGCCTCTTTACTCTTATCCCACCTGGTAAATTAAAATGCCAGTGGAACCAGGAAGAATTGACCATGGTGATGGATGATGTAAGCACTGTAGGGGTCTTCTCCCTGTGGCTTCCTTATACCCATGGCCCAGAACCCACACTTCTATCTCCTACCCCTACATCTGCTCTGACCTACACTGGGGATAATAATATGTGGCTGAATTTTATGGCTTCTATTGGTGTGGGAGTGTCAATAAGATCTTTTTGCCTAGTTAATTAATTGTGGTCTATATTATAAGTAGATAACTACTGATGTTTCTGAAGAACAAAACAATAAATATTTGTATTATTTTATGGTTTAAAATATCAAATTTCTTTAGCTAAATTGGGAATATTGGTCTCCGTTTGATATTCAGAAGGTACAAGTATTTCATGTCCTGGGGCAAAGTCCAGAAGTGTAGTTGAGGCAGCAGTCCTGAACCTTAAAGCATACCTTCTTCTATAATATGGAGGGAGAGAGAAAGAGAGAGAGAGAAACACCAAGAGAAGAGAAAAAGCAAATAATCATTTCTCAATGTTCCATGAATAAAAGTATTTTATAGGACCGTTTTTCTAGAGCAATAATATTAATTACTGTGTTGCATTTTGTTATTATTGCTAACTGCCTTATGCCTTGTTTCTATTCTGACAGGTAACAATGATAAGAAATCAAGGTAAGTGATTATTTCAACAATGCAGCATCTTTTCTAGAAATAACTGCATAATATTCTTAGCAAAAGACACAGAGCAACGGCAATATTTTCATGCACATTGCACATCCTATAACAGTAAATAAAAACCCATATAATCCATTCTTTTCCTCTTTAATAAAAGACTACAGTTTGATTTCAAAAGCTTTTGGAATATCCCTTCTGCATTAGCTCCAAATTTCCCCTGGGCATCTAGGAACATGAGGACAGAAGGAGAGTGGACTACAAGCATGATTTCATGGAAACACAGGAGGCCTCAGAACCCCACAGGGAAATAGTAGAAACTTAAAATTCAATTATTAGACATTTCTCTTTTAAGAGTTTAAATTCTGATATAAAACAAACAAATGTCAGTTTATTATACTTTGGCATGAAGGCAGGATTAAATAGGATCTATTTTTTTTTTTAACATAGAAGACAGAAGGGAGGCACTGGGTGAATTCTGGAAATGGAGGTGGTGGAAGGGAGGGGTTGAAAGTAATTTAAGAAATTGTAATAATTCATGAAAGGGGAAGAGGTAGGTGGGGAGAGGTTAGCTTTGGACTAGGCGTGGTAGGGTCAGCCTGGGCCTGGGTGAGTAGATGAAAATGGGTGTGGGTGCAGATGAATGGCAATGAGAGGGTGAGCAGGAAGTTGAGTGAGTCCTGCTGTTTTTAGGGGAGACGAATCTGTTTCCTGGTAGATGCAATAACATAGAATGAGAAGATGGCTCTTCAAGTTTGACAAAGCTGCTGAGGGAGATGGGCGGCGGGGGGATCTGTAGAGTAATGAAGTACCATGTAGAGGGTCGAGCTAAGGCTGGAGACCATACATTCAGACATCCATTCATTCAGTTCATAAATGTTAATTGAGTGCCGACTAGGCGCCAGACACTATTATAGGTGCTGAGGATATAGAACAAAATAGGCAAACATTTTTGCCCTTGAGGAGCTTACATTTTAGTAAGGGAGGCATAATAAGCACCATAAGTGAATAAAATATATACTATGGTAAACCCAGGAGCCCTGGTGGCACAGTAGTTAAGCACTCAGCTGCTTACTGAAAAGTCAATGGTTTGAACCCATCAGCTCCTCTAAGGGAGATAGATGTGGCAATCTAATTCGGTAAAGAGTTACAGCCTTGGAAGTCCTACGGGGCAGTTCTAGTCTGTCCTATAGGATTGCTATGAGTCTGAATTGACTTGATGGCAATGGATTAGGGTAAACCCATTGCTCATTGAGTTGATTACGACTCATGGCGATCCCGCATGTTTCAAAGGAGGACCGCATTCCATAGGGTTTTCAATGACTGTAACCTTACAGAAGAAGATCTCCAGGGGCTTCTTCAAAGAAGAAAATGTAAACATGAAAACAGATATGAAATGGTGGTGGGGGTGTTGAAATTTTAGTCTTTGGCTTTGAAGACTCCATTGAGAAGGTGACTTTTGTGTGAAGATCTAAAGGAAGGGAAGGAGCTGGCCCTTGGGTATCTGAAGACAGATTATTCTGGGAGGAGGGACTAGCAAGTACAAAAACCCTGAGGTGGCAACAAATTTGATCAGCAAAGAGGCCAGGTCAGTGGAATGGTGAGAACAAGGAGAAGAGTAGTTGAGGTTGAGATCAGAGAGCTAACGGGGCCAGACCAATAAGGGCCTGGGTTATTTTAGTAAGGATTCTAGTCCAAGTTCAAATGGGAATTTAGAGCATTGAGTGACAGGGCATGTTGTGGCATCACTTCACATGGTGGTGAGGTTTTCTTTAGCAGGCTCAGCAGCCCAGCTAGAGGGGGAAGCAGTTGGATGGGTGCAGAGATAGGGTTTCCATGGGAAAGGGAAAGGGATTTAGGATAATGGTGAGAATGTAGTCTGAATGCTGGGCAGTGGGACATGGGATGAATGAGGAAGGAAGGGCTCAGGGGGCTGCAGGTCTCAACAGAGGCAGACAAATAGGTGAGGAAGGGGGAAGGAAGTGAGAAAACGAGATGCATGGACAGCCACAGAGTGTCAACTAAGTCTCTGGTGATGGTAGGTCCACAGAGTGGGTGGCTAGGTGAAGTGAGTTCCCTGGAGTTGAGTAGGTTAAACAAAACAAAACAAAACAAAAAAAACAAACCTAACCTGTTTCTGTCAAGTCAATTCCGACTCACAGCCACTTTACAGGACAGAGTAGAACTGCCCCATAGGGTTTCCAAGAGTGGCTGGTGGATTCAAACTGCTGACCTTTTGTTTAGCAGTTGTAGCTCTTAACCACTGCACCACTAGGGCTCTTGAGCAGATCAAGGAAGGGTTAAATAGGACCTTCTGAGAAGTGGAATGAATAAGAAATACTAAAGAAATATGATTTTATGGGAAGTATGGGAGTTTTCTTCAAGTTTTCACCATATCAAGACTATTTAGTGTAGATGTAAAATTTTTAAGAGTTAGAAGGAAGTTTCAAAAAAACCCAAACCACAGAGAACCCCGGAGGGAGCAGGAGATCAGTGGGATGCAGACCCCAAATTCTCATAAAAAGACCATACTTAATGGTCTGACTGAGACTAGAGGAATCCCGGCGGTCATGGTCCCCAAACCTTCTGTTGGCCCAGGACAGGAACCATTCCCGAAGACTACTCATCAGACGTGGAAGGGACTGGACAATGGGTTGCAGAGAGATGGTGATGAAGAGTGAGCTACTTGTATCAGGTGGACACTTGAGACTGTGTTGGCATCCCCTGTCTGGAGGGGAGATGGGAGGGTAGAGAGGGTTAGAAACTGGCAAAATTGTCACTAAAGGAGAGACTGGAAGGGCTGACTCATTAGAGGGAGAGTAAGTGAGAGTATGGAGTAAGGTGTATATAAGCTTGTATGTGACTGACTTGATTTGTAAATATTCACTTAAAGCTCAATAAAAATTATAAAAAAAAAACCCAACCAGATGCCGTCGAGTTGATTCCGACTCATAGCGGCCCTATAGGACAGAATAAAACTGGCCCCATAGGGTTTCCAAGGAGTGATGGTGGATCTGAACTGCCAACCTTTTGGTTAGCAGTCTGAGCTCTTAACCACTGAGCTACTGTAATCTCTAGAAGAGGTTATTCTAGAAGAGCAAAAGCTTGTTTTTAAAATACCTGGCTATAGGTTCGCTATGAGTTGGAATTGACTCAACGGCAATGGGTTTGTTTTTTGTTTTTTTTTTTGGCTTGGCAAGAGAAGCCCTGGTAATGCAGTGGCTAAAGAGTTCAGCTGCTAACCAAAAGGTCATTCGTTGGAACCAACCAGCTTCTCTGTGAGAGAAAGGTGTGGCAGTCTGCTTCTGTAAAGATTATAGCCTTGGAAATCCTATGGGGCAGTTCTACCCTGTCCTATAGGGTCACTATGAGTCGGAACGGACTCCATGGCATTGAGTTTGGTTTGTTTTGGCTTGGCAAGAATTTTTCAACCAGTGAGAGCTTTCTTCCTTACTAAAGATTGACTCATATAATCATCACCTAGAAAGAACTCACTGTTTTGGAAAGGACTGTTCTTATACCCATTTTTCTCCTCAGGTTACAAGATGAGAAGAAGAGTGGCAACGTTCGAGTTGGCTTCTTTCAATTGGTAATAAAACTGCCCTGGGCATGCTGCACTGTAGGCCACGAAGGTGTTGATTTATGACATGGATTTTGCAGCTGTGACTTGTTCAGATCGGGAAGGAAGTATTAATCTTTAGTCATATTGGCCTGTGTGATTACTTTTTTTCAGTCATAATCTTTGCCTATGTGATAACATGCTGCATAATGATAGAACTATGTTGCTGATTAATCACACAAATCCTACATGGTAGATTCAGAAACGAGTCCTGGAAAACAATCACTAAGCCCAAATTATCATTTCAACGAGAAAAATCATAACAGTAATCATGTCATGTATATTTATTCTTATGACAAGCTTTTAGAAATTCCATAGTATAGGTATTTCCCCCAAGTTTGCAGAGGGTGGAGGCATTTAGGCACAAATAGGCATTCTTCATGGCCAGTATCAGTTCCATGAGCCCGATATATGCTATTGTTGAATTCCCTGCAGAGCATATCCACTTGGCAGGAGTGTTGTGACAGGAATTATTTCCCCCTTAAATTGTGAAAGAATAGCTAAGAACTAAATTTAGCTCATGAAGGAAAGAGAATAAATTCAGGGACTAGAAACGAAATAGCATAAAATAATAATGTAAGGGAGTCCCTGGGTGGTGCAAATGGCTAATGTGCTTGGGTGCTAACTGAAAGGCTGGAGGTTCAAGTCAACTAATAGGGACCTCAGAAGAAAGGCCTGGCAATCCTACTTCCAAAAACTCAACCACTGAAAAGCATATGGAACACAGTTCTACACTGATACACACGGGGTCACCATGATTTTAATAATGTAGGAACCTAATGTTTTAGATTGGAAACCCTGGTGGCGTAGTGGTTAAGTGCTATAGCTGCTAATCAAGAGGTCGGCAGTTCAAATCCACCAGCAGCTCCTTGGAAGCCCAATGGGGCAGTTTTACTCTGTCCTATAGAGTCGCTATGAGTCCGAATCGACTCGACGGCAACAGGTTTTTTTTTTTTTTTTTTAATGTTTTAGATAATTGGCGTACAGTTAATTTTCATCTAGTTAGTGTGAACACTACTGTTCAATCAAGATGATTCTCATAAAATTTGATGTTACATACTATTTATCGGATTCTAGTAACTAAAGAGTCCTATGTCTTCAGCTTTTCACCTATAGATGATCTTTGAACCCTTTGTTTTTCAAGTTTCGGTTTTCTTCATCGACTGACATTTGGCTGATGTTTGTGGGAAGTTTATGTGCATTACTCCATGGAGTGGCCCAGCCAGTCCTGCTAGTCGTTTTTGGCACAATGACAGATGTTTTTATTGACTATGACACTGAAATACAAGAACTCCAGACCCCTGGGAAAGAATGTGTAAATAACACCATAGTATGGATCAACAGCTCCCTGAACCAGAATGTGACAAATGGAACAAGTTGTGGGTAGGCTGCTATTTTTTGTTTTGTACTTTTTGCACATATCTTAAAATGTTTTTGAAAATGTGTAAAGGGGAATTTATTGGTTAAGCTGGAGTGGTATTTAACACAGAACAAACAGAAATTTAAATTTACCTATATTTCTACAAATTACTCTTCCCTGAGGTTCTTTCCCTCCTACTGAGTTTTCCAGTCTTAACAACACGATCGCAAATTACCCATTAAATACATCATTTGAATTAAATCACTTCGTTGAATAGAGACTTACGCTTGACCCAGTGATTTACCCCACTAGGGAAGAGGCCCATGAATTTTACTTTAGTCCTTGCCATGTCTCATGATACCCATGAATTTCTTTCTTCTTCTTTTCCTTTTTTGCTAACTTCTTTTGCCCTTTAGCTTCTGTGGCTGTGGCTGATGACCCACTTGATTCAGAGCCTTCTCTCTATGATGGGAATTTCATAAGCATGCCACACGACTTGGGAAGGAGCCCTAGTGGTGCAGTGGTTAAATGCTCAGCTAGTAAAAGGAAGGTCAGCTCTGGGAACCCACCAGCTGCTCAGTGGGAGGAAGGGCCTAGAAATCTGCTTCTGTAAAGATTATAGCCTAGGAAACCCTTTGGGGCAGTTCTGTTCTGTCCTATAGGGTTCCTATGAGTCAGAATCAACTCAATGATGCACAACAACAGCATGACTTGGAGTAGTCTCAGTCAGTAGTTGAGTTCCCATGGAAGAGTAGCGCAGCCATGCAGAAATAGTCAGACTCGGACACACTCTCTGTGCTACTGTTCTCTTTGGGATAAGTCTGACAGGCCGTCTTGTAATCAGTGAGTCGTTAGTGTACAAAGGGCTGACTCGCTATCATAACATGGGTTTTGTAACCTGCCTTAAGGGCAGAACAGGCTCATTTGCACGTATTAACTCACTTACTCAGGCTAAAAAACCGAGGGCACATCTTGACTAGGAAGACACTTGGAATGGCTCTCCCAAATGAATTCATATTTCTACCTTCATTTTTGAAATTTACTAGAGGCTTGATTCCAGACCATGAATAAGTCTTTCCAAATCACTGACACTCTTCCATAATATCTACTCTTAGGGTCATTCACTCACTCAACTAAAATCTTTTGAAGGCCAACTATGTACCAGGAACTTGTGTAAGCATCAAGGATCCAGTGGTCCTTATCCTTGAGGAGCTTAAATCTAGTTGGTGAGATCATCAATAAATCAATGATCATTCAAATAAATATGTAGTTACAAACTGGTAAATGCTTGAAGGAAAAGTGCAGGATAACATACAAAGTACAGAGGTATCTTTTAGAAATTAACAACACTACTTATTAGAAATAAATTTCCTAATGTCTAAATACATCTGTTTCTTTTCTAAATTTGGAGGTATCTTTTCATTTGAAAGAATCATAGAACAGTCCTTAAATCCCTTATTTATGTTGGACAACAGAAATGAACTGCTTTTTACAGGCCGGTATGACCTAAAATATAAAGAAAATCACTCCCTACGTTGGGAAAAATGCAATCAGGCTTTCGTATAATGTAATTTGACCCAAGCCATTAACAGTCATGGTGATAAATTTTTCAAGGGAGGAATCCTGTAAGTATATGTTGTTATGCCTAAAAATTTGGAAATAAATGTTAAAAAAAAAAGTTAGAGGGGCCAAAATTCATGGTCTATACACCCATGATACCTGTAAAAACCCCATTGCCATCGACTCAATTCCGACTCATAGCAACCGTATAGGACAAAGTGGAACAAACCCATAGGATTTCCAAGGAGTGGCTGGTGGATTCAAACTGCCAACATTTTGGTTAACAGCCTGAGCCCTTAACCATCATGTGACCAGAGCTTCCAGGTACTCTTAAATATTTTTTAGATGAGTTAAAGAATGAATCTACTTTTAATGCGTGAGTCACACCATCCAAAAAGAAGGAAATTCGCTGTGGTTACTCATTGCTCGCGGGCAGTGGTGGTTCAGTGGTAGAATTCTCACCTTCCGTGTGGGAGACCCAGGTATGAGTCTTGCCAATGCACCTCGTGGGCAGCCACCACCTGTCTGTCAGTGGAGGCTTGTGTGTTCTATGACGCTGAACAAGTTTAAGCGGAGCTTCCAGGCTAAGGTGAGACAATCCCATTGTGCATAGGGTCACCATGAGTCGGGACTGACTCTAAGGCAGCCAACAACAACAACGTACACTCTATTCATTCTTCCTGGGTCATTTACCTGAAGGTGAGCAAACTGTGCAAACTAGGGGCTTCTAAGAGTCCATGGACTTTGGCTAAATTCAGATAATACCGAACATGTAGCATGGGAATTTGTCCATATTTTTCTGATTTTAAATAGATATCTGAAATTGTGCAAACTCTACCTTTTTTATGCCATTCCTTTACCAGGAATTCCTTTGACAAGTTAAATACTTCAGTTTTGAGTTATTATGGTCACTCACATGAATACTATTTGTTATATTTCTGAAAAATATATTAGTAAGATTGCTGTGAAAGTAGACTTGGGTGGGACAGAGGAGAAGGGAGAGGACATGTAAGTAGTTAATATACCTTCAAAGTTACCCAGCTCTTTCACAAATTTCTTCCTTGGGAAAAGTATGTCATGAAAGATACAGTATTGCTATTATAATAGGTGTATTAGTCTTGGAATACACAGGGTAACCCAATAATTTTAGCAGCTTAAGCATGCATGGTAATGATAGAAGCTGGTTTTACTGTTTTTTTTTTTTTTTTTTTTTTTGGTATTATCTCCCATGTATCAATTATAATCCACTGAATGGAATTTCTAGGCATAGCTTTCCAAATGGCTATCAGTACATAACACTGATAGGCATTACATAACACCAGGCCACCTGATTACTTTATCGGAATTTCTGCTCAAACAAACAATAAGGTAAAAGAATGGGAAGTCCAAAATTACAGTGCAATTTACTTTTTTAAAGTTTTCTTTTATCCATTGAAAGTAAAAAACTCAAACGGGAGCCACAAAATCTTTTACAACTTAATTGTGGCAGTGACATACTATAATTTCTGTCATATTCTGTTGGGCACACAGACCAATCCTGGCACAATTTGGGAAAGGCTACACAAGAATATGAGTGGCAGGAGACAAGGATCATTGGGGGCCATCTTGGAGAGTAGCTATCACAGCCATTTGGAAGCTTGTGTCCTTACTTGGCCCACATACGGATGCATCAGTGTGAAAATCTGAGCCTATACTTTCTCTTGGATCTAGTCCATTTTCTTAACAACGTATGTTTAGTTTATGCATTCATCTATTCAGACAATATTTTGAAGTTAGAGTTTTTAAACCTGTGTTGTTGTTGTTTGCTGCCTTTGAATCAATTTTTGACACATAACCACGCAATGTGACAGAGTAGAACTACCCTACAGGGTTTCCTAGGCTGTTTTTTTAATCTTTACAGGAGTAGACTGCCAGGTCTTTTCTCCCACACAGTCACTGGGTGAGTTCTAACTGCAAACTTTTCAGTTAGCAGCTGAGCACCTAACCATTGCATCACCCAGGCTCCTTTCAACCCATACACTTTTTTAAACAACTTTTTTTTTGAAATACAAGTCACATAGCATACAATTCACCCATTTAAAGTATATGATTCAATGGATCTTAGTATATTCAGAGTTGTATATCCCTCACCACAATTAATTTTACAGTATTTTCATTACCACAAAAAC
This sequence comes from Elephas maximus indicus, assembly GCF_024166365.1. Lineage (NCBI taxonomy): Eukaryota > Metazoa > Chordata > Mammalia > Proboscidea > Elephantidae > Elephas > Elephas maximus. Next base: position 67,197,114 of record NC_064824.1, on the reverse strand, counting down.
AAACTTCAAGAACCCCTGAAATGATTACCTTGAGATAATCTTTAAACTTAAACCAATAATATCTTCTGAAGTCTTCTTAAAACCAAACAACAGTTTAGCTTAACTATTAAAAAATGTCTGCTTTTAGCACTGTGCTCTTTCAAGACCTATCAATATAGAATCAAATTGATAACAGCAACTTGAAGGATTAGATAGCAAACTTAGGGGGAAGTGAGTTTATGTTAATGGAGAACTACTCAGATAAGGAGGGTGAGAATGGTTGTACAACTTGAAGAATGTAATCAATGTCACTGAATTTTACATGTAGAAACTGTTGAATTGGTGTATGTTTTGCAGTGTATATCAATAACAACAATAAAAAAGAAACCCCATACTCCTTAGCCATCATGACCTAGTTTTCCATCCTACCCACATCCCCCAAAGTCTAGGCAATAATAAATCTAAATTCTGGCCATATAGATTTGCCTATTCTGAAAATTTCATATAAATGGAATCACAATATATGGTCCTTGGTGACCAGCTTCTTTCACTTAGCTTGTTTTCAAGGTTCATCCATGTTGTGTCAGGAATCAGTACTTCATTTCTTTTTATAGAACAATAGTATTACATTGTATGGATAAGCCACATCTTAGTTTATCCATTCGTCGGTTGATGGACATCTGGATTGTTTTCACCTTTTGGCTATTATAAATAATGCTGCTATCAACATTCTTGTACAAGTTTTTGGGCGTACATATATTTTCCCTTTTCTTGGGTATATATATATAGAAATAGAATTGCTAGATCTTATAGTAACTCTATGTTTAACCATTTGAGAAACTACCAGACTGTTTTCCAAAATGGCTGCACTATAATACATTCCCACCAGCAGTATATGAAGGTTCCAATTTTTCCACATCCTTTCCAATGCTTATTTTTGTCTGTCTTTTTTGATTATAGGTTTGGTAGGCTAAATAATGCCCTCCCCCCAAAAAAGAATATGCAGGTCCTAGTCCCTGTAATCTGTCAGTGTTACCTTATACGGAAAAAGAGTTTTTGCGGATGTGATTACGATAAGAATCTTCAAATGAGGAAGGTTATTCTGGATTTTCCTGGTGGACCCTAAATGCAATCACAAGTTTTCTTAAGAGGGACAGTTAATAAGAGAGATGTAGAGAGAGAATATTGAATATATCATGGATTTTCAGAAGAATGAATAAGTCTGTGTTAAGAAAAATTAAACAGAATGCTTGTTAGAAGCAAGGATGGAGAAACTTAGGTTCACTTACTTTGGACACAACAACAGGAAAGACCAATACCTAGCAAATGACATTATGTTTGTTAAAGTAGAGGGTCATGGAAAATGAGGAAAAACCTCAGTTAGATGGATTGACACTATAACCACAACCACGGACTCAAACATGCTGACAATCATGAAGATAGCACAAGACCATGCAACGTTTCTTTCTATTGTCGTACAAAAGGTTACCATGAGTTCAAAAAACAATCAAGAAATTCATCCTCTCAGTGGGATCTGCAGTAGTTTAATCAATGTCTCCTAATCAATGCAGCTTGGAGCTTTGAGGCACAAAGCACCTACATCAACTCGGAACAGCTGCGGTTCTGCCCTACCGTAGACCACACATATCTAGATCTTGTGCAAAACCACAGCAAAGGACAGTTTCAATTTCATTGTTCCCAGGAATAAAATTACCTGGTTCCACCCAGGGAATACATCAATGTAACAAGTAATTTCGATTGTGGGCAAAACCCCATGCTATGCATTTTCCAAGCCACTCATTGTATTCAATGAGAGTGGTAACAATTGTGTTTGGAAGTTTTCAGGTAGACTAACAATTTTGCTATAAGAAAAAGGAAGCATGAACTAATGGTAGACCTGAAGTCACAATTAAATAAACTATAGATTACCCCAGTAAATTTAGTAAATGTAAAAAAAAAAAAAATTAATTGAAATGACCTATGGAAGTAGTCTTGAAAAATTACATTCTTCATGATTCCATTTACATGATGTTGTCAAAAGGAGGAAACTATAGTGATGAAGAACAGACTAGTGGTTGCCAGGGGTTATGCATATGTTAAATTTGTAACTGTAGACCAAAAGAAAAATAAGTTAATTTTATTGTATGATAATTAAAAAAAAATTAAAACAGAGACGTCCACCTCTGGGAAGATGTAGTAGACATATTTTTTCCCTATTCCTTCCACTAAGTACAACTAAAACTTCTGGAAACTATATATAAAACAAACATAGCCTCTAAAAAGTAGAGAAAAGAAGACAGACTGGTTAGGGATCTCAAGATGCAAGAAATGACATGTTTGAGTTCTCTGGGTTTTCTTTATGACCTGTATATCCTGGACTGGATGCTGGAAAATCTGGCAACCCAGAAATACCAATAGGTGCAGACCAAAAAAGTCCCAACAAAATTTTGTTCTGTCTAAATAAAAGATCAGGAAAGGGACAGCCTAGCAAGAAAGAAAACTCTTAGATAATAATTGTTCTACTTCAGCTAAACATCACGGAAAAAATTGTGAACCCACTCTCACCCATGCCAGCAAAGGTTGGGTAAGGTTGAGTAATGAATCCTCCCTCCCTCTTCACTCACCGGGTGATGTCACTGGAGAACATGTGTGGGGCCTGAATTTCTACCCCCTTATGTTGTAAATTGTCCCTCGCCCTCACTGCTGGGATGGGATCACAAGAGATTTCCTGGAGAGTCAGGACATTCACCATTGCCCTCATGGAAGGGGAAATCAAGATATTCCTAGGTGAAGGAAATAAAGACAATTTGCCATCAGCTGACTTGCCATTAAAGAATGGCTAAAGGGAGATCTATAAACAGAAAGGAAAGAATAAAAGAAGGAATCTTGGAGCATCAGGAAGGAAGAACATGGCAAGCACATATATGGGCAAATACAATAGACCTTCCTTCTCCCCTTGAGTTTTCTAAATTATGTTTGGTGATGGAAGCAAAAATTATTGCAGTGGCATAGTTCTATTATAAAACACTGTCTGATGTGAAAATATTTAAGACAATTATATTGTCAATGGGAAAGAAAAAAAGAATGTAAAGGGAGATAACATTCTATAATTTGCTAAAGCTGGTAAAATGGCAATACCAGTATACTGTGATAAGTGATGTATATATCATGAAATTCCTAGAGCAGCCACAAAAAAACTATACAAAGAGATACACTCAAAATCACTATAGATAAATCAAAATTAAATTCTGCAAATGCTCAAGTAGCCTGTAAGAAATCAGGAGAAAGAAAACAGAGAAATGAAAAACAGAGAGAACAAACAAAACAAAAAATAAAGTTACATTCTTCAGCCCTAACATATTAATAATTACATTAAATGTAAATGGTCTAAATACATCAAATAAAAGATAAAGATTGGCAGAATGAATTAAAAAACATAACTATATACTGTCTGCAAGAAACTTGAAATAACAGAGCTTAAAAATATGTACAGCAAAAACTGATAGAACTAAAAGGAGAAAGACAAATTCACAATTATAGTGAAAGACTTCAATACCTAACTCTCAACATTTGATAGAAAACTAGACAGAGAATCAGCAAAGACATAGAATAACTCAACAACACCATCAACTGACAGGATTTAATCAAGATTTATTGAATACTCCACCCAAAACTACAGAATACATATTTTTTCAGTGCCTATGGAGAGTATACCAAGATTGAACATATCCTGGGCCATAAAACAAACCTCAACAACTTTAAAAACATTGAAACCATGCAGAGAATGTTTTTCAACCACAATGGAATCAAACTAGAAATCAATAACAGAAGGATAACAAGAAAAACCCAAACATTTGGAAACAAGGCAAGAATGTTCACTCTCTCTACTCTTATTCAACATAATACTGGAAGTTCTATCCTTGACAATAAGTTAAAGAAAGGTAATAAAAGACATACACAAAAATCCATACACAAATAGCAGCTGTATTTGTAATACACAAAAACTGGAAACAAACCAGATGTCCTTCATTGAGTGAGATTTATATCCATACCATGGAATACTACTCAGCAATGAAAAATGAACAAATTATTGACAAATTTCAAGAGAATTCTGTTGAGTGCAAAAAGCCAATCACAAAAGGTGGCATATTTTATGATTTCATTTTTAAAATATTCTTAAAATAACAAAATCATAGAAATTGAGAACAGAGTAGTGGTATCTGGGAGTTAAGGAGGGGGTGGGAACAGGATGGAACTGGTGTGGGTATAAAAGGGCAACATGCGGGATCATGTGGTGATGAAAATGTTTTGTATCTTGACCAAATCACTATCAATAACCTCGTAGAGATATTGTCCTATAGTTTCGCAAGATGTTACCACTGGGGGAAACTGGATAAAGGGTATACATGATCTCTCTGTATTATTTCTTACAACTGCTCATGAATGTACAATTATCTTAAAATAAAAAATTTAATTATGAACAAACAAAAACAGCTTCTTCAGAGGAAGAAAAATTGTGGATTCTCTGAAATGAAAAATGAATCAATCTTACAGTATGCTGCCATACTGTGTAGATGTTCTATAAAGCAACTGTACCCATAATCAGTCATTTGTCCATAGGTAAATGTCCTGTGCATTAAGGAATACGGAGCCTCCAATGTTCTGAAACTATGACATGGATATGTGACACTCAGTGTAGAGCTGACACTGATGTTCACTACCATCTATCAGTGTTACAGGGTCTACAATTCATAACAACTGTTGAAAGAAAAACTTCTTGTTAAGCAATGCATCTTGTCATAAAGACCTCCAAGGTATTTTTAATTAAATACTTTTGGCTTTAGTAAAAGATGACGATGGATGTCAGAAGAGACTCTGAAACTTGCTCTCGAACATCAAGCAGCTAAAGTAAAAGGAAGAATTGATGAAGTAAAAGAACTGAACAGAAGATTTCAAAGCGTGGCTCTAGACAACAAAGTAAAGTATTATAACGACATGTGCAAAGAGCTGGAGATGGAAAACCAAAAGGGAAGAACACGCTCGGCGTTTCTCAAGCTGAAAGAACTGAAGAAAAAAATTCAAGCCTCAAGTTGCAATAGTGAAGGATTCTATGGGGGAAAATATTAAATGATGCAGGAAGCATCAAAAGAAGATGGAAGGAATACACTGAGTCATTATACCAAAAAGAATTAGTCAATGTTCAACCATTTCAAGAGGTGGCATATGATCAGGAACTGATGGTACTGAAGGAAGAAGTCCAAGCTGCTCTGAAGGCACTGGTGAAAAACAAGGCTCCAGGAATTGACGGAATATCAATTGAGATGTTTCAACAAACAGATGAAGTGCTGGAGGTGCTCACTTGTCTATGCCAAGAAATATGGAAGACAGCTTCCTGGCCAACTGACTGGAAGAGATCCATATTTATGCCTATTCTCAAGAAAGGTGATCCAACCAAATGTGGAAATTATAGAACAATATCATTAATATCACACGCAAGCAAAATTTTGCTGAAGATCATACAAAAACGGCTGCAGCAGTATATCGACAGGGAACTGCCAGAAATTCAGGCTGTTTTCAGAAGAGCATATAAAACCAGGGATATCATTGCTGATGTCAGATGGATCCTGGCTGAAAGCAGAGAATACCAGAAGGATGTTTACCTGTGTTTCATTGACAATGCAAAAACATTTGACTGTGTGGATCATAACAAATTATGGATAACGTTGCAAAGAATGGGAATTCCAGAACATTTAATTGTGCTCATGAGGAATCTTTACATAGATCAAGAGGCAGTTGTTCAGACAGAACAAGGGGATACTGATTGGTTTAAGTCAGGAAATGTGTACTCTTTCACCATACCTATTCAATCTGTATGCTGAGCAAATAATCCGAGAAGCTGGACTATATGAAGAAGAACGGGGCATCAGGATTGGAGGGAGACTCATTAACAACCTGCATTATGCAGATGACACAACCTTGCTTGCTGAAAGTGAAGAGGACCTGAAGCACTTGTTAATGAAGATCAAAGACCACAGCCTTCAGTACAGATTGCACCTCAACATAAAGAAAACAAAAATCCTCACAACTGGACCAATGAGCAACATCATGATAAACGGAGAAAAGATTGAAGTTGTCAAGGATTTCACTTTACTTGGATCCACAATCAACAGCCGTGGAAGCAGCAGTCAAGAAATCAAAAGATGCATTGCATTGGGCAAATCTGCTGCAAAGGACCTCTTCAAAGTGTTGAAGAGCAAAGATGTCACCCTGGAGACTAAGGTGCGCCTGACCCAAGCCATGGTATTGTCAATTGCATCATATGCATGTGAAAGCTGGAAAATGAATAAGGAAGACCAAAGAAGTGTTGACACCTTTGAATTGTGGTGTTGGTGAAGAATATTGAATATACCATGGACTGCCAAAAGAATGAACAAATCTGTCTTGGAGGAAGTACAACTAGAATGTTCCTTAGAAGCAAGGATGGCGAGACTGCATCTTACATACTTTGGACATGTTGTCAGGAGGGATGAGTCCCTGGAAAAGGACATCATGCTTGGCAGAGTACTGGGTCAGTGGAAAAGAGGAAGACCCTCAGTGAGGTGGATTGATACAGTGGCTGCAACAATGAGCTCAAGCTTAACGATTGTGAGGATGGCTCAGGACCAGGCAGTGTTTTGTTCTGTTGTGCATAGGGTCTCTGTGAGTCGGAACTGACTCGACGGCACCTAACAACAACAACAACAACAACAAATAGGAAAACCTTGATGTGTAAGTTGAGTGATAGAATTTTATGATGCTTTTGTTTTCATAAAAAGCAAAGTAAGAATCCTGATATCTTTGTAAAATGTCTCTTACCTATTCTCTCTAATTATTATCTCTCTCCCCTCTTCTCTGTTCAACAAGTCAGGAAAATCTTAATTTATTCCAGTAGATATATGTAGATTTTGTTGTTCAGAAAAAAAGGTGTCAGTTCTGTGGCCCAAATAACCTTCACACTTTATAGAATTCTTTCCTGGGTTTTATAATCACAAAAGGTGCAGATGATGGAGCGTTTGATACTCAAGGGAACCAAGCCAGGTCTGCTGTTTTCCCTTCCGTTTGTTTTCTCTTAGTTTTTTCCTGGTGCTCAGACACAGAAATATTCTCAAGTAGCCTCAAAAACCCTAATGACTTCTTCCCAGAATGAGTTAACCACTTGTCTGACGGTAACTTCAGGAGTGAAAAGAATCATAAACCATGCACGTCCTCTGTGTAACATTCTGCAGCCATATAACTACCCTGAACTTTGCTCTAGTAAATCCGTGAGCTGGATTGGTGCCCAGCACTATTAAGCCACGTATGTTTGTTCATAACTGGAAACTGCATTATTCGTGATGAAGGCACTTCCTCCTGTCTGCTTAGAGTGTCTCTAGAATGTATGCACCACAGTAAATCTAAGTAAAATGTTGTGATAAATGTTGGTTCTTTTTTGTTTTTGATCACCTGCATTTCACTTCACAAATAGAAAACCAAGAACATTGCCTCTTTTATACACTAGAAAGTTACACTTATAAACGACATTATTTGTATTATACAGAGACAGGGTTTTCTAACAGCCTCTGATTGTGGATACATGTAAGTTTACAATTTTTTAGGTCTTATTTATTCTCTGGCTTCCTCTAGATCATCATGAGAGACAGGGAAGGTACTGAACACTAGACATTTTATCTGGTTTAGATATTGTCAGAGGAATTAAGCAAGGCAGCCATTTCTCTTCCTAATTAGTAGTTTGAAAGTCAAAGCAAAATCAAGAAACATTTACTGAGTGCCGACTATGTGTAAGGTATTGCGCCAGGCGTCAGGCTTTGTGGCCAAGCAGCTTAAGCACAGCCCTTGCCCTAGAGTAGCTTGCAAGGTAGTTGGCAAGACAACACATAGATATACTGTATATAAATATATTCAATGATGAACAGAAATGATATAAAATGAAAACATCTATGCTAAAGATGCTGACTTCTGATTTTTAAAAGAAATAGACTCTATGTCATTTCATCATGTCCCCGAAGGTCAGAATTGTTATCCATCCAGTATGTTGATTTTTCTAATTGTAAAATTCCTTATTTCATAGAAGCAATTTGAGAATATTGTATTCCTCCTCTCCCTGCCCCTGCCAAGCCTCATCCCTGCCCTGCAGCATAGCAGTCATGCTGGGAAAATGCTGAAGAGTTTTCTTCATATTGGCTTCAATCTTAGAAATAGTCCTGGAGCGTGAAACTTCATGGACTGTAGCAAGCAGAAAGACAGGGCTAAAAAAGTACTTTTTTCTCCCCTACGGGATGGTGATACCCACATTTTTCACAGTGTCACTCGGAGATGGAGGAGTTCAAAAGCTGGCTTAGAATCCTGGAGGAGGTGACAGTAAACCTCCTGATTCACAGCACACATCTTACGACCCATGTCTTTTCAAGCTCATCAGGTTCATTAAAACCTTTCTCTGTCACAATGTATTGAGCCCGAGTGGAAGGGGTCAAAGTGGAGAGAGAACTTGGCTGCCATCTAGGGTCCCCTGGCTCCCAAAGATTGCTGATTCGTTATTTCACAGACCTATATAGCATTTCTGCATGTTAAAAAAAAAAAGGGAGGGAGTGACCATTTTTGCTGTGATTGATACTATGAAGCTTATTTAGGAATTTCATTGGAGTCATTATAATTCTGGATAGATAAAATGCCTTACACATATTTAATAGATATTTTACATTTTAAATTTTTAAACCATTCTGTACCCACAAATGTTGTCCTTGCTGGCTTGACCCTACTTGTGAGCCTTAACCTTTTTTCCCTCTTTTGAAGGTTGCTGGACATTGAAAGTGAGATGACCACATTTGCCATTTACTATGCTGGAATTGGTATTGCAGCATTCGTCGCAGGATATATTCAAGTTAGTATCTTCTCCACTTTATTTGCAGATCGATGTCCGTGCTCAAAAACATTACAATGAAATCAAGCTTCTGAGAAGTCCTAAGAACTATAGTTCTATTTCAGGGGCACAAAAGGTTAACGTGGTTTTGGTTGCTAACCAAAAGGCTGGCAGTTTGAGTCCACTCAGAGGTGCCTCAGAAGAAAGGCCTGACAATCTACTTCCAAAACATCAGCAACTGAAAACCCTACGGAGCATAGTTTTACTCTGACGCACATGCAGTCACCATGAATCAGAATCGACTCAATAGCAACCGTTTTTTGGGGTTGGTGGGGGGGACAGTGGATTTGATTGAATGAATAGAATTCTTCCTCTTCAGGCAGGAACGAGGATACAAGCAGTTGTCCAGTGAAATCGAAAACAGACTTTTAGTTTTAATTTTGTGTCCTCCCTTGTCCTTCCCTGCTCCATCCTCCCTTCTAACCTCAGTAATGGACAGTTGAGGTGTGAGTGTGCAAGGAAGCTGAGTAGTCTAGAGCAAGGTGGGGCTGGTGAGGTAGAGGAAAGCAAAATATACTTTCTTTTTCTCTTTCATTGTTGAATGTCTCACCAACCAGCATTCCAACCTAAGTTCTGTAAATCTGAACCTAGAGCATATTCTAGATTTATGCCATGGAAGTGTCTGGGAATCACTTAACCCTTTTTAAAGGGAGAAAAATATTTCATCTTTTGCCTTCTTCTGTAGAAAAAAAAAAAATAATGAATTCTGTCCCATTCATTCAAGAATTCCGGGAAGTTAGTGTTAGTTGTAAAGAGAAATGAATTTTCCCATCCTTTCATGGGAAGTTATGACTGGCTCGCTTTGCTTTGGTTGGGGGCTACCTGCCAGCAGAGTCCCTACTTATGTTATAATGTTTGCCTTATTTTCCTTAAAAATCATTGAACAACAACCTGAAAACTATATCTGAATACTTGCAGGGAGGCCTCTCAGGGGAAAAATTCACCTAGCAAAATTATGATTTAAAAGCAGTAATAATTTTAGCACTCTGAGCCTTACATTACATGTGAAGAAAGGAAAGCTTAAGTCAAAAAGTCGTGGGGTAGCTTGAGTGTCATAGCTGGATTCGAATCCAAGTCTTCCTCCTTCCGTGTCCACCGCTGATCTGAGAGCTAGCCTACAGCTAGAGAGCCTTTGCTCCCAAGAAGAGGCATTTTGTGAATTCTTTCTCTCCTTTTCTCAACCGTTATTTTGAGATTATTTTTGTCTGAAAAGCAAAGAAGGAATTAATAAATATTTTAAAAATTGAAATGCTAAAAATTTCTCACTCCATTTCCAGATATGCTTTTGGGTTATTGCTGCAGCTCGTCAGGTACAGAAAATGAGGAAATATTACTTTAGGAGAGTAATGAGAATGGAAATAGGGTGGTTTGACTGTAATTCAGTGGGAGAGCTCAATACAAGATTCTCTGAGTAAGTACTGATGGAACAATGTTGTAATGTATATGGGATTTTTCCGTAATAAAACCCTTGTTTCTAAATTAAATAACAATTTTAAATATATTTCCAGTTTTTTAAAAAATTTATTTTGCATCTTAAATTGGACTTTTATAAGTGGCATAAATAATGTCTTATATATGATCACTAGAATTTGAAAGCCAGGGTCCTGCAATTTGGTTTGTAGGCTCTTGATTGAAATACTGGAGATGAAGTATTATGGGAAAGAGTTAAAGAAATGGGGGTTATTTGGCCTTAAAAAGAGAAGTCGAGAGCTGTTACAATCTATGTGTCTATGAGGAAAAACAGAACATTTGCAACTAATTATCTTGCTGTCTGTGGAGGCAATTTGAGCACACAAAAAACAAAAACAAAAATCCAAAATAGCCATAGAAAGAGTCAAACTAAAAAACTGGATTTAAATTCTGTTTATACCTAAATACTAGTTTGGGTCATTAACAGTCCCTCAGAGGTTCTAAATGAGCCCCGGGTAATTAGAACCAGTTGAGTCAAACTTTGAGGTCCCGTGAGAGACAGTGAATAGTGAACATAAAAATAGATGGAAAGTTGGGGCCCTTGGATTCCAGCACTCACTCTGCCCCTTACTATGATCTTGAACAAATAATTAACCTTGCTAGAGCCCTGGTGGGGCAGTGGTTAAGCATCAGGCTGTTAACCAAACTGTCGGCAGTTCAAATCCACCAGCTGCTCCTTGGAAACACTATGAGGCAGTTCTACTCTGTCCTGTAGGGTCGCTATGTGTCGAAATCGACTCGATGGCAGTGGGTTTGGTTTGCCTTTTAGACTACAGTTGCTTAATCCCTGGGTAATTGCTTAGGTCCTTTCTTGCTCTCAAGTCTCTGTTTGATCCATCTAGACAGAGATTTAGGGAATGTTCCCAGGAATACAAATTTAATGTAATTATATTCAACCAATAATCTGCAGTGCTTACCTTGTGCAAGATGTAAAGATTAATCACATAGTTCCTGCTCTCCAGGGAATTACAGCCTAGTAGGAGGGATAAGAGGAGGAAGTAAATAAATAATCAAAGGTAACATGTATATGCTAGGCACTGTTCTATATGCTTTACATAGATCAACTAATTTAATCCTTGTTACTACACATTGAGAAAGAGTCCATTTTATGGATATGGAAACTGAGGCACAGAGTGGTTAAGTAACTTTCCCATAAAGAGTTGGTTTTCAAATTCAGAGAATGTGGCTTCAGAGTCTGTGCTTTTAACCACTGCTGTATACTGCCTCTAAGCAGAATATAATAGTTACACACACACACACACACACACACTGTAATTAAATTTCTATGGAAACACAGAGAAGATATTTCTTCTTCCTGGGGGATTATACAAGGTATTAGGAAGTAGGTGTTATATGAGTAGAACCTTGAGACTGGAAAAATTTAGCAGATATGAAGAGGGGAAGAAGGGCTTTTCAGGACAGAACAAGAGTATTAGCTATCACAAAGAATGAGACAAGCAAGATGGTATCCAAAAGCTTTTATCAACACTGAGTAGATACCAGTTGGGAAAGCTCAGTTAGGGACGAACTTACTTGGTTATGAGGGAAGATGCTTGACAATCTCCCAAAGTGCGGCACATTTTCCAAGAGTTGAGAGGCACTTGTGTTACTTGAGGGCAATGGAGTACAGAGGTGAAAGCGTTTAGAAGAAAAACGGTTGAGATTTTTCAGCAAAACATTTGATTGACCAAATTCAGTTTTGGTGACCAATGCCTTTCTTGCTTCTAGAGATATTAATAAAATCAACGATGCCCTTGGTGACCAAATAACCCTTTTCATTAAGTACATGACCACATGCGTCTGTGGGTTCCTGATGGGATTTTACAGGGGTTGGAAACTGACCTTGGTTATTATTTCTGTCAGCCCTCTCATTGGGATTGGAGCAGCCCTCATTGGTCTGGTAAGAACGTCTTCTTGCTTCTCTCCTGCAAAGACATTTGCACTGATAAGCAGCCACGAATGTAATGTTTGAGTCCCTTTCTCTGAGTATTTTTAGTCAAATTCATTATCTCTACTTTGATTTATTTCGTTTGATTATTTCCCAGTATCAAATAGCATTCCATAAATTAGGAATTTCTGATGTTTTAATAACTTGAATTTTATTTAAGAACAGTCATAACTGCATTTATTATAACAACTACATCTACTATTTCACCAGACATTATTATGAACTTCATATTCATTATCTCTAATCCTTTAAAACAATCTTATAAAGGAAATATTAACTTCATTTTACATATAAGAAACTGAGGCCAGAGAGTTGAAGAAACTTGGGACTCAGGACTGCAGTGCCAGTGAGTGAAAAACAAGATTCAAGTGAGCCTGACTCCAAATCCACACTGTATTAATTTCCTAGGGCTGCTGAAACAAAATATCACAAAACTGGGTGGCTACAAGAACAGAAATTTATTGTCTCATAGTGCTGGAAGCTAGAAGTCCAAAGTGTAGGGTGGACCAAGCTTCCTCTGGAGTCCCTAGGAGAAGATCCTTTCTTGTCTCTCTTGGCTTTTAGATACATCTTTTGGGGGCTGTCCTTCCTCTGCCTCTCTCTCACTCTGCCTTTTCTCTTCTTTTGTAAGGACACCACTCTAATATGACCTTATGTTAAATTAACTCATGGCATCTTAAAAGACCCTATTTCAAACAAGGTCAGGTTCACAGGTACCAGGTATTAGGGCTTCAGCATATTTGTTTTGGGGGACATAATTCAATCAACAACACCCACCAGCTCTCCAATATGCCTGTTACATCCCATGGTTTCCCAAGCTCAGATGCTCCCCTCAAAAAGGCACAACAAACACATCCAGATCAGTAACAAAAACATAAAAGATATTTCTGCCATCACAACTGTGTTCTCTATTCCATCTGATTAGCTTCAGAGAGAGAAGGTTACTTGACCTATTCTAAGCAGCATCACCGTCACAGTCTTGGCTCCCCAGGTATTCAGACCAAAAGAACATGTAGGAATAAGAATTTTAGGTCACACCAGTTTAAGAAAAGCTCCAAAGGATGGAGAAAGTACTATTTCTTACCATTAGGGCAGGCAGGTCATGGGATCAGGCACAGCAGGGCTTTGCTATAGAGGAGAGTAGAATTTAAGTGAAAAGCTGCTCACACGCTGAAATCATTCAGCCATAGGCACCAATCTCCATGACTAGATTTTCTAGCAAAATATGCTCTACAGTCCACTGACTATATTACTTTAACACTTCACAGGTAATATAGGAAATGGTTTACAGCGATATTAGCAAAGAGCTCACTCCATTCACCTAAGTAACTACCTGGCTCTACCACTTACAAGTTGTGAGATTCTAGAAAGATGCTTAACTCATCAAAACCTCATTTTCCTCACCTTTAAAATAGGAATAAAACCTTCCAAAGTCATTGTGATGATTCAGGGCGTAATCCATGTAAAACACTTAGCATGGTGTCTGGCACAGAGTTAAGGCTAAGGAGGTATTGCTGGTTACCAATTGCTGCTCAGTCAGTTCTACTCACGGCAATGTCATATGTGTCAGAGCAGAACTGAACTCCAAAGAGTTTTCATGGTTGTGGCTTTTCAGGAGCAGATCGCCAGGCCTTTCTTTCAAGGCACCTCTGGTTTGAACCAGCAGCCTTCCAGTTAGTAGTCCATTGCTTAACTGTGCCACCAGGGCGATTCTCAATTTATTTTTTCCAGTCCACCACATCATGCAAGCTTTATGATGGTCTTTCCTATCACATGCTTTCCAGCTGCCCATCAGAAAACCTTCAGCTTCCATGAAGTGGCTTCAGGGATCTGCAAACATTTGATTCAACTTTTTTCTTAAATACATTTAATCTATCTTTTCAAACCCAAGCTAAATTAACATATACACTTAAATGAATCAGATGCCACATTTTAACATGCTGAAGACCAGAAACACATTAACTTGCCCTGTCAGGTTAACTTGGTTTTAAGCAGACTCAGAGCTTTGTTTCTCCTGGCTTCTCGGTGCCCGTATTTCAACTCCTTATAAATGTGTCACTGATTTGGAATGCTGTAGCTCTGCACTGAGCTCTCCTTGAATTCAGGTCTGTGCACGTTTCTTTGTGTAAAATGATTTCAGCAACTTTCACTATGCTCAATTCAAAGGCAGGACAAAAAAGGGAGAAGGGAAGGCAATATATGACACAGCAAGTCACCATGGATTTGTGTGCTTTCGTCTGACTTCTATATTTACAATGAAAAACAGGAGCAATTGTTAGATAAATATCTAACTCTGGGAATCCTAATTAGGAAATCCTGATGGAAGTCTTCTGAATCCCTGTATCACTTTAATTGAAGTGCCCCGAGATTATTCAATTTGCCTTTACAGTTGAAACTGATAACCATTTGCAACTATGTAATTTTCTCGTTACTGTGCAGCCAATACACATTTCAGAAATAAATTAGGTGAGGACTGTGATAAAAAAACTAGTGTCATCCATAACACCCAAATTCAAAATTTAACATTGATAAAAATAGCCTCACCTTCTTTATTGTTGGTTTTTCAACTCACAAATTTTATAAAATGTGGACTTGTGAAATAAATATAACCACTTCTTACTTACATTATGGGAACCCTGGTGGTGTAGTGGTTAAGTGCTATGGCTGCTAACCAAGAGGGTGGCAGTTCAAATCCGACAGGCGCTCCTTGGAAACTCTATGGTGCAGTTCTACTCTGTCCTATAGGGTCGCTATAAGTCGGAATCGACTCAATGACAGTGGGTTTTTTACTTACATTATAAATTAGAATTCTATTTGAAGTTTTGTTTGATAAGCCTGCACTAAAAATCTGAAAAACAATTGGAATATAATAAACTCCCTGAGTCTAGGTACAATATGTATTTGTTAGGTTTCTGAGTTAGTTGATCTTCCACAGTTGCTTTCCCCTCTTCTTGTTTCTTAACCTGTGCCAGGGGTTCGTTCTAACTAGGACTCATCCAAGGCCAATTTTAGAACAAGTAACTTGTTAAGTATTAAGTGCAGATGTCTAGTCATTTTCTTCTGTAAATATCGGAACTATAGGTAGTTGAGCCCCTATAGGTGAGTCAGACAGTGTAATATTTTTCTGAAGCTTTCTCTTACGGAATTACCTCTGGAGCATCATGACTTTGCATATGCTCAGAACCTCTCCTTCATTTCACACTCTAACATATATGCACAAATGGATCATATGCCACATTTTAACATGCTAATTTAACCATGAAGTCTGCATGAGGGAAGAAGCTTGATGAGCTCCCAAGGTGCAGCACATTTTCCAAGAGTTGAGAGGCACTTGTGTTACCTGAGGACAATGGAGTACAGAGGTGAGAGTGTTTAGAAGAAAAAAGGTTGAGATATTTCAGCAAGACTTTGGAATTGACCAAATTCAGTTTTGTTGACCAATGCCTCTCTTGCTTCTAGAGATATTAATAAAATCAACGATGCCCTTGCTGACCAAATAACCCCTTTCATTAAGTACATGACTACATGCACCTGTGGGTTCCTGATGGGATTTTACAGGGGTTGGAAACTGACCTTGGTTATTATTTCTGTCTTTGCCTCTGGTGTTTGTGTAAAAATTATGCAACGGCCTTTGGCCAATATCAATGAAACATGACCTGGTTTGACTTGAAAACTTCGTTAGTGTAATTAGACTGAAACACTTGGGTCTCACAGAATGCCCTATTTATGACTTGTTCTGTGGGAGGGCTTTTGAGACTATTTTTAATGGAATCATTTCGACTTGTCAATAACCAAGCACCGTATGGATGAGGCTTAACATGGACCAAACTTGGACCAGATTGTTTTCCTCCGATGAATGATGTTAGAGTGAGAATCTAGTCTTGTCCTACAAGCTTATTACATTAAATGAATCACAGAATAACAGGTTGACTTACCTAATTACCTGGTCGTCACATTTTCTTTTCTTCTTTTGGATTTTAGAGTGTGTCCAAGTTTACTGATTTTGAGTTGAAGGCCTATGCCAAAGCAGGGTGTGTGGCTGATGAAGTGATTTCATCTATGCGAACAGTGGCTGCTTTTGGTGGTGAAAAAAGAGAGGTTGAAAGGTTGGTTAAATGAAATGTCTGCCACTTTCCTGAATTTCGTTGATCAGCATAGCACCCTAAATCTTTCTCATTTTGTACAAAGTGGCAGATCTGCCTTGATCCATGGTGCCTCGAGTAGTTTTTGTTCAAGAGGTAGCTAAGCAGAGTGATTTAGATTGGTCAAAGAAATACCTGGAGCTCCAAGCCTTTAGCTACATGTTTTTGAAGAAGTTTGAATTGACATTTTTTAGAAAGCCAGTTTTAGGTGTGGTATTTGTTTCAAGCTCTGTATACATTATTACACCTCGTGGCAGTCTGTAACATTGCTTGCCGCAGTTAAAGAAATCGCAATTTGTATATGATACAAAAGGCAGTTCTGCGTGCTTTTACTGAACACATTTTATTCAGCTGCTGCACTCCATGATTTTACAAAGTCTGGTAAGACTTCCATTTCATCAAACAAAATTTAGTAAGGGCATATTATAGATCATCATTCCAGAGATTAATTCTTAGTGGGGGGCGGGGAACAAAGTGGCCAAAACAATAGTTGTCAAAACATGTGATTTTGTTTCTTCTTTATTTCAACTAACATTTTTGAGTGCTTACCGTGTGTTTACCATGTTACCTGGGAGCTCTGGTGGCACAGTGGTTAAGAGCTGCAGGTGCAAACCAAAAGGTTGGTGGTTTGAATCCACCAGCCACTCCTTGGGAGCCCTATGGGGCAGTTCTACTCTGTCCTATAGGGTCATTAAGAGTCGGAACCGACTTGACAGCAATGGATTTGTTTTTTTTGGTACCATGTGCCAGGAACTAATTTTATAAAATAACCACCAACTTAATATAAAGTCCATTTTTATGCGTTATAGGTCCATGATGATGATGTCATTCTCAATTGCTATTAAATTTACCAAATAAAAAGGATACTAGGTTTTACAATCTCTAATTACCCTCTTTTTATTTTCTTCTTTTATTTCTTTTGTTTTGTGGAGCGAAGTTACTGTATTTCTCATAAAAAACTTTTAGTAGTATATTTCCTCCACCCTGAAAGATATTAATTATCCTTTATTGTTAATGAAAGAGGCAACGTGAGTTTTTTTTTTTTAATTATAGCAAACATAGGATAGAGCTTCAGTTTGTGCCCTGTGAAATGTTAAAAGTTCCCCATGAATTTATTTTTTGCATTGTAGGAAGGCAGTTACAGAATGCCTGAGCTGTGAGACAATGCCCAAGGTTAATGAGTAGATCATAGAATTACTGAAGGCCAGTCTTTAGTTGGGAGGGCATTGGTGGTTCAGTGGCAAAATGTTCACCTTCCATGCAGGAGACCCAGGTTTGATTCCCAGCTAATGCAACTCAAGGACAGTCACCATCCATCTGTTGGTGAAGGCTTGCTTGTTGCTATCATGCTAAACAGGTTTCAGCAAAACGTCTAGTCTAAGGCGGACTAGGAAGAAAAACTTGGCGATCTACTTCCAAAAATCAGCCAGTAAAACCCCTATGGATCGCAACAACTCAACCCCCAGCTGGCCAGGGGCATGGTGCAGGACTGGGCAGAACAGGGGGCTGACTGGACAATAGCTAACAACAACAGTCCTTGAGTTAAATTTTCATGTAGTTTTGGCTGTGTCCCATGGCTGTTGACTGTAACGTGTACCAGTTATCCTGTAACGTAGCATCTTGGTCACAGGGCAGATAGGTGAGTGTATGTAGATGAACTGGTACAAATGCTAGTTCCAAACCTCAGGGTAAAACACCCAAATCACCTGTCCTGTTTATTTGGAGGCAGGTGCATCATTTTCTAGAGAAAACATGCCATGTGACTTGAAGAACAATTCAAGCACAAATAGTACTAGATCCTTTATGTTAGAATATTTGTGTTGATGAGGAATTGCTGGGAAAACTAGATGAGATTTGAGAATTTTTGTTTGTTTATATCTCCAGTTTTAAAAGTGCAAAAGGTTAGGTGCTATATATAAAGTCTTTAAACGAACTTTGCAAATGTCTTAGGTTTTAGTAGAAAAGGAGATAATCACCATATAGATTTTGGAGGATTTTTCTCTGTGGTACAAGTTCTCATTGTCAAGGATTTTTACCCTTACGGAATTCTTCTCAGGGAAATGTTTCAGAGTGGGAAAAACACTGTGTTAGCGTGCGATCATGTTTCATTATTTTTGGTGTTCTCCAGGGCCACTACAAGTCAGAATTGACTCAACGACAGTAGCTTTGGTTATTATTATTATTATTATTATTAATGCATGGTGTGCTCCAAACCATAAAATATGAAAGACCCAAAAAAACCCAAAAACCAAACCCAGTGCCATCGAGTCAATTCCACCTCATAGTGACCCTATAGACCCTATAGGACAGAGTAGAACTGCCCCATAGGGTTTCCAAGGAGCGCCTGGGAGATTTGAACTGCCGACCCTTTGGTTAGCAGCCATAGCACTTAGCCACTACGCCATCAGTGTTTCAATGAAAGACAAAAAATAAAAATAAAAACATTTCTGTTGGAAATTCTTTTCCCTTTGGGCAAAGCTTACCCTGATGTTACTCATCAAAGCAGCAGTTAGATATGAGGCTTTGTTAGGTATCATCCCTTCAGTACCTTTCATCACCCGGTTGAAACAAACTTTAAATAATTACACAGAGGTTCTAGTAGTTTTCTTTCCCTCAAGCTGCTCTGTGTTTGGGATGGTTTTGTAATCATTGAGTAAAACCACTGTGTTGTGGCCTGTTTTAAACATTAGAACTTGAGCTGCTGCTTCTGAAATAGACACAAACTTTTTCTCTTCACAGGTATGAGAAAAATCTTGTGTTTGCCCAGCAATGGGGAATTAGAAAAGGGATCGTGATGGGATTATTTACTGGATACTTCTGGTGTCTCATCTTCCTGTGTTATGCACTGGCCTTTTGGTATGGCTCCCAACTTGTCCTGGATGAAGGAGAATACACAGCAGGAACTCTAGTCCAGGTACTTTGATCTTGATAAGCTACACACAACATTTTCTGCTGGCATCTCAGGAAAGTCCACTGATAAGACATTTTGTTTACTCCCTTGGTGTCTGAGGGAGAAAAGCATCAATGATTTAATAGTGTCCATCTGCAGAAGCAAGCAATACTTATACATTTTATGGTAAAGGGATGCCGAGTATGTGAATTGATGAGACCAGCAATTTAATGATTTCCAATTTGTTTAAGATTTTTTAGCTGTAAAACAATGAATTTCTGACTGCAATCCAAAAGATAATATGCCATGAAAATGGAAAGTCAGTGATCTGTCAGCTGAAAATTAACAGCTCATATAGTGGAGCTTAATAATAGGACAAGATACAATCAACATATTTGTGAAACAAAATGAGTTACTAAAATACCAAGTCAACTGAATATCCTCAACTGAACAGGTAATGTGAATATATCTTATTGCTCAGTTGTTCTGTAGCAGCTCCGTGTGCATAGTCCCATGGTTACATTAATTTGCAGTGTCCTTTCTGATATTCAGTCAATAAATAATTACTGAGCATCTACTATGCACCTGACCCATGGAAAATGCAGAGGATTCAACTGCAAGCAAAAGAAACATGGTCTCTGCCCTGATGGAATTTATAGTTTGGTGGGGAAGAGAAGCAATAATTAAAATCATGGAAATGCATAATGACAAATGCTGGCATGTGTTATAGAGTACAGGGAAACTTGACAGTGAATATCCAGGTTAATGGATATGGCTGGAGTGAGGGAAGGCTTTTCACCCTGCTCCTCCTCCCAGCGCCTTTCCTCCTTAGGTTATGACCCCTCCTCGTTATGCAGCTGGACTCTTATCATTGTTCAGATGCTCAGCTGAATGGCACTTCCCAAACAGGCCTTTCATGCTTTTCCAACCTTTCATTCTCTTTTGTGACATGCTGTTTCAGAGAAAAAAATGAATTTATAAATTGAAAATAATACACAGTTCTGATAAAAACATTGAATTAAAAAAAAAAATCCTTAGTAACTCTTTTCTAGGGGTCCCTGGGTAGCACAAATAGTTAAGTGCTTGATTACTAGCCAAAAGGTTGGGGGTCCAAACCCACCCAGAGGCACCTCAGAAGTTAGGCCTAGTGTTCTCTTTCCTAAAAGTCACAACCTTGAAAACCCTATGGAGCAATTCTACTCTGCACACACGGGGTTGCCATGAGTTGGAATCGAGTCGATGGCAACTAACAACAACTCTTTCTAGTAAGAATCCAGTTGGATGGTTCTTCTTTTAAGGTTCCTGTCAGTTGGCTTGTGGACTACTCTGTACCCTCTGTAAACAATGCATCCCTTCTACTGATATTTCTTGAATACTTACTATGTACAGACATGGTACATTATGTGTTTCTAACTCTTTAAGAATCAGTTATTAATCTCTTATGTCTAACCTCTTCCTGTAAGCAACTGCTTGTCTTAAGAAATTTTTCTTTGGGAAAATGAGAGACATCCTTTAACAGTATAATTATTGTCCTCTTTCTCTCTCTTTCTCCCTCATAATGGTGAGTTTTTGGCTCTGCTTCTGAGCAGCAAACTATGAAGGCTGAGTATACATGAGCTGAGTTTAGTGTTCAATCCACTAAACTAATTAACAATTAGGTTAATCTAGCACATTTTGTGATGCACAAAGTCATTACTGCCTGCATGGTAATTGGGCATAAATGGTAAGTAGTTCACATAAATGACTGTAATTAGTACACTTGTACACAGACAGAAAACATATTTCTGTGATCTATTAGGAAAAAAGTCAAAGGGGACCTGAATGTTATAGAATGCCAGTCTTTCATGCCCCTCTTAAGGTTTAGAATTCAGTAATAAAAAATAACAACTATAATATAAAGTAACATCCATTTAGCCTGTGCAATGTGCACAAAGTGAGGTATTTAACATAATTACCATATGTAATACTCACAACTTGTGGTTGGTGTCAAAATTCTACCACTTACAAAATGAAATGGAGGTCCCATGGGGTTAAGAAACATGCATCAAGTGCCATAGAGTAGGGATTTGAACTCGTGTCTTTGTGGCTCTGGGGCCTGACCCATTAACCACTGTTTTCTTGCCTCTAGATTTGTCTCCCAGGGGCATACAGATCTCCCTCTCTCTGGCAGAACACACCCACAGATGGTTTCTGAGCAGCTTTTCTTCCCCTTCTCATACTACTGTCCCACTCTATTGTCCATTTGGTGTGAAAAACAGTGGTCTACTTGGTTGTATGCTAGCTACTATGATAGCTTTAGGTGTATGACTCTATTCTGTGTCACTCACTCCTCCCCTGAGAACCCCCAGAGAGACATACACTCGAAGTAATGGCTCACAAAGCCAGGAGGAGCACGATTTGACACCAAAACTCAATTTAGGCCTCCTGTTGGTTAATCTACACTCTAGGCTAGAGGTTGACATCCTATGGCCTTCAGGCCAAATCCAGTCTGCCATCTGTTTTAGTAAATAAAGTTTTATTGGAACCAGGACTTCAAACTGGTTCAAGATGTTTCAGTCATAGCTGATGAAGTGAAACCGGAACAGACTGAATTTTCAGAAATTGAATGAACTAGAATAACCAGAACGAGAAAAATTATGGGTCAAAGCCTTGGAACGGGAGACTTGGAAGAGGCATGATGAGCTTTTGCAGGAGCTTGATGTGGGAGATTGAATTATTGGCAGAACTGTGGAGAACAACACACATTCAAAGCAGTGCCAATGGCCACAATCTTTGAGGGTGGCACTGTTGTTTCCTACTCTGGTCACAATCCAACAGGAGAGAGATTTGGTTGCTATGCAACGTGTACACTGCCCTTTGTTTTCTAAGAAGGAGATTAAGTTTCTAGCAGGACTTTGACCCATAATTTTTCTCATTCCAGTTATCCTTCCACTTCACCTAAATTTTGAGATTTTAGGCCTGTTCCAGTTTTGCTTTGTCAGTCATGACTGAACTGGCAGAACCAGTTACAAGTCCTGATTGGAGCACAGCGATGATCACTTGTTTACAAATTTTCTGTGGATGTTTTTGTGCTATAGTGGCAGAATTGAGTAGTTGCTTTGGAGATCATATGACCTACAAAGTCTAAAGTATTTACTATCTGGCCATTCACAGAAAACATTTTCTGCCTCCTGCTCCAGACCATGTGGAAAGCGTCCTTTGCTCAGGTAGTAAGGCCCCTCATGAAGGTGGTCTCAAACCAAATTAAACCATAAGAAGTGTTCTGTGAACTCCGCTCACCACTTCTTAAGTATGGTTTCTTGCTACTTTTATCACAACCATCATCATAGTAATTATTTATGTAATTAGTACTGGATTAATCATCTTTACATACATTATCCCGTTATATTTCATAACAACCTTATGAGGTATATACTATCATTATCCCTCTATAACAGATAGAAAAATTGGGGTTTAGAAAAATTAAGTACACCTACTCTTCACTTCCACCACTCATCTGTCAGTTTGTCATACTGCAGTGGCTTGTGTGTTGCTGTGATGCTGGAAGCTATGCCACTGATATTTAAATATCAGGAGGGTCACCCATGGTGTACAGGTTCAGTGGGCTTTCAGACTAAGACAGACTAGGAAGAAGGATCTGGCAATCTAATTTGGAAAAAATTAGCCAGTGAAAACCTTATGAATAGCAATGAAACATTGTCTGATATAGTGCCAGACAATGAGCCCTTCAGGTTGGAAGGCACTCAAAATTCAACTGAGAAAGAGCTGCCTCCTCAATGTAGTGTCAACCATAAAGATGTGGATGGAGTCAAGCTTTTGGGGCCTTCACCTGCTGATGTGGCACAACTCAAAATGGGAAGAAACAGCTGTAGGCATGCCTTAATAATCGGAATATGGAATGTACGAAATATGAATCTAGGAAAATTGGAAATTGCCAAAAATGAAATGGAACCCATAAAGATTGATATCCTAGGCATGAGTGAGCTGAAACAGACTTGTATTGGCCATTTTGAATTGGGCAAACATATGGTGTCATGGATTGAATTATGTCCCCCCAAATATGTATGTATGTATTAACTTGGTTAAGCCATGATTCCCAGTATTCTGTGGTTGTTCTCCATTTTGTGGTTGCAATTTTATGTTGAGAGGAATTGAGTGGGATTGTAACATCACCCTTACTCAGGTCACCTCACTGATCCAATGTTAGGGATTTTCCCCAGGGTGTGACCTGCACGACCTCTTATCTCTTAAGAGATGAAAGGAAAGAGAAGCAAGCAGAGAATTGGGACCTCATACCACCAAGAAAGCAGCACCAGGAACACAGCGTGTCCTTAGGACACAGGGTCCCTGTGCTTGAGAAGCTCTTCGACCAGGGGAAGATTGAGGACAAGGACCTTCCTCCAGAGCCAACAGAGAGAGAATGCCTTCCCTGGAACTTATGCCCTGAATTTGGACTTGTAGCCTAGTAGACTGTGAGAAAATAAATTTCTCTTTTTAAAGCCATCCACTTGTGGTGTTTCTGTTACAGCAGCACTAGATGACTAACACATACGGTGTACTATGCTGGGAATGACAAATTAAAGAGAAATGGTGTTGCATTCATTATCAAAAAGAACATTTCATGATCTATCCTGAAGTATAACACTGTCAGTGATAGGATAATATTCATATACCTATGAGGAAGACAAGCTAATACAACTATTATTCAAATTTATGCACCAATCACAGAGGACAAAGATGAAGAAATTGAAGATTTTTACTGCCTTCTACAGACTGCCAAAAGAACAGACAAATCTGTCTTGGAAGAAGTACAACCAGAATGCTCCTTAGAAGCAAGGATGGTGAGACTATGTCTCACATACTTTGGACAGGTTGTCAGGAGGGATCAGTCCCTGGAGAAGGGAATCAGGCTTGGGAAGGTAGAGGGTCGGTGAGAAAGAGGAAGACCCTCAATGAGATGGAATGACACGGTGGCTGCAACAATGGACTTAAGCATAATAACAATTGTGAGGATGGCACAGGACCAGGCAGTGTTTCGTTCTGTTGTACATAGGGTCGCTATGAGTTGGAACTGACTGGATGGTGCCTAGCAACAATAACAACAGGCTGAAATTGATCAAACATGCAATCAAGATTCATCGATAATTACTGGTGATTGAAATGCAAAGAAGTAGGATCAGTAATTGGAAAATGCGCCCTTGGCGATGGAAACAGCACTGAAGATCGATGATACAATTTTGCAAGACTTCTTTGTTGCAAATACCTTTTTTCAATAACATGAACAGTGACTGTACATATGGACCTCACCAGATGGAATACACAGGAATCAAAGTGACTACATCTGGGGAAAGAGAAGATGGAGAAGCTCAATATCATCAGTCAGAACAAGACCAGGGGCAAACTACAGAACAGACCATCGATTGTTCCTATGCATGTTAAGGTTGAAAAAAAAAATGAAGCTGAAGCAAATTAGAACAAGTCTACGAGAGCCAAAATACAATGTTGAGTATATCTCACCTGAATTTAGAGACCGTCTAAGGAATAGATTGGACACATCGAACACTAATGATGGAAGGCTAGACCAGTTGTGGAATGACATCAAGGACATCATACTTGAAGAAGCCAAAGGTCATTAAAAAGACAGGAAAGAAAAAAAAAGACCAAAATGGATATCAGAAGAAACTCTGAAACTTGCTTTTGAACACAGAGTAGCTAAAGTGAAGGGAAGAATGATGAAATAAAAGAGCCAAACAGAATATTTCAAAGGGCAGCACAAGAAGACAAAGTATTATAATAAAATGTGCAAAGACCTGGAGTTAGAAAACCAAAAGGGAAGAATACGATCAGCATTTCTCAAGCTGAACGAACCAAAGAAAAAATTCAAGCCTCAAGTTGCAATATCAAACGACGCAGGGAGTATCAAACAAAGATGAAAGGAATACAGAGTCGCTGTGCCAAAAAGAATTGGTCAATGTTCAACCATTTCAGAAGGTAGCATATGATTAAGAGCTGATAGTATTGAACGAAGAAGTCCAAGCTGCACTGAAAGCATTGGCGAAAAACAAGGCTCCAGGAATTGACAGAATACCAAGTGAGATGATTTGACAAAATGGACAGTGCTGGAGGTGCTCGCTTGTCTTTGCCAAGAAATTTGAAAGACAGCTACCTGGCCAACTGAATAGAAGAAGTCCATATTTGTGCACATTCTAAAGAAAAGTGATCCATCAGAATGCAGAAATTATTGAACAATATCATTAATATCACATGCAAGTAAAATGTTGCTGAAGATCATTCAAAAGTGGCTGCAGCAGTACATCGACAGGAACTGCCAGAAATTCAAGCCAGATTCAGATGAGGATGCAGAACCAGGGATATCATTGCTGATGTCAGATGGATCTTGGCTGAAAGTGGAGAATACCAGAAGGATGTTTACTAGTGTCTTATTGACTACGCAAAGGCATTCAACTGTGTTTATCATAACAAATTACGGATAACATTGCCAAGAATGGAAATTCCAGAACACTTAATCATACTCATGGGAATCTGTGTATAGACCAAAAGGCAGTTATTCATACAGAACAAGGTGATGCTGCATGGCTTAAAGTCAGGAAAGGTGTGCATAATGATTGTGTCTTTTTTTACCATACTTATTCAGTCTGTATGATGAAAAAATAACTCGAGAAACTGGACTATATGAAGAATGTGGCCTCAGAATTGGAGGAAGACTCATTAACAACCTTTGACATAAAGATGACACAACCTTGCTTGCTGAAAGCAAAGAGGCCTTGAAGCACTTGTTGAAGAAGGTCAAAGGCTACAGACTTCAGTATGGATTACACCTCAACATAAAGCAAATACAAATCCTCACAACTGGACCAATAAGCGACACACGCTAAATGGAGAAAAGATTGAAGTTGTCAAGGATTTCATTTTACTTGGATCCACAATCAACACCCATGGAAGCAGCAGGCAAGAAATACTGCTTTGGGCAAATCTGCTGCAAAAGACCTCTTTCAAGTGTTAAAAAGCAAAGTTGTCACTTTGAGGACTAAAGTGCACATGACACAAGCCACGATATTTTCAATCACTTCATATGTATGTGAAAGCCTGACAATGAATAAGGAAGACCTAAGAATAATTGATGCCTTTCAAATATGGTGTTGGCAAAGAATATTGAATATACCATGGACTGTCAGAAGAATGAACAAATCTGTCTTGGAAGAAGTACAGCCAGAATGCTCCTTAGAAGGGAGGATGGTGAGACTTCATCTTAAGTACATTGGACATGTGATCCGGAGGGACCAGTCCCTGGTGAAGGACATCATGCATGGTAAAGTAGAGGGTCAGCATAAAAGAGGAAGACCCTTAGTGAGATGGATTGACACAGTGGCAGCAACAAT